>NC_091940.1:14981869-15296369 GCF_041260155.1 Ptychodera flava | reverse complement strand
ATACTTCGAGCAAATCCAGGTGTCCGACTCAAAGATGATAATCTATATCATAACATTTTAGCTTTCGTGAAGGAATGTCAGAAGACTAACTTCTTTAAGCGACTAGAATTCATAGCTGTATTCCAGGATACTGAGGATGACCAAGAGGCTCATCATCTCCAAGAATATTGGGTTCTTCGATTGATTCGCGACACAGGTAATCGATTTATCTTTCAGTCAGACGGAAATATTTATGTGAAGATGTGATTTTTTTCTTCTAAGTCATTATATACACGAAGTGAAACGTAAGATGTGATTTATTTTCTTTTTTTCTTCTACTATATACATTACACGAAAATGGGGTACGATAGAACATTATCACCGACTTTCACCAACCGAATACCGAATGGAACAAAGTCAGAAAGAACTCATCACGTGATTGCTCATAATCCAAGTGAGGCAGATCCAGGCCAGACACTTATCATACGATGTCCGAAGTTAGAAAGCGGAGTACTCTTAGTTCCAGATACTTTCGACCTGGTTTTTGATCTCGAAGTAATGGGAGATGAAACTACCCGTGTAGTACAAAATGTTGCAAAAAATTTGGTGGAGCGTATGAAACTCACATTTGAGGGTCAGACACTTTTCGATTTGAATAAATATAACCTTATTGAATGTTATCGCGATCTCTTCAAACATAAAAAGGAGAGAACGAACATGACACTGTACGGAATTCAGAACGAAAATCTAAGAAAATTAAGAAGCGGTTCGGCCGATGCAGATGCCGCCGTCGTGGGCGATAATTTACTTTTTGACACATATAAAACAAAATATGCTATTCGTCTCACTCACCCCCTAATAACAGGCATGGAGTTGCATATCCAAAGCGTTAGGGAGTCATATTGAATGGGAAATTACGTTGGCACCGCCCCCCAATTACTTGTCAGTAATAAACTGATTACAACCAATTATAAATTAAAAAACATTCAAATGGAATACGAGACAATTTCTGACCTCAATCTCGCGAGGTCAACTGCTGGTTATTACAACGGTGGAAAAAGTTACCTTTACGAGCATATACATTATTTTAGAACAATCCCATTCAAAGAATCGGACACGGTTATCAATGAAAATATAAATGTACCACGACGTAGCATTAGAGGTATCGCTATACTCTTCACTAAAAATCAGAATCAGTCAGAACTGAACAGTGAACTTTTCTTTAACCCATCCATTGAATCTGTGTCTGTAATGATTGAAGGCATTGCAAATAAAGTGTACGCTCAGAAGATGATACCAAGACAATTTTGGCGAGAGGTGCGACGGTATTTTGCTGAAGATAAAGATTGGTGTGAAATTGATATAGATGAGGCCGATTATTTGAAGAATAAATTCTGTCTGTTTATCGATCTGCGTAGCTTTAAAGATATTGAGTTTCATGGAAATGGTTTAAAAGTAATGAACACAAAGGACGGAATTCAACTTGAGATCCTGAAGAAAGATACCGCGTGGGTGGCGATGACGCTCACAATGATAATATATTTGCCCACATTTATGTATCAGTGATGCCCAGGTCTCTATTGAAAATAGTAGATTAAAGTCTTTACAATTTTAAACCCGTCGTCCGTCCTATCGGCCATGTTTCTGCCAACCATTCGCCTGTGTCTGGATTGTATAGCTGCACACGTTTGATATCATTTGGCGCCATCATGATTTTACTACGCTTTTCACTACGGATTTCTCCAGCCTTTTTCCGTACAAACTGTACAAATTGTGCCGGCTCCGGCTTCTTCCCAGTTTCAAATAGATCTTTATAATCTTCAAAGTTCAAATGTTTTCTAACACAAACATCTTTCACCCCTTTATTTTTTTTCGTCTCCGAAGTTGGAGTTCGAAAAGCATACACTTTCGAGCGTATGCCGACAAAATCAAGAATAGGTTCACCATTCAACTCATCTTTAAATTTACCTATCACTTTTTTATTAATCTTCGGAAAGTTGGGTCCACTCATCCCACTAGTATCATATATAGACTTCTCACCATTCTTTCCACATCTTCCCGAACTATATCATTGAAAGTTACGTCCGGATCCGGGAGCGGTACACTGTAAACAAAACTGTCAGTATCCATGTAGGCTAATCGTATTCCAGGGAACTGTCTCGAAAGTAATTGTAATGCGTCTCATACATAAGCAGCTTAGAAAGTTCCAGTACTGCGGCGCCGATGAAAACTGGTTTTACATATCTATGCTCATCCGTTTTCAGTTCCAGTAGGGCACTGTCGCAGGAATCGCCATCCTCTTCGGAAGTTATGAAAGTTATATGTTTCATCTTTGGATTATACTTCTGAATCTTTTTACGTCCACTATCCGTGCCGTTCCAGTCCGAAACAAATTTAAAGTCTCTGTACTTTCGAACATCTTCTATTGTCTTACCGAACATTGCATTATTCATCAGCTTATAGAAATTCTTTTCAAAATCTGTCCTCCCTTTGCCTCATTTTAGTGTTAAAGTCAATATATTTCGCGAGACATGGAGCTTCATCGAAAGCAAGCACCCGATAAATCTTTTCAATCTCATTCCCATCCGAAGATAGAATTCCAGCAACTTGTAGTGTAAGACATAGGACTCTCTATCCATCACACTTGTAATCAGTCGACCGCCCTGCCTCGGAAATTCATAGTGATGCGGTGCTAATGGCAAATCGCTGTGTTCTTCATGTAATTCGGCTGGGTATTCTAAGTCTACTTCTAGAAAACTTGGTGGAAAGGTGGCGCCGGGTCCCCACGCTCCGCCCCCCGCTCCGCCCCCTTCTTCCCATTCCTCCCACTCTTCCATCGTCATCCAATGAAGTCCGCCCGTAGGCATTGCCTGACTCATTGCCCAGCCGTAGAGATTGTTTGCATCGAGATATTTTATTTCGGTCACCGGCTTCTCTGGATCGTAATTCCCGCCGGCGGGGCCAGCGTAAGCCGGATGATTTGTCTGTAAATAATGAATATTACACTGGCTGATACCTCCTCGAATTCCCCGTTGTACGAAAGTCATCTGCTCAGCATCTTGAATGAGTTTAAACTTATTACCCGTGTAAAGTAACATAGCATCCATGTCAAGCCAGGCGCTGACATGTAATGGGCCGGATCTAACTTATATGCTTCTAAACATGTCTGTGTCGCGAAAATTTCGAATATATTAGCAAGAAGGAGAACATCCGTCTCACAATAGAATTCCATATAATCACGAATCGTCTTACATCCAACTTCGTCCCATACTCTTAATGCATGTTCGTAATCGGACTCTGAAATCCCCTCTTCCGTCAATTCGCTATAAAATTCCTCCCTCTCCGGGAGCTCACCCTCTCCCAGTCTGTCAACCGAGTCTAAATATTCGTAGGGGAAGAAACCTTTCGCCCTTTGAATGTCCGGGTACGTAAGTGGTACCGTCGTCCATCCGTGGTCCGGCACAGTTTTTGCCAACTTCGCCAATGACCCCATCATCAGCTGAGCACTGTCCATAAACTTTATAGAAAAGAAACGTCTCTTTATCTCCCTCTTCCCTCCGGCAACAACAATTGAGGCGTGAAAAATAAATGTTTTCGAGAGACCCATAATTCCTCCATTGCTCGTCTTAGCTATTATTTTAGGCTCTGGTCCGCCCCATCATCTCCTTCGGTCGATTTCATGTAATTCTTTCAAAATAAAAGAACCATCGTATCCTTGAGGTTGTGAAAGTAGATAGGAATGGTTCTCGACGGCCGGCATCCTTCGCAATAGAAGGTCGCCTCCTCCTTCACTACTCGGTATCCTGCCGGCTCTCCACATGCAATACAGACTGGATCACATCCGTCGCGCCGGTAATTAGAAGGATCCCTCATCGGTATTATTTCCAATAATACGATTTAGAATAATACTCGGCCCGTTCTTTCATATCCTTTAGAAAGTCTGTAACACAGGAGAGACCTGTGAATGTTCTTTTACCATAAACAGTGGGTCGGCCCGGGCCCTCGTTCCGAAGGGGCCCCCCACCCC
The DNA here is from genome assembly GCF_041260155.1 of Ptychodera flava. NCBI lineage: Eukaryota > Metazoa > Hemichordata > Enteropneusta > Ptychoderidae > Ptychodera > Ptychodera flava. The sequence goes on along the minus strand of NC_091940.1, from coordinate 15,292,363 downwards.
CGTTCCACCATAACATACGAAAGACAAATTGGAATGTGCCGGCCGGTCCCCTTCTCAATAATTGCCTCAGTATCTGCATAGACGACGTAGGGAGAAGGAACCTTCTTCCGATGTCCTTCAAATTGACACACTTCCTTAGGAAAATCTGGCTGGGCAGTGTCTGTTCCACAGTATACCTGATGTTTTTCTAATTCTTCTGTTGACTTAAAACCTCTTTTACAAACCATACAAATACACTTCCGTCTGCGCTCATTCTTTCGATTAGTACGAGAATTACGAAGGCGATTTTCCGCAGTAATTGGTACGAAGTGAGAACGGCCGCCGTCTTCACCAACTATCAGTAAGATATTTGCTATTTGATTCCTATCCACCTTCGGAACGGGCTTCACCTTCCCCTATCGGAACGGTTCCGTCAGGGGCTCCGCCAGGGGCACTATATAACACAGTTATGTCGGACGGGGGAGCGGGATCATTTTCGTAGATCTGAAATACTTGAAGTTTGATGCCGGATTTTGCTGCTCGAAGCGCCTGAATACAGTCAGATCGGCGGGCGTGGGCGTGGGAATACCTTCCCAACAGTAGTCAGCCATAAATGGGGCGTACGTATTCCATTTTCTCCTTACCTGACCACATTTCTTTTCACGAAACTCGGGGTCGGCCAACTTTAAACTTGCTACGATGGCGTATTGAAAACAGTTCTCGCTGCCCGAAGGTAGCACCAGATCGCTAACACAATGTTTATTTTTTAACCATCCAGGAAGTTGGACTGCGCCAGCCCCAGCCCCGAGTAAAACTTCTACTAGAATTACTTCAAAATTAAGTATCTCCTCGAGAACGAGACCAGAACCCTCAACATTTTCAATTGTATCAAGCATACGATCGTAGCGATCTATTAATTGTTGCCCCACATCCGATCCCGATCCTCTTACATCTTTTGTGTATGTATCATTTAATTTAACATACAATGAACGCGGTTGTGTATTACCAGTTTTCGGATCCGATAATTTGACTTCCATTTCGGTATAAACAGAGTACATCTTTCGTTCGTTTCTTTAACCATACCTTCAATATCCACCAGCTCCCCGATATCCTTGACTCGCTTGACTTCAGGAAATTCTTTTCGTAAAACTGCTCCCTTGAATGCTGTATGTAATCGACGGGCCATAATAATCTTTATGATATATACTATCCTAAAAATTTTTAAAATGAAAAAATAATTATTCTATGATAGGTCATCAAAATCCACTATAATATTTTTGTCAGCATTTATTTGTTATATATCTCACCTAATCTTTCTAAGTCGACTAGTTCTTCCACATCTTGAATTTCTGGTTTATTAGGCGCAGCACAAAATAATCTCTCAACAGTGAAAGAAAGAGCACGCTTACTTAAGCGCGGTTTAAATGCTAAGAATTCTATCTTACTACCTTTTCGGATATTACGAGGTACAATAGCAGGATTTTCTCGGACTGGTAGTAACGGACTCACTGTTTTAAAACCGCAGTCAATTTCTTGAACCATATCAATACATGTAGCGAAATCGTGAGCCCTCTCCCTCTCCCTCTTTTAAACTGAAATTTAAAATACCTCATGCCCGGTGTGCCTCGCTCCCTCGCTTCTGATACACTTTAGATGGATTGTAAAATCCCAGGAATTATTCTTGGAGTGAGCGGCCAGGCTTAGAGCATAACTTTTAGCAGTAGATGCATCGAAACTTTCACCTAGGGTACGGAATATTATTAAATCAGTAAACTTTTGAAGACTCAGTTGCCAACGGACACACACCCCATCGCATGTAGCAGGATCACCTCCCGAACCATACTTAGGTCCGATGTTGAAAACTACTTCTAGTCACTGTCTACGTATATGAAAGGATCTACATATTCACCAAATACTAATTTGCCTCCATCATCAATTTTGATGTTTTCTCCGGTTTCAAGTATTTTTATTGCATCTGAAATAGAAAGGATTGTCATTGTCTTATCGTATATATCTTAATAAAAAAAATTTAAAAAAAATTTCTATGATATAGTATCCTAAAATGTCATACATATTCATAAATGGACCAACTGGAAGTGGTAAGAGTTACGATGCAATAAATTGGATCCGTATCACGTACCAGAATTTGACACTAGTTTTTCCAGCAACATTGCCGACTTTTATAATGGGCGCCACGTTTCGATTGCTGATTTTCAGAACCAGTTTATAGAACATACGCTTAGTTTACAATGTCAGGCTGGGAGGAGGAGGGAGGAGGAAACCTCCTCCCTCCCTTCAGAACAATACATTATTTGTGACTCTTCCATAATTCAACATCTGACTTTTTCTCGAATCCGGGGCGTTTCCACGGAGTCGGAAGAAAAAAAGATTGTTTCTAGAGCATTTGACCATTTACCCAGTTTCATTATCATATTCAAAGATATGCCTTGGGATTATTGCAGGCGGAATGTGTTGACTCGAGCCAGGTCGTACGAAATCACCGCCTTAGAAGAACTAGAAGAGATTCACAATAAGTTCAAACAGACTTTCTTAGAAATTTGCCACGACTACAGACTTCCATGTTTGGTAATTCGGAACGCTCTTACCCCCTCGTTCTCAAGAATATACTTAATCCAACAATTGATACCGAGACAGTCGGACCAGTAGAATATCCACGAGCTTTTGACTTTGGAATTGCATGGGGCAGCTCACGCGATAGCGGCAGCCAGGGATTTTTAATAGACGGTTTCAAGGAGGAGGAACTTGAAAAAGCGTACTTCCCACCTGGTCAAGAACAACTAGAACAACCTCGAGTCTCACTAAAGAACCTACACAAACTTCTTAACGCTTGTGAATCTGTGTGTGCTTATAATGCTTCGTTTGACCTACGAGCACTTGACATTATGAAACCCTACGGTTCTGTAACACCGGACTTTGAAGTTACTTGTCTATGGCTCATGTCAGTTGTGTACATTATACTTCAACCAGAACTTATCGATAAAGCTGAAAAAGGGGGACTCGAAAGAACGGACTGTGGTAACATGAGAAGTCGTTTTGAAGATCTTGCAAACTTAATATGTGCCTCCGGAGGAACTGAGGGGCCCCACCTCATCCACATACGGCCGAAAAAGATGCAGTAAGTGAACATTACTTACGACAGTACATGATAAATACTTGGCCAGGTGGGGGGTGGAAGTGGGGTGGTAAACTGACACTTTCGGCTTTCAAGAAATTAAGACTTTTTCCATGGTACTTATTGAATAACTTCGTAAATACTTACGTTAGTACTTACGTAGTACTTGACAAGTACCATGGACAGGAACTTACGAAGTACTTACGTAGTACCAGCACAGGAACTTACGAAGTACTTACGTAGTACTAATAACATTTTCCTCCGGCTCCCAACTATTGAAACTTTCTGGATAACCTTTCCATTTTATCAGATAATATTTCTTTCCTCTAATTTTTTTCGTCTTCAAAATTCGTTCTACTCTGTACAGCTCGTCCGAAAGGGCGCTCTGAAGTTCATCGGAGTAGAAAGTGCCGAGTATTTCCTCTCCATTCAGATCTTTTATTTTGTAAACTGGTGGTGTTCCAAGCCAGCTGCGTACACAACTTTTGAAACTACGAAAATCTCCTCTGTCCAATTTGGTAAATATCCTTTCTTAAAAGTGGTCTTGTATTTTGTAATTCGAACCCGTTCTCCCGGCTTGAATTCAGGGTTAACTCCCCGGCTGCTAACTCAGGACCGAATAGTGTATAAAATGCCTGCCAATCGTTCCTCTGTTACGTCCCTGGGTTTCATTTGATACTTCCGTGAACGGTGTTATTGTAATTCTCGAGAAGGTGGGGTAGAATAGAAGAGCCATGAACGTGTCTGTTTGTATGTAAAGTATTTCCACATCATCGTCTTGAGGGTCCGATTAAAACGTTCAACGACGCTAGCTTTTTTGTCACTGTAGGTGTGAAACCAATGAATGCCTGACTCCTGGAGCCACCCCTGCATTTTTCGATTAGTAAATTCCCGCCCCTCATCTGTCTGAAGTTTGTCGGGCCTTCTCCCGGATTTCTTAATCACGTCTTGTAGCGCCTTCAGAGTGTCATCGGCCGTTTTTGACTGTATTGGCCTAGCCCAGGCATATTTACTGAGTACATCGATTACTGTTAGCATGTATCGAATGTTATGATTCTCTTTTGCGAATGGGGGAGGGAATTCCACGAGATCCGCTTGCCATTGAGAGTCTATCGATGTTACAAAAACGCGCCGGCCGCCCGTAGCATGAGAACGAGGTACCGGTTTATGTAGATTATAAGTTAGCTGAGTTTTTAACCAGTCCTTCACCTCTTTCTTAGTGACGTGGAGTCCGCTGGCCCGTGCTGCGTCATACAATTTTTGTACACCTCCAAAACCAGTTTTCGGGTTGTAATATAATTCTCTAAGAGTACCTTCGGGGGTGCCTTCGGCTTCAGCTTCCATAATTGCTATATTATACGAATAATTTTATGTCGTACGGAGGGCATCTATATAGTACCAAAATCGGCGGCCACCGGACCCTCTATAAATCTCATACTATACGGATGCCGTAAACGAAATACTAGTTTACTGAATGGCCTACTTTTCAATTGCTTGATTAGGCCCACGGCTTCCCGTTCTGACACCTCCATTCCATATTCTTTTATAATAGTTTTGTTGTCTATCTTGTTCGGTGTGTAAAATAGTACTAACATCTGTATGTTTTCCCTGAATGGTTTACTAATACTAGTATATTGTTGAGTCAGAACCCAGACAGATAATCCGTCGTGTCTTGCGCTGAAACCAAGTTGGACTAAAACGTTACTGCGCTTCTTCATATCTTTGGACGAGGCGCAGTCGTCGAGGATTATTAAAGTGTTCGTGCCGGCCCATTCTTTATGCACGTAGGTTAATGTATCATCCACTGCATCGAGTCCGACTGGAAATATAAACACATTATCATCGGTGAAAATGAATCTTCTATTATACGCTTTATTATTCATGAATGTTGGGCAAATGAATATCACATATTCGAATTTCCTTAAGTACGGACCGGTGAGGAGGTCCAACATAAATTCTGTTTTGCCAGAATATGTCGGTCCAGTTATAATCATGTTGAATGGTGGGGTTACGTATATTGACATTTCCTCTGGATCTATATACTGTAAATTAATGAATCTCTTCTAGTTTCTTTTAAGTTACTGGTTCGAGTTAGATGAAACCCAGTCACATCGACAGCATCTGAATGAACTATATAGTTAGTGACTTTATTCCAGTACCTACAATAGTAATGAATATTGCTAAAGATAACAAACCATTTTACCATATTCGTGAATAGGGTCTACGCTGGTCGTAGATGCTGCCCGTTCCGGGGAGGGGAGGGGAGGGGACCGAATCCGAGTCGTGTCATTGTGAGGTGGTGGTGATCCTCCGGGCTCGTCTTGCCACTTCACGGGATCCTCCTCCCCTCCATCTCTGTACAGCACTTTCTCGAACTTCCGTGTTTATATCACCGTTCACCCCGAAGGACATAGATTCTGTAGCGTATTGCAATTCATTATTATAACCGAGATTGCCGGGCCCGAAAGAATGACCATCTCAGACGGTAAGAGAAGTAAATTGGGTGAGACTGCCATATCAAGTTTGACACCAGTATTCATTATTGTGTCTTGATATCGCCTATAACTAATTACTTTGTCGGTATTACGAATTTCATCTTCGAGGAGAACACCGAATTCTTTTCGGACTTGCTGTGCACTGCCAGTATCGACCACTATGGTACTACGAATATTTGCTTGTGCGCCAAGTATGCAATATACGTAGGCTTCAAGGCTTTCATTGAGGCGGGCGAGACCGGCCTTGTTAGTCCCGAGTCTCCCTTCAGAGAATGAAACTATTGTATTGTCCCTCCGATCCATCATTTCGGAAGAAATAGTAGTGCGGTCGTCTTTGTCGGACAGTACATGTTTTTTCTTTCCAAAAATTGTATGTGTATAGAAAACGCCTCCGTCGGCGGAGAGGAAAAAGTCCCGACCGTTGTATATCGCTTTTGGCTGTCGAACGGGCCCACGATTAGTGTAATATTCATAACCATAACCAAGACCTTTATTTTGACCTTTTCGATAACGAAAGTCGGACTTCGTTGGACTTATATTTCCAAATTCTGTACATAGAAGTTCATATTGGACGAGATTGTACGGATTTCGCCCGCTTTGAAGGTGGGGGTATCGTCTGGAAGTGCAACGCCCATTTCGTGAAGGATCCTACGTATTGTAAAATATACATGGAAACGGCAGAATGATCGTATTTGCGGCAGGAAATTTTTTATCGAAGAGATGGGCGAATGATATACCACAACCAGTAGTGCTGCACCATACAGCGAAATTCAGTTGCTGGTCCCAGTATTTCATGTTGGACCGCCCAGCCAGACATTACTTTCTTTCGCTGATCGATGAGTGATTACGTTATCTTTAAATATATCCCGTGGATGAAAAGTAAATTTATCTGTCGGCGTTACATATATTTCTAAGTCCATGAGAATAGGTTTTATTCCCCCGTCCGGTTTGGAAGGGGGGTATCAGCATGCTGTACTGTCGGTACGCTCGTCTTATTCAATTGAAAAGCAACTGGGAATAAGTCTGTACTCATTATTCGTGTTTCTATATACAGATAGATTTTAATGGAGGAGAATTTTCCATACTTCGGATTGTACTAACATTCCAGACCATGTTAATATTATATTTCGGATTCAGGTTTAAACGAATTTTTATTTTTTACTAAGAATAGATAACATACTGCAAACAATGGAGAATTTAATAAAGTCATCGGCAGCGGCAATACGACAGCGCATTCCGAAGAGCCAACCGCAGCGTCGGACAATAATCGATCCATAATAGAGACGAAACGTGAAAAAATACTCTGTGTCATCGCAAGTGGTCAAAGCAAGTTATTTTTTGGTAAGGAGATTACAGTTAGAGAAGTGGAAACGTGGAAAGATGAATTCATAACACGAGCCTTTAAAGTCTATGAAGCGAAATACAGTTCTCTTATAAGTGATACCATCACTCAAAGTTTCATAGATCTAGGAGCCCGCGCAATCAGTCAGGTAGTTCCAATCGATGATCGAGATAACTATGCCACTGATCTTAAAAAGGATTTTATTCTAAACAGTGAAATAAAACGATTATCAGGACGGATAGCGTACACGTGGGGGCCCCTGATTGCTCTAATTTCCACCGGTTTAATTACGGGTAAACATTTAAATTTTAAAAAAATCGGGTTTAATATAGTACCTGAAATAAATGGATTCAACTTCGCCGACTCAGCAAACGGCTCCGCCAGGGACTCCGTCAGAAGCCCCGCCGACGGAGCCCACACCGCAAACGACGACTTCCCGACTCCGACACAGCGCAACATAGAGAAAGTGTTCGTTACCGACGAAGCATCCAGGGAGAGTTGCTGCGGGCAAGAAATTAGCGGAATGGAACAGGAAAAACAAGGAGAAGAAACTAAAAGCAATGGAGGGGGGGGAGAGGGGGGAGGGGAATGATGCGGTAGCAGACTACCGCCTACAATGAAAGAACAGTGTGATAGCTCACGCATAACGCTGGTATAATAAATGTTATCTTGTTTTAGGAATTGTGGGAGTTTCATTGACTGCATTAGGACTATATTGGGGGCGTGCTCGACATACCCCTGTCCCCATTCCCCTCGAAAAGATCCTCCCCAGAAAGCGAAAAAAACAGAGCACGTAGCAGCTCCCTCCGAGAACAGTTCCGACGGGAGGGGAGGAGGGGGAGGGGGAGGGAGAGGGAGAGGGTTACCAGCTCCTCTACATTGTATGAGATGGATTAACTCCCCATATTTTTTATTTTTATTTTTTATTTTATATACTAGTCAGCAATCATGGATATTAAAACAGTTGTAAACACAATGTACGATGGTATTGTAATCGCAGGACTTGCGATGGGATATCTTATGATCTCCAGCAAATTTCTGAAAATAGAGGTTGGCGATCCAAGTCGACCAAATTTAACTCGATTGGCAAAATTAGGCGGTGCGACTGCTGCCGCGGTTGCGACCAAAGATCTCCTTGAACAGAAAAAATATTATTCCTGCAGAACCTTATACTTCGTATAATAATAATATTCATCGAACATTTATACTTAGTAATATATACAACGTACAACAATGATCATTTGGATTGAAAGCCAAACAGGTGAACCAGTCACTGTTAATTTTTACCCTTGCATTGACACGACACAGTTTACGAAGATAAGACTGCTAGAGTGCGGACTATATAATTCATGGCATAACATAACATCGACGAATAATGTAATAAAATATCAAGAAGGTGACCAACCGAAGAAGACTAAATCAATACGTCCAGGTAACTACAATATCGATACGTTAAACAAAGCAATCGGGTTGAAGCAAAAAATTAATTTTGAAAAACATCTGCCGACAAACCACGTTCTTCTAACTTTGGCTAAAGATGTTAAAGTTTATTTCAATGCTACAGGTAGCTTCGCCAACGTCGTCGGCTTTTCAGATAAGCCAGAGGACAACCCAGTTATAAAAAGTACTATGAGTCCGAAGAAAGTGGATTTCTTAACAGTCACTAAATATATAGTTCATTCAGATGTAGTCGATGTTACTGGAAATTATGTTTCATTTGGTTCGGGTGCCTCCGGAGGATACATACAGGGAAAGTATCGAACTGTTTACAAATACTTCCATCCGGGATACGAGAGAAATAAGTGAAAAGGTTACTTACGATTTTAAAAACGGAGCAATTTCTATGCCATTGAGAAAAGGGGGAGATTACATGAATTCAATGCGTATCTGGATAACAGATCAGGATGGGAACATGATCGATTTCAATAACTGGCCAATTAGCTTTTGTATTGAATTGCTGTAGTCCCGAAGCGGGGCCGGTGTAACCCTATCGGAAGATAAACCATCCCACGACCAATCCTCCAGCAATATAGATCATCTCATATTTCTTTTGCTCAGGACTGGGTTGATAATAATCTGAGAATTGCGCTAACGCTTGCGCTGGACTTGACGTAGAGTTGCTTTGCACCGCTTCTGCTTCTTCCAGGATTTCTGCATCTGTATCTCTTAATTCTGCCGCAGCATGTGCATCCTTTGCTTGATTTTCTCTTTCCCAGTCAGCCTGTAGTAATCTTTTTTCTGACCAGACGTTGCGATCATGTTCAAATTTTTCTAATGCTTTATCATGTCGGACTTTCTCTTCAATAAGAGCATCACCATTACCAGAAAGCTTTTGTCCGATAATATTTCCTCCTGTGAATGCCGTTGCATTTAATACAGCACCGAGAACTGTCATTCCTATAGCTGAAGCCATGACTGTGTATTGTATATTACAAGGTATTATTTTAATTTTCACTGTATATAGGTCCCTACGGAGTATGTCTGATCCAAGTGGCTTCGGTCTAGGTACAATTCGTATGCAAAATCTTGAGCTTGAAGATCTGAGTGATGTTAAAGTTAACAATAATACTAAGATGGCTGCTAATCATATAAGGATTACGTCCTTCTTTATAAGAAAAATAACAAACAAAAGGATGAAGAAAATACAAAGAACAAGCAACAGGAATAAGATTACGTCCTTCGTTTAAAGACCGCGAAAAATATTTCGTTTTAGCCAATGCCGCGGTGCAATCCCACGAGCATGCTGTAGAATTTCCGAACTTAAAGACATTGATGAAACTGTAATTGACGCCACAAAGGCTTCGAATGATCCTACTCCTTTTGCTCTGACATGGGATGGGGATAGTCAGAAATTCATGCCTTATAATGTGCCGCGTAACATCTTAGATATATTGGATAGTGAAATTGCAGGAGGTGTTGCTGAACCACCAGGAACTCCGAATGTGATTTATTTTGATAGCAATGTAAACAAATATAAATTGTTAGATTTCGTAGTTGGCTTACTCCTACGAATCCATACATTGCACTTCTTGGTATACCAATTCATCTTAAAATTAGTCCTCTTAATACAATAATGAAGGCAGATAATACACTAAGAAGGTGGATAAACGAGGGGGAGAATTATTGCTCGTATACAGCTAGCGGAGTTCCAGTTAGATTATTTTGGGACACAACTTTAAAGAAACTGGGTCTGAAAAGCGTCGGTGATGAGGCAGCTGAATTAACTTTACAGACAGTAAATCAACAGATGACTGATAATATGAAAATACTTCAACATGGTACAGTTCTCATTAGATGTGTAAAGTTAGCTACGGGAGATGAATTTGACGATTTGGTTGGATATTATGCTATGAAAACAGATAACAGAACAACTTGTGATATTATCATAAGTATTGATAAAGATCGGGGAGGGGAAATGAGTATTGAATGTTTTGTTGGTGGGAATAGAATAGAGAACGACTACTTAGGAACTACATTTGTACGTAGAGATAAAAGAGTGAACACTTTAGATATCAGTGTTATTCATCTGAAACGTCTCATTTTGTTTGAAGTAATGGTCTTCCGACATATTTTAAGTTCGGAGGAAATTACTAAAATTTTATCTATCAGGTGAACAAGTTCGCACCGATAGGAACTCCGAGTTCAAAAAAACCTACCGGAAATTCAGACCTCAGTCATGCAGTAGGAAAAAATTCACATCAGCTGGACTCCGCGACTGACTGACAACACGGGTAAAAAAAAAAAAAAAGCCTTTATATAGGCTAGTTTGATGGTGATGACTCACACGGAATTTCCCGTACATGTATAAACATGTTGTGTGTGACTCAGCAGGGAATTTCCCGCTTAGTTCAGGACAATGCACTGCTGCGCCAGCTGTTGCGCGTGCGTGAGTTCGTATATAGGTCAGGGTTATACTTTAGTTACATGGATGGTTAATTTTTCCTTCGCTTCATGTAGATAAATGAATAAAATGGGGTGTAAAATTCTTACTTCATCCCATTTGACCACGTTTACTTTACTACTAAGGATGACAAATTCCTGATACTTTTCTGTTCTCTCCATGAGAATTCAGTATGAGAAAGCAACATGAACAAATATTTCACAATATATATTTGATACAGTGACTTATTTTAGAGATAGAAAAATGACAAGATATCTTTCCTTCTCATTGATGCAATTATTTCCTTTGTGTCACAGGTTTTCTGTAGAAAGATGCTTTTTTATGAACAAAATAACAGTTAAAAAAGGCAGTTTTTGTCATTATTAGCTGTGCTTTTATGGTTTCAATGTTACAAGAAAAGGTCCTCTCAGACACTGTACACATCAGATTTGGCTAAAAAAGCTCTCTATGGCTCCTCAGGAGATTTAATTGGATGGTTGGCAAGTCTTAACACCCATCAAAGTTTTTGATTCACTGCTTTTTCCTCTTTGATATTAATGATTGACATCCATTTCTGTACAACAGTTCAGGACATCTGGTTAAGCATAGAAAGTGTGAATACGTTCACAGCTCATTCAAAATACAGCTCATTCAAAATGTACTGTATTCAAACTTTAAGATTGACACTTTGAAATTCCTATCTTACAACTGACATGTTAACAATTTCATTAAAACATAGAATGACTATTTAAAATATAAATATATATGTAAAATGTAAAATATAATATATATATATATATATATATATATATATATATATATATATATATATATATATATATATATATATATAAATTTATGTCCACCTTTTTTTTTACCTATGTCGCGCGCCGAGGGGGGGGTCACCCTGTTTTCGAAATTTGGAATAGGGGGGGTCACCCTGTTTTCAAAATTTGGAATAGGGGGGGTCAGCCACTTTTTGACGTCGGCAAAAAATAATCCACCGCCCCCCCCCCAGGCCGAAGAAACTGACCAGTCCCTTAGATAGAATTATTGTACAATGTCATGCACTTGTGCTATTATCTGATATATTTTGTGAAATGGAAACTGACGTACAACACTGAACATCATGTATTTGCGGCCTTCACCATAAATGATATATATTTAACGTAGAGTTTTCTTGCTACCAAGGAATGTGAACGATGGTTTTACGGTTTTAGGTAAATAAAGTACTGTTCTAATAACAAAATATTGCAGTTGTAATAATTTTACTTGTGTCGAGTCGGAAAGCGGGTTCAAAAGTTAAAAAGATATGTATGCAATGGTATTTCGTATGGCTGTGACCAGCTCCTAAACAAAAAAAAAAAGCGTCAGGAATTCTGTGCTCGTCTTTGATCTGATGCGGTAGGTCAAAATGAACGAAATGACAGCTATGGTGTTGGGCTGGTCAAGTTTCTTTAAATACATAGCTCCTTTAAACTATTATGTACAATCTGACAGTGTTATCAATGGTTTCACACCTACATCACAAATGATATGTACCAAACTGCCTCTAAGACAAGGATGGCAGTGTCTTCAAGCCTAATGGAGAAATACCCAATACAAATTAATCTACATGTATTTTAGGACCTTGCAAACAAATTTCAACGAATTTAACAAGGGGTTTGTGTGCCAGCTAAAAGCTGATCAACACATACGAAGTCTACTTCAGGTACTTGCATACCAAATTTCAAAGCAACCTGACCGGCATTTATTGATTTTGTACCAATTTTACATTGTCCTGCTCATTTGCACATTTTTGGTACATGAAAACTTCATTTGAACAAATTCCCATATATAGTTTAGCATCTATACCAAATACAAATACAAAGATGAAATGTGCAGCTGTTGTAATGCTTTTACAGTTGGGGCAGGAATTAAAAAATGAGACATTTGGTACTTTTGACCAAAACAGCAAACATTACCCCAAAATGCAGTATTGCCGGTGCTGTCATGGATTCAATTAAACTGAAATGGATCATCAGTAGGGACCTTTATATAGAAATTTTAAAGCAATTGAAGAGCGGTTTTGGAGAAATTTTTTCGACCAAAAACAGGAAAAAATACGAATTTGCTAATTTCACTACACTTTGAAGAAACCCAACTAAGGTCATCCCTATTAACCTGCTTATAAAATTTCAAAGCAATCTCATTGCGCACAAATGGTTTCAGAGAAGGAGATTTTTACCAAAAAATGGGGGAAATGGCCCCAAAATACAAATATGAACATTTCACCACACTTTGACCAAAGATGACTGAGGTCACCCCTACAACCATGCACACACAGTTTCAAAGCAATGGAACAAAAATATGCAATTTTCACCACAATATGAAGAAACCTAACTAAGATTATCCCCAGGATCACGCACATCAAATTTAAAGGAATCACACAAGCGATTTCAGAGATGATTTGTGACCAAATATAGTGAAATTGCTCCAAAATATAAACGCAAACATTTCACCAAAATTTGAAAAAACTGACTGAGCTCACCTATAGGAACATGCATACTAAAGTTTTAGAACATTTGGACAATTGGTTCAGGAGAAGATTATTTTTTGACCAAAGACTAGTATAGGCACATTGTCCCCAAAATACAAGTATACAAATTTCACCACAATTTGATACACCTAAATAAGGTCACCTAAAGGAACCTGCATATCAAGATTCCACCAAATCTGGCCTGTGGTTACAGTTTTAGCAATCAGCAGAATTTTGCCGTCTTTTTACTTCATTTGCATATTTTTGACACTAACATGTTCATTTTAGCAGGTTCAGATCTCTACTTCTTGGTGCACTTGTACATTTGATAATAAAATAGTAGGTGCCATGGCTTCCAAGATTTTGATCTGGACGGAGGGACATACAAACATACAGACGTACACACATATATACATAGTTGCCGCCGACAGAACATCCAAACACTCTTTGGTATATGTACATATACCAGATGTGAGCTAAAACAATCAATAAAGGGTTAAATCTCACACAAAGATAATCGATTGGCATAAAATGGTCTATTGTAACAGTCATAAAAATGACAGTCATTGCACATACATGCATAAATTCCCTGACATAAATGTCTGAAATTCCTAAAAACATGATACATAATCAATGAAGCTTTTGTAGTTGCTCTCCAGATTTCCATGGATTAAACTTCATCAAGGAAAAAATCATTTTATGTTTTGCAAATGTTTATCAATTATCTATCAATAAAATACGGCAGGATAGGATTGTCAAACAGTTGTTCATATTCCAGTTGACCGACGCGGTTGAAGTGATAAATTCTAAAATCTGCTTCAGCTCTGTAGGTAACTTTCTCAAGCTTATTACATGGGAATAGGCTGATAAGTAAGATCGTAAAGAGATTAAGAATTGCAAAAACACTCACTCATAAAATTTGGGTGTAGGTAAATGTTTATGTTGAGTCATGGTAAAAATTTATTTCATGAAGAAAATAATTCCTTCAGGTACAACATTCGTCTCCAGCAGCAGACCTCGATGTGACTTAGCATCGAGTCGCTTCGCTCCACCATGGTAGAAAAGTATGTAAATAGTGACGATTTTCATGCGTAATAGCGCGGATTGGGAAAACTACCAGCCTTAGCGATCGCACGCGCGTTGAATCCTTCGGTATCGCCTTAACTATGTGTAAATGTCCGGGAAAGCCGAAATAAGGAAAACTGTAAATGGCGCAGATGTAGTTTAGGTTGTGGAAATGCGCCAAACTAATAACGCTGGAGAATTCTTAATCTGTACAAAGTATTATGCTAATACCTGTGATTATAGCGGTAGAGTCACTGTCGCCTTATCATCTATAACTAAACGTAACCGTTTACGGTACCGGAAATTCCAGTGCTGCAGAGTATGGTGGCTTAATGAGGCCACAGGTGTAATTTTTATTTCATACCTGAAACTTTTTTTATTTCATGCCTGTAATTTTTTTCATACCTGTGATTTTTATTTCATGCCTGTATTTTTTTACGCCTGTAATCTTTTTCTCATACCTGTAATTTTTTATGTCTATAATTTTTATTTCATGTCTGTATTTTTTTTCATGCCTGTAATATTTTTTCATACCTGTAATTTTTAGTTCATGCCTGTAATTTTATTTCATGCCTGTAATTTTTTTCATACCTGTAAACATACCTGTGACAGCCATCGACTATGTAGCATGGTGCGGACAACAAGCCTTTTCAGCGTGTAGTAAATAAAACATCAATTCTGAGGGCAACTGAGTAGCGCATGTAAATATGAATACTTCTTGGGTTCAACAATGCTATGTTTGAGGCAAAAGTAGGCTTTTGACCCAGGCTGACAGCAAACAGCACCAGTAGGTTTAAAGGTCACAAAAACTTTTTAAAAAAATACAGGCATGAAAAACAAATTACAGGCATGAAGTAAAAATTACAGGTATGAAATAAAAATTACAGGTATGAAAAAAAATTACAGGCATGAAGTAAAAATTACAGGTATGAAATAAAAATCACAGGCATAAAAAAAATTACAGGCATGAAATAAAAAAATTACAGGCATGAAAAAATATTACAGGCATGAAAAGAAATACAGGCTTGAAAAAAAATTACAGGCCTGAAAAAAAATACACGTATGTAAAAAAAAATTACAGATATGAAATGAAAATTGCAGGTATGAAAAAAAAGTACAGGCATGAAAGAAAATTACAGCCATGAAAAAAAATATAGGCATGGAATAAAAATTACAGGTATAAAAAAAAATTACAAGTATGAAAAAAAATTACAGGTATGTAATAAAAATTACAGGCATGAAAAAGAGATGACAGGCATGATAAAAATTACAGGTATGAAATAAAAAAATTACAAGTATGAAATATAAAATTACATCTGTGGCCTCATTAAGCTACCGTAGCAGAGAAACATGTAATTAAATAATAACACATGAGAGCGAGGGCAAGATCACGATTTATTGCCTGCCCAAGGGATGGTGGTCATGATTGAAATACTGATGATGCCCAAGCCGTAGGCGAGGGCATCATCAGTATTTCGATCATGACCACCAGCCCGAGGGCAGGCAAAAAATCGTGATCTTGCCCAAGCTCTCATGTGTTATTATTTTTATTACACCGAACAAGCAAACATGCAAAGAAACAAAAACACAAAGACTTCTTCGAGTACAGTTCGCCTTCCGAGTCCGGACCTCAGCGTAAAATGTTGTGTGCGAATCTAGGGTTGCCGCTAAAGTTTGCCGATCTCCTCGGTGGCGTATCCAATTTCGTTGCTTGCATAGTCGCTGAACACAGAAATTGCATTCCTTGTTGCCATTTTCGTTCGTTTGCTGTTTACTTGCATCAAAATATCGTCTAACTGTGCCGGTGACAGCTCTGCATGACGTTTCGCAGCCATAAGTTGCCAACTGCAAAGTACAACAAGCGAACGACAATTTGTTTTGCGCAGAAAGGATGCGCAGTAAGTAAAATGACGTCATCCATGTAATATCAAATGCAGAGGGCATCATCACATTCGCAGAGGGCATCATCACGTTTTGTAACACACCTCATCCGCAGTCTGTATTCTAATTCGCCAATTGATAGTCACGTGGGATGCATTCTTTTTGTGCTGATCCACGTAAACGACGTCATCAGGCATCATTCGTTGAACTGTTGCCTGCCAGGCATCAGTTCTGAAAAATGATGCCCGCTGACGTCAAAAACGATATTTGACGCGAACGCGGACCGGAATGTAAACAAAGATGTCGTCTGCGGCCGATCGAAACGATAATCCAGAAATTTATTGGTTTATCCTACTTTCTGAAGAAGAATTGAATGCTTTGGTTTCCAACAAGGACTCGATACGGACAAAACTATAATCAAAGGTGAATTGAACGTTTTGCAGAAGTATTGCGGTCTTTTTAGGAAAAACTTTTCTTACTGAACCACTCCAACATATTACATCATAGACCTACATGCGACAAGTTTTGTGTATAGTACGTTCTTATGCATGGCTACGGATGAGGTGTGTTACAAAACACATATTGACTGGCATGAGGGCAACAGCATACGTCTTTAACCCCTCGGGCCTGTGAGTCACCCCCAAAAACAGACTGTTTCCCTCGGCCTACGGCCTCGGGAAACAGTCTGTTTTTGGGGTGACTCACAGTCCCTCGGGGTACAGACGTATGCTGTTGCCCTCATAGCCAGTCAATATGTGTATACTTTTACATGTCACGTGAGTCGTGTTTAACCAATGGCAGTGCACGCTGAATGAGTGAGGTGTAATAACTAGTGTTTTGAACTTGCATAATTCCCCTTCCATTTTACAGTGCAAGTCCTCCTTTCTGCGTTTTTCATAACTCCTCCGTAACATTAAAGTCGAACAAAAGTAATTGTTGATGATTTTAGGAGAATGTAAACTATGTCCCCGGTAACAATTCGCAAGGGTTGCAGCTGTAAAAATCTCAAGAGCGTTGAAGAGAATAGCCGATATCGATTTAAAGTTAAGGAGATGTAAAATGTGCATGCAGTTTATTTGCTAACTCCTGAATTATAAATACAATGTGAAACCCCACATAAAATAGTCGATTGGTATAAAATTGGTCCATGTTAACAGCTGTATCTTATACGAAGTATACGCCCGTTTCAATCATTTGCATATATTCCCCATACTGTAAATGTCTGGAAATCCTCATAACAAATGTATGGAATCAAAGACTTTTAAATTCATATAAACCCGTCACTACCAATACAGAGGTAATGCTTAGCCACATACATGAGTGTACAATCACCCATGGCAACCTCGATCCTGCACATAAGAGTCTGTATTCTACGCAGGTTTGTTCACGCTGTGCAGATCCCTCAAATTCCAAGTGTCAACTTTTTAATAGAAGTATTACAGTTTGCAAAAGTTTATCAATCGTTCATTAACTGGTGACCTCAGGATAAGACAGCTTACCAGGGTTTACAACTGATATTACCGCCGTTTCGATGATTGGGACGTCTGGAAAATTTACTTGAAATTGCACAAATTGCTGAAGATTTAGCCGAGCGGTCTTCTCTGTGACATCTCCGCTGGCGACTGATGCCGTATGTTGTGGGTTAGACCCCAATTGAAAACTAGCCATATTTGCTTTACATTTGTAACAGTTGTCAATGATTTGAGGCAGGGTCGAGAACAGCAGCCGCAATAAAAACTCCCTTTGGAAGTGGTGCTGAAATATAACGTGTATCTACTGGAATTTATGTGTTGCCATACTTCTTTCATATGCGCCTGATCTGACAAAATCTTTTTATATTCTAGCTTGATAAAAATAACGGAAGAAGGAGAGGAAGTATACCTTAAATTATAACTTTGGGATATGTCTGTTGTAAGGAGGAATTAAACTCCAAAAGAAGCAGATGTAGTTTAAGTGTTTGGCATTATGCCAAAAACCAACAATGAAGAATCCTAAATGTGTTCTAAGTACTTTGGTGATTATTTCACTTTGGTGCTGTAAGCTTGTAACTGTCACGAAAACTGAAACATACAGTAATTAATATAATCGTAAATTCCACAGCTGTAGAGCGCGACATACCAGGCATTTTAAACCTGTGAAATGTGATTCATTTTACACTTCAGTCCTGTCTTTTTCAGTTTTAACTATATGATAGAATTATTGTACAATGTCATGCACTTGTGCTATTATCTGATATATTTTGTGAAATGAAAACTGACGTGCAACACTGAGCACACAATGTATTTGCGGCGGCCTTTACCCTAAATGATATATATTTCACGCAAAGGTATTTTACTACCAAGGAATGTGAGAGCTGGTTTTACGGTTGCTGTTCTAATAAAAATATTGCAGTGGTGATAATTGTACTTGTGATGAGTAGGAAAGCGGTATATGTATGCAAAGGCATTTCGTATGGTTGTGACCAGCTCTTGAACAAAAAATATAGCATCAAGAATTCTGTGCTCATATTTGATTGATGGGAAGGTCAAAATGAATGAAATGACAGTAATATGGTCATGTATTTTAGGATCCTGCAACAAGGGGTTTGTGTACCACCTAAAAGCTGTTCCAACACATACGAAGTCTACTTCAAGTACTTGCACACTCAATTTTCAATCCATCCTGACCACAGGGCGTGGCAAGAATTATTAGTGTAGAAGTTATGAATATGATCAATAAATGTCTTGTATTAAACTTCTTTTCATTATACAAGCCTTACCTGTGTCTAGTATCTGTAGTGTGTGCCTATTACGTTTACTACCTTGTGAGCATGCATCTACACCAAGTACAAATACAAAGATGAGGTGTGCAGCTGTTGTAATGCTTTTACAGTTGGGCAAGAATAAAAAAAAAGAGAGATTTGGTGCTTTTTGACAAAAACAGCAATTATTGCCCCAAAATGCAGTACTGCAGGTGTTGTCACGGTTTGAATAGAACTATATGGCACCTAACACTTTTGAGAAATTTGAAAAATAGTAAGATCCAATTATCCCAAAATATTTCCAATCGTGTAATTCGGACAATGAATTCGGCTGAAGATGATTTTTGACCAAAAACTAGGCATATTGTCCCTAAATTACAAGTATGCAATTTAACCACAATTTGAAACACCTAACTAAGGTCACCTAATGGAACCTGCATATCAAGATTCAACCAAATCTGGCCTATGGTTACAGTTTTAACAATTAGCAGGATTTTGCCTTCATTTGCATATTTTTGAAACCAACATGTTCATTTTAGCAAGTTCAGATCTCTATCCCTTAGTGCACTTGTACACCTAATAATAAGATGGTAGGTGCTGTGGTTTCAAGTTTTTGATCTGGACGGAGAGACATACAAACATACAGACGTACACACATATAACGGTATATTGGTTGCTAACGACAAACCATACAAGCTCTCTTTGGTATACGTACATATACCAGATGTGAGCTAAAAAACAATCAATAAAGGGTTAAGCCTCACACAAAAATAATCAATTGGCGTAAAATGATCCATTGTAACAGTCATAAAAATGACACCATTGACATCCGTGCATAAATTCCCAGACATAAATGCCTGAAATTCCTCAAAAAATGGTGCGTTATCAACAAAGTTTTTGTAGCTGCTGTCCAGATTTCCATGGAGTGTACATCAAGAAAACATCAATTTATGGTTTAGCAAATGTTTATCAATTGTCTATCAATAAAGTATGTCAGGATAGGATTGTCAAACAGTTGTTCATATTCAAGTTGACTGATACGGGTGAAGTCACAAATTCTAAAATCTGGTTCAACTCTATAGGTTACTTTCTCAAAGTTATTGCATGGGAATTGTGGGCAAGTCGTAAAGAGGTTAAGGGTTCCAGTAAAAACAATTCAGAGATTTTGGGGGTAGCTCAACGTTTATGTTATGGTAAAAATTGACTTGAAGAAGCAAACAATCCTTCAGGTACATCTATTTGCCTTAAACTAAAAAATATTGTGCAAAGCGGAGTCTTAAATTAGTTTTGTTCCTTGGTCACTAAGCTTAAAAGGTCGGCTTTAGTCAGTCTTAATTTACTTTGATTCCATAATGGTTATTTTCTATGAAATGAAGTTCAATAACAGTGACAGTAATCATGTTTGAAAAAAAAAATAATGTATGTTATCAAGAAAAATGGTTTAAACACTGTTTCTTACTTAGTAATTATCACTGAGTTTCATTTTAAAGTATACTTTTACAATCTGTAACACCTTATGCATTAATGCAGACCTCTTTCTGAAGCTAAAATTACCAAATAGCTCAATACTTGTCTCCTTTTTCTACTGCCTATGTTATTGTGTCAGCACTTACAAGTTCCTGTGAATATAAAATTATTGCTATTTTCAGCCACTACTGGTCTGGCTTGCTAATATTGCTATTATGCTGCAGCTTCGTAGTGAACTTCGTGATATTACAGTGCTTTGCATTGAACAGTTTGCAATATGGAAACTAGACATAATGTCTAAATTGAGGAGTTGCCAACACTATCAGGTGTACTAATGTCCATGGTTAATATCAGTCAATCATAAAGAAATCAACTCTGTGAAAGTTGAAACATTGACTGGAAAGAGGTCAGATGTAGTCAAAACAGTACCACTAGATCAGCACAAACAACGCCTGAAATGATGCATTCTGGACAGTCGGTTGGTCGAATGGTGGGTGTTGTTTGACAACGTGCCACCTCCTTTCAGACAGTGCTTCAACTTTCGTAGAGTTTATTTGTTCGCAATTGACATAATACACCGCCTTGACGATAATTACACCTGAGAGTTATGGCAACTCCTAAGTTTGACAGTATGTGTAGTTTCCTTACTGCCAAAGATTCAACAAAAAGCACTGTATGGAGTACATTCATATCTCAAGGTGGAGCTCCATCTTTGGCGTGAGAGATGAAGTGAAACATAAGAACAAACAAGCAAGTTGCCAGGATTTAGCATTAGACTCTAGTGTTTAATTTATCTGTTTACCTTGGGTAGATAGAAACCTTCCTTATTACTGTTGTTGTCTTTTCTCATGGTAAGGGTAGAACTGTTAATGTTTTGTCCTGAAGGATTTTAAAATACCACAATACTTCAACAATGACAATTTTACATGTACACAAGCTTTATTATCTAAATAAAGGAGAAATATGATACAATTCAATTTTTCTAAAAAATCTATGTACTCTGATTACATCACTAAGCATTATATCATTGTATTTGGCGAATGGTTGAAATTCAAGGTTTATGTAAATAATTGTTTTAGTAAAAGCAGAGAAAAAATTCAATCCTATATTACACCGTGTTGGCAAACATAAATGCTTGTGCTGCAGTTACAATTATATGACAAGAAAGGATTAGAATACAAAATATCAATTTTACTTTGAATTGTGGTAATTTACATGCTGGGTTACTTACCCAGTTACTTACAACGTACAGCTGTGATGAATGTTTACTGGAGGGAACTATTATCGTACGAATTGACAAGAAAATGTCATTTCCACCCTGAAAAAGTAGGATAGTGTGTCCTTTTGAAATTTGAAGCAGCTTTAACTTAGTTTCTACTAGTGGTTTGGAATTTATCTAATGCATAATGACAGTAATTTACTATCAAGGATATCAGGCTAGCTAAGGTAGACTTTGTGAACTTTAACCTCTGACCTTTAACATGTGACAATATAGTGCATGATCTGAGGTACGTGACTGTGTAACACTGATAATGAATCATCAACAGATTTGCATACTGAAACAGTGCTCATTAATACACTTTGTATAAATGAACAAAATTGTGTTGTATATTATGCATTGGACAATTTCACTGTTGGTAAGTCCTCTGATGACACAAGTTTTGATGTTCTGTTGGCAAAAGGATAAAAACACCCATAGGGGCGGAAACTTGTTATTTACACTTCAAGATTGACTTTCCATTCTTTTTTACACGGTATGCTATCACTCCCAGTACAATCTTGCATATCTTTACCATCCTGCTATAAAGTTCTCTGTTGGTAATGATAAAATTGTTTTGATATTATTTACTTTGATAACTTTTCATGACAAAGTCACATTTCGCATCTCTACAGACAATCAATGGATAAAACTATGTCACCAAAATTGGTGTATTTACACAAGCATCACTGAGAGGAAAAGTAAATAAAAATTTGGACGGGAAGAAAAATTCAGTGATGCAGTCCAGTAAAATGACAACATTACTTATTATCATAATATTTCTAAAAGCTATTCCTGTTGTGGTGTATCCCACCCACCCAATAATCACTAATAATTAATTGCATAAGTATTCAAATTATCCTGGGCAACAGATTTGTAGCAAGTATATATTGATGAAACACATTGTGCACTTTCTTTTGTAATGATGTTACGAAATTATGAAATATTATAGATGCATTAATGATCTAGTGCACATAAAATGGCATCTTCCTAGTGTGCGTATAATTAGGCACATGTATATATCTCTAAGTGTGTAAAAAATATTTCTACAATTTCAACATTTCTGACTCGACTGAAAATAAAATACACTTACTGGAAAATTAAAGTTAAAATACATGGTTGGAGGGAATGCATTTTCATCTTGTAATGTACAAGTGACAGAAATAATAAAACTGCTCAAAAAGTTGCAACAAAAAATACAGTAAACGATTGGGGTTTTTTATTTAACATCGCAAAGTAAAGCAACGCCACGTAGAATCCAGTGGTCTGGGTTCTGCGTCGTTTTCAGGTCGACTGGTGCAATGTACGTCAGATCTGTCCTCTTGGGTTTCTTGTAAATTGGACACTGATACATCCGTGTGTCCCTTCCCCCGGTGCTATTGATGGCAAAGATGTGAATGACCGGAAGGTTCTCGAAGAGCACTTTGGGTTTGGGTTCGATGAGCTTGCAGTTCCGCTTGTCCCAGCCAGCACCTTCCAGGTACAGGCCGTAGACGTAAACACCCTCTGCCGGTGGTTGGACGATGTCGTCTTTCATGAAACGTGTCACGTCGTTTGCCAGTACCACACTGTCCAAGGCCCATCCTTTGTGAGCTCTTGTTACCTCCTGTGAATGTAAAAACAGAATTTCTACAGTCAGAGAGATCAGAGTTTTACGGAAAGGAATCCTCGGCATGCATATTTTGACAATGGTTAGATACTTGTAAACTATCCCAGCTGACTGGCAGCTGTTTTACATTTTCACGCTCTTTGCTGATAGTAGCCATGACAGCACTGGTGACGTACATTCCTTGAGGTAGTTCATGCCTCCAAATTGAAAGACCTTGACTTCTGCTCAAACATTCTGTATGAACACTTTAACCCATTTCCTTGTGGTCAACATGCAAAAATTGTTACTAGGGAAATAAATTACCCAACATTTACTTTGAAATTCAAAATGACCACCATTCCTGCATTTAAAGAAAAAATTGAATATTTAATCTTCACAAAAACAAGTCATCGTTGATGACACAGTCCCCACTTGTTAATGGGTACTTTGATTACAGGTCCTCAGAGAGGATAGAGTCCTCTTCATTAGGTCTGTGATAAAAATACTTTTGAATAAATTTGCTTGATACATGTCTGAGCTGTAGTTCAGGACATGAAAGAAACGTA
Source organism: Ptychodera flava (assembly GCF_041260155.1). Taxonomy (NCBI): domain Eukaryota; kingdom Metazoa; phylum Hemichordata; class Enteropneusta; family Ptychoderidae; genus Ptychodera; species Ptychodera flava. Next base: position 15,268,451 of record NC_091940.1, on the reverse strand, counting down.
ATAAATGGCCACATGGCGGCCTTATTGGATCGTATCACAGAACAATCTATGTGCATATGTATGACAGTCATCCAGCTCTATGGGTTTGCTCAGAATTAGATATATGCATAATTAATGAGGTACAGTATGAAGCATCATAAGGTCTCCCATCATACCATATATGAAGGGTGTACCACTTGTGGTTCCTGAGTTATGGACAAATATGTATATTTAAGGTCAAAGTCATCCACGTCATGTGACATTTTGTCAAAAAAATTGTAGTGCTAAGTTATCCCTATATACCAAAAATCAGACCTCTAGCTCCATTTGCTTGCTCAAAATTAGATATGCACATAACTAATGAGGTACAATATGTGGCGTCATAAGGTTCCCGTCATACCATATATGAAGGGTGTAGCACTTGTGGTTACTGAGTTATGGACAAATATGTATATTTGAGGTCAAAGGTCATCGGGGTCACATGACATTTTGTCAAAAAAATGGTATTGCTGAGTTATCCCTATATACCAAAAATCAGACCTCTAGCTTTATTGGCTCGCTCAAAATTAGACATGTGCATAATTGATGAGGTACAATATGTGGCGTCATAAGGTGTCCCGTCATACCGTATATGAAGGGTGTACCACTTGTGGTTCCTGAGTTATGGACAAATATGTACATTTGAGGTCAAAGGTCACCGAGGTCACGTGACATTTTGTCAAAAAATTGTAGTGCTAAGTTATCCCTATATACCAAAAATCAGACCTCTAGCTCTATTTGCTTGCTCAAAATTAGATATGCACATAATTAATGAGGTACAACATGTGGCGTCATAAGGTGTCCCATCATACCATACATGAAGGGTGTAGCACTTGTGGTTACTGAGTTATGCACAAATATGTATATTTGAGGTCAAAGGTCACCGAGGTCACGTGACATTTTGTCAAAAAAATTTTATTGCTAAGTTATCCATATATACAAAAAATCAGACCTCTAGCTCTATTGGCTCACTCAAAATTAGATATGCACATAATTAATAAGGTACAATATATGGTGTCATAGGTGTCCCCATCATACCATATATGAAAGGTTTAGGACTTGTGGTTACTGAGTTATGGACAAATATGTATATTCGAGGTCAAAGGTCACCAAGGTCACATGACATTTTGTCAAAGTGTCTGAGATATCTGCGTGAACGGATGGACTCATGGATGGACTCATGGACGGACATGACCCAATCTAAAAGCCCCCTTGACTTTATCTTTGGGACTAAAAACTGTGTAACTGCATCCTTTTTGCAATATGAATACGATGAGAAACTAAATTTTTATTTTTCTTGGCCTTATACATGGGAGTCTATGGACTGCCTTATACATGGGAGTCTATGACTGCCTTATACATGGGAGTCTATGGACTTCCTTATACATGGGAGTCTATGGATTGCCTTATACATGGAGTCTATGGACTGCCTTATACATGGGAGTCTATGGACTGCCTTATACATGGAAGTCTATGGACTGCCTTATACATGGGAGTCTATGGAGGTGAAAACTAAAAAGTCCTCTAACACGGCCAAATTTGATCGCATTGTGAAACAAATCGATGTGCATCTGTATGAGGTAGGGTACTATCCTTGTACCAAGTTTGAACGAAATCGCTCCAGGCGTCTCTGAGATATCTGCGTGAACGGACGGACGCACGGACGCACACACGCACGCACGGACGCACGCACGGACATGACCAAACCTATAAGTCCCCCGGACGGTGTCCGTGGGGACTAATAAGCCGTGAAAACTTTATTTACTTTATAAGCTTCAAGATATGCCCCTACAAGTGGTATACCAAAACAGTATACTATATGTTTGATAGTACGAATATCTGTCCCAAAGGTAAATTCTACCTGAAAACCACTCCTGATCAGTATGTTGTAAAGCATCATATAATTGTTCCAAATAAATTGCATGTGCTGAACCTAAGATGTCAAGAAACATACCTGTCTCATAGCGGTGAGGAATCCCTGCGGGTTGAAGAAGCCAGTCATCCAGAAAGTGTTGGGTCTGCCGTCGAAACACCAGCTGTCGAACTGTGTGTTCCTCTCTATCAGCTCAGTGAACCAAAAGCCCAGGGTTGAGGACTCCCAGGATATCTTCTTCCACTTTGCCGGTATACGGGCATCATACATGCAGTCCAGGGCATCACGCAATGCCTGGATAACAAGAATGGTGACGATAGTGATGAATGTTGATAGAAGACTGGCACGAAGGTGGTTGGGAGGGTTGGTGTGCGGATGATTGGATGTGTATTTACATATGTGTGTATGTATGTATGTATGTATGTATGTATGTATGTATGTATGTATGTATGTATGCATGTATGTATGTATGTATGTATGTATGTATGTATGTGTGTATGTATGTATGTATGTATGTATGTATGTATGTATGTATGTATGTATGTATGTATGTATGTATGTATGTATGTATGTCATGTATGTTGTCTGTTGTATGTCTGTCTGTATGTATGTATGTATGTATGTATGTATGTATGTATGTATGTATGTATGTATGTACGTGTGTACAAGGGTGTGCATGAACAGGTCAAAGTCTTAATGTAAATGTATACTACTGCGTGTAATTTACAAATTTCTTCAGATTTCTATCTTTACTGTAAATATCATTCCATAGATATATGTAGACAGTACCAGAGATGAAATTTCACTTCAAACTCTGCAATTTTTGTACACGCTAAAACATTTATTATATCATATCAGTATATTGATGGCGCAAATACAGCAATCCGATTGGTTGAAATGCGATAAGAACCGTGGTATATTTGCGATATACCAAGGCTGGCATACACCCGAGCTCTCAGCTTGAGTAAAAGTCAATTTTTGACGTTCCACTCCAGAATTTCAATGTACTGTTATGATATAATAGCAATAAATCACACCAAGTGACTGTACACCACTTGATTTTGACCAGTTCACTTCATATATGATACACTCACTATCACTCATGCATATATGTCGCGAACTGGTCAAAATCTCGTGGTATTCTGTCTCTTGGTGTGCTTTATTGCTTAAACATAGTGTTACATGTATTTCTATATACTTCAGTAACACCTGTGTTGTGGAGCACATGACATTTGACCAATCTTTCATCACGTAATATGATGATTCAATGCAATCACTTGCTTACCTCATTCATGATGATTGTACCGTCGATAGCCAGCTTGAGATCTGTCAGGGTGTTTCGCACCAGTGTGATCACACGCTGCATGCGATCGATTTCTTGTCGGAGGAAGATGTTCATCGGCTGTAGAGCACCCATCTTCTGCAGCCGTTCTTTGACCTGAGTGTAGATAAAAAAAGTGTGTGAATACAATTGAACTTGATTTAGGGAGAATGCAGAAAAAAAACTGACACATCATTGCTGTTTAATGATTTCTTACAGACTGTGAATACTGTTGGAGAGTTTGGCATTTTATAGACTTCTCATTTATTTCCATTGATGGATAAGAAGACATAGTGTCTCACCTCATAGGAAATGTAGTCCTTAGGTAGTTTTTCCAGCATATCATCAGCTAACCTCTGTACCACTGACTCCCTAGTCTCCCCGGCACCTCCAGAACTGTCTTTCGGTTGGATATTCAGGATTGTGTCCAGTACATGCTTTGCTGTATTGCTCTGATATCTAGAGGTTAAAGGTTACCAATGAGAGTAGAAATATTGAATATTTTTGAACGAGCCATTACAATATGATGTGTTTGACAACTTATCTTGTCTTTAATTTATTGTTTACTTACTCTTGACAAAACTATGTTTAGATCTGTGTATAAAAATGTCTTATGTACTGCCAAACTAATATACAAATAACAAATAACAACAGATTCTAAGTGCACAGGCTCGGAAACCCTTATTTTCAAAAATGATAACTTTCACAATTTAAATAATGAAAATGTAAATTAAGTATAGTAACACACGCCATGGTTTGCTAGCATACTGTACAGTGTTGTGCAAGGCACATGCACTTGTTAATATGTCATGTAACATAATGTAATGTTGTGTTCATATCATAGTCATGCGTTTTATTTAACAACAAATTGCATTGCAAACTTCATCAGATACTGCTTTTCTGAGCCTGTTGGTCAGAAAGTAGATGCAACCTGTTCACCCCCAATTCCCAGTGATCAGGTCCACAATCACCATAAGTACATGTAACAATGGATTTGGGTGAAACCATGGCAGTGAGAGGGTTAATTATAATTGTGTCACTTACGTGATGTCTGCATTTCCGTGTAATCCAAAGGCTTCCGGTGAGTCGGTAGCCGGCAGGTTGTTGATGTATTCCAGGTACTGATTGATGTTGTTACACTTGGGAATGCTGTACCCTTTGTAGAAGCTGAAGCTGGGCTGGAACATCTGCTCACTGAACCACACCCTGGCAAAGGTGTTCAGAAGACGCTTGTCAAAGTCGTCTGTCACACGGCCACCGTACTGCACCTCACCGATCATATAGCGGACAGTGTTCCATGACACGCCCTGTGTGGGGGAGAAATTTAAGTTGTCAAAAGCGTACACAGGGCAGAGATGTTTTTATGACAGACTGATGTTTGGGTTGATCTGGGATAGAGTCTGCACGGATGGGTTTTAGCTCTTTGGAAACTGCATATCGCTATGTTGAGACTAGTTACACCATGCAGTGCAACAAAACGAAAAACCTGAATAGCAATGACGTAACAAATATTCGGTTCATGGCATTTTATTTCTCCATATTCTGGAGAACAATGCACCTATGGGGAGTAGTTCTCAAATATTGTAAACTAACAGGGCCTGATTAAAACTTACATGTGAAATGTTTGATTTGGGCTTAGAGTTTAAATGTTATAATTTTGAAAGAGACATCTTTATTAAATGGTATGTGATAACTTCTTGCTCCAAAGTCTGCAGTCGTCAATTTATGCAAATGACACTTTACCAACCAAATTTTGATACAGAATGACCACTTTCAATGATATCCAAAACTTTCAAGAACTTACCTTCTTGATGTCCATATCATCAAGATGATTCTGCACGAACTGAACAGTGGCGTTGAAATCTGCCGTGTTGAACTCGTAGGGGATGTTCCAACCCAGGGGGCCGAACTTCCTGCGTTCTTGCACGGTGGTGTGGAGGAAGGCCACGGCATACAGCATGGGCTTCCACTGAGGCATGTTGGACACTTCCAGCTGGTCGTGAGTGATGGAATTGTACGTTCTCTTCAGACCGGCCTTGATACCCTGAGGCGGTTCATTGGTGTATTTGATTGACATCTGCAGAAACAGAGAAAAAAGACCGATTGAGTAACTTAAAGCAAAGGATGCTGCTGCCATGGTAACTGCCATCAACCAATCATGTGAATGACTTTAAACATAAATTTCAGAACTGAAATTGTGAATGACCAGCATTATTAACTGTTGTTTATGATTGTTAATATTACATTGTCGATCGAAAATTTATTTGTGGAAAATGATAGAGAAATTTTGATCATCCTGGTAATATTTGGTGTCAACAAAAATACTGAATATTTTAATATATTGAGCATCTCATCACCTGGCCTTGTTATTATGAACCTCAAACTACTGCATCTACAACAAGTCATCGTTGATGACACAGTCCCCACTTGTTAATGGGTACTTTGATTACAGGTCCTCAGAGAGGATAGAGTCCTCTTCATTAGGTCTGTGATAAAAATACTTTTGAATAAATTTGCTTGATACATGTCTGAGCTGTAGTTCAGGACATGAAAGAAACGTAATAAAATGGCCACATGGCGGCCTTATTGGATCGTATCACAGAACAAATCTATGTGCATATGTATGACAGTCATCCAGCTCTATGGGTTTGCTCAGAATTAGATATATGCATAATTAATGAGGTACAGTATGAAGCATCATAAGGTCTCCCATCATACCATATATGAAGGGTGTACCACTTGTGGTTCCTGAGTTATGGACAAATATGTATATTTAAAGTCAAAGGTCATCGACGTCATGTGACATTTTGTCAAAAAAATTGTAGTGCTAAGTTATCCCTATATACCAAAAATCAGACCTCTAGCTCTATTTGCTTGCTCAAAATTAGATATGCACATAACTAATGAGGTACAATATGTGGCGTCATAAGGTGTCCCGTCATACCATATATGAAGGGTGTAGCACTTGTGGTTACTGAGTTATGGACAAATATGTATATTTGAGGTCAAAGGTCACCGAGGTCACATGACATTTTGTCAAAAAAATTGTATTGCTAAGTTATCCCTATATACCAAAAATCAGACCTCTAGCTCTATTGGCTCGCTCAAAATTAGACATGTGCATAATTGATGAGGTACAATATGTGGCGTCATAAGGTGTCCCATCATACCATATATGAAGGGTGTACCACTTGTGGTTCCTGAGTTATGGACAAATATGTATATTTGAGGTCAAAGGTCACCGAGGTCACGTGACATTTTGTAAAAAAAATTGTAGTGCTAAGTTATCCCTATATACCAAAAATCAGACCTCTAGCTCTATTTGCTTGCTCAAAATTAGATATGCACATAATTAATGAGGTACAATATGTGGCGTCATAAGGTGTCCCATCATACCAAATATGAAGGGTGTAGCACTTGTGGTTACTGAGTTATGCACAAATATGTATATTTGAGGTCAAAGGTCACCGAGGTCACGTGACATTTTGTCAAAAAAATTGTATTGCTAAGTTATCCATATATACAAAAAATCAGACCTCTAGCTCTATTGGCTCACTCAAAATTAGATATGCACATAATTAATGAGGTACAATATGTGGTGTCATAGGGTGTCCCATCATACCACATATGAAAGGTTTAGCACTTGTGGTTACTGAGTTATGGACAAATATGTATATTCGAGGTCAAAGGTCACCAAGGCACGTGACATTTTGTCAAAGTGTCTGAGATATCTGCGTGAACGGATGGACTCATGGATGGACTCATGGACGGACATGACCCAATCTAAAAGCCCCCTTGACTTTATCTTTGGGGACTAAAAACTGTGTAACTGCATCCTTTTGCAATATGAATACGATGAGAAACTAAATTTTTATTTTTCTTGGCCTTATACATGGGAGTCTATGGACTGCCTTATACATGGGAGTCTATGGACTGCCTTATACATGGGAGTCTATGGACTTCCTTATACATGGGAGTCTATGGACTGCCTTATACATGGGAGTCTATGGACTGCCTTATACATGGGAGTCTATGGACTGCCTTATACATGGAAGTCTATGGACTGCCTTATACATGGGAGTCTATGGAGGTGAAAACTAAAAAGTCCTCTAACACGGCCAAATTTGATCGCATTGTGAAACAAATCGATGTGCATCTGTATGAGGTAGGGTACTATCCTTGTACCAAGTTTGAACGAAATCGCTCCAGGCGTCTCTGAGATATCTGCGTGAACGGACGGACGCACGGACGCACACACGCACGCACGGACGCACGCACGGACATGACCAAACCTATAAGTCCCCCCGGACGGTGTCCGTGGGGACTAACAAAGACCCTTTTCCTGACAAACTCAGAGTATCCTAGTATATGACTGACAATATTCGCATATCAATCAGCAATGTGGAAGTTTGGATACTTGCCCTTGCTGATCTGTTACGAATATTTATGCAATTGCTTTTTCCTTCACTAGCAATACCAATCCTTGAAATGATGCATCTTATGTGAGAAAGAAGGAATGAGAGAGAGAAAGAAAGAAAAAAAGAAATGTAACTTTTCTTGGAAGATTTGATACTCAACACATAATTCTCACCTGCAGCAGTGTGATTGGGAATTTTTTGTGTTCTTCCGTGGTGATCCAGGTGCGGAATTCATCATGGATGGTTTCAGTTTCCAGCAGCGCATCCATGAGTTCCTCTAGATAGTCCATGGACAAGTGGCAGTTCTGCAGCAGGAGCCAGCCACCCTGTGGAATCACAAGACATGGATAGGGGAGTGAGGTCAAAGGTGACAATACAGTATGAGGTCAAAGGTCACATAGTTTGCAGGAAAATTTTAAATATTCATTGTCTAATATACGATAGATCTTTGAAAGGACTTCACTGTTCACTCTATCATGTGATGTGTTATTGGAACAGTTCTATGAAAGTGTTCTAGGAACAGTTCTATGAAAGCATTCTATAAAAGACGATAATACTCTTACACTGCTTCGATCAATTAGAATATTTCCCACTTACATTTGTCATGCACTGTTGTAGCAGTCTTCTTGCGTGTACCTCCTGACCCTGACCCATGGAAATGGCCCGGCAGTCGACCTTGTGCCGTTTTGCCAGCGTCTCAATCTGCATGGTAGGGTCACTCCCCATGGACAGCAGGCACACCATTGGTGTCCTGGTGTCCGACTCCTCCCACATCTTCTCCAGATCCAGGATGACGCTCTCCGCATACTTCTCACCGATTGCATCAGCTGTGATGTCAAAGAACAAAACTAGTTTATGCGGTGTTCCATTGGCGATTGCAAAATTTACATCAACATTGGTCACTTGTATTAGACTTCAGATGAAGAAACTGATACTTTCTGATGATTTGAAATTTGAGACTTTACCAATCTAACACTAATACTAATGCATACTTAATGAGCATGAAATTCTAAAATTTATTCCCTTATTATCTGAAAATAATTACTCCATTTTTACACCTATGTTTTGATAGTCAGCTTGCTACAACAATGAAGGAAGACACCAAGAGGGAAAGATGTACAACCACAATGCTATAAATTGAGCTTTTTAAGAACTGCATTAATTGCTCAAAACATCTCACATGCATCTGCAAATGTACTCACAAATATATTTCTTGGCCTGTGCCAGTGTTCTGTCCGGACACCATGACCTGATCAGCAGTAACCTCCTGAAGATATCCAGGGAGTTATGGTATCCATCCGGAACTATCTCCTCTTCCGGAGCCTCCTTGTCGAACCAGTGCTTCCATGCTTTCTCATTCCTGGAGATCTGATTCAGAATGTCACTGAACTGCTTGAGTTTTGACAGCTCCACCAAGTTGAGCCACGTCAGGTCAAGAATCCATTTGGCTGGCTTCGGCGGGCAGGCCTTCAGATCAAGCGAGGCGCCCCCTTGTGGTAGAAAAGAGAAAGTAAGATGACCAAAAACCATCACATTGTTACATGTTACTGGCATTTGTATATGCCAGCATTGGTAATATTCCTCTTTTTTTCTGTACACCATAAATCTTCATGCTTGTTTTCTGTATACATAATAAATTTTCGTCTGGTATTTCTAAAATTCAGATCTGCTTTTTTGGAGAAACATAGACAAGAGTAGAGAAGTTTCTCAACTATCTATGATGTAACATGTTATTGTGAACTTACCCTTGATCAGTGTTTGGAATTCATCGTGCTTGATACGGCCTGTCTGCAGGTCAATCTTCAATGCCAGCAACAGGGTGAAGCTCAGCTTGTCTCTCTCATACAGACCCCTGACTGCATACTTGAACACGGTCAAGGTCATGAATTCAATGATGTGACCGATACGTTTGCTGGTGATTGGACTCTTTGTGGAGCTAAAAGTAAATATTGAAAATATATTTTTTTTAAAAACAGACATTTCAAACATATAGAACAAGGCTAGGCAGTACTCCTCTGGAATGTTTCAGTGAAGATAGAGAAACTATAGTCTGTTTTGCTGCGATTATAACCGATGTGATCACTTGAAAAATCCCAATACAATGATGTCATACTCTGCAATGTCTAGATTCACTGCCCAACAAAGGATGTGCACCTTTATGTTAGTGAATTATAATTATATATAAGTAACAACAAAGACTTGCTTTTTAACCAACAGTTTAACTTGCACTGGTATGGTTTAAGTCACTTATAGCTGATCCCAATCCAATGATCTCTGCATACAGTTTATGATAACAGAGTTATAAAAAATTACTACAGTGTTTGACTCACTTAGCCAGAGATTGGTCAAACAGCCCCAGGAACTGCTTGAGTGAAGTCTGATACATGCAGTTGACAAGACTCATCTCAACTATCAAGAAGTACAAGATGCTGGCCCTGGTGGCCACCGGACGGAACTCCTCTCTGGCCGAGTTGATCTTGATCTCCGTCTCAGCGGCAGTCTGCAGTTTCTGGCTGACGTCTTCGGCTGTTGTCTTGGTGGTGCTGAGTACTGTGATCAAGGATTCATCGTCTACCAGAGATCCCTGTTGGTGAATCACGATTCATATTGTTGCTATGTTAATTACCAGAGTGGAATTTTACAAGCATTTTCCATTTTGAACAGTTGGAAAGTACTGATAACAACTGCATTTCAATTTAAGGTAGAACGCACCTCGGGGACAGACATTCGGACTCTCAAACTTTTACAGTTCTTTTCTGATATACCCCATGTGGGGGTTCATTTTAAAGCTCTTAGTGAAAGAAAACTTTTCACCGGCTTAGTTTTTTGAAATTCGAAAATTTTTATTTTTCGCCATAGAGTTAACACAGGGATGGCGGCCATTTTGAATTTCTAATATCGGTAAATCTTTGGTTATTTGTTTCTCTAGTACCAAAATTTGCACGGTGACCCCCTATTTTTATTCTTGATTTTGGAAGAGAATGATTGAAAGATTCCTTGAGGAAAGTTAGAGAAAAAGTTTAAGTCTTTCACTTTCGAGGTGCATATTACCTTAAGTTGTTGTAAATGTTTTTCACTACAGTGCATAAGAGATGTCTGCATGAGGTTCACCACCTGGCCATATGCAGATTACACAATATCACAGGCTTTTTTACGATTGTGTGCAAAGACTGAACACAACATCCAACTTAAGTGTTGAGTGTAAGTCATCCCAAAGACTTTTCACTGTTAGTATATACGGTCTAAAATCTTTTGGATGAGAAACGTGGCAATTATAGCCCTCATGTCACTGAATGCAATAATTATGGGTGAACAGTTCTAGAGAGTACTAGAGTTCATGTCTAATAACTACAGTAACTTAAATCAAAGTTTTTTAAATTAATTTTAGCTTTTTCTGATCTGGCAAAACATCTCTTGAAAGTACAGAGAAAATATTTTCATGGCAATATTTTACTGAAATAGACACTGATCACATTATTTTCTGAAAAATCACTGCGATCTTGTTTACCTGTGTGTTGGTGAGTCTGTACAACAGATTGTCTTCAAGTTCTTTCATCTTTCTTTTGTTGGCTGTCACATCTTCAATCAGTTTGGTTCTTTCTGATTCTAATTCCTGAAGGAGTGAAGAAAGAAAACGAGTATTTAGTAAGCAATCGATCATATCATTATGAGCATTTTGATTGGTTGATTGATTGATTGATTGATTGATTGATTTTGGTAAAAATTGTAAAAGGTTGAAAAGTATCAATGGAATAACTGAATAGTGTCAATTTGTTGATAGCGTCTCCTCTTTAATACATTATTTACAAAAATGAGAATGAAATGCCACATTTAATATTGTTTGCTCTTGAACCATGGCAAGAATGAATTAAAAAAAAGAAAGGTCTGTGTTCAGAAGCTAAAATGTCTCACTAGCAACTGTATCACAACTGAAAAAATACAGTATGTGGCCGAAAATTACTAGAATCACAATGTCAATGGAAAGAGAGACTGAGAGCACGGAAGATGTGCTTTAACTCAAAAAAGAATCTCTCTTTATGAAACAATATTTGTTTTAGATTTGTTGCGTCAGACAACAAGGTCGTTTCACATTGAAAGCAACTTATACAGCTCATAGAAAATAATAGCCTGTAAGGTACAGCAGATGCAACGTGACACGGGAAATATTATTATTGAAATGAATATGTAATGAATAGGTGAAAATGACAAAAAAAGGAAATTGACAACTTACGCTCTTTTCTGTCAAGATTACTCTTCCCAGCAACTGATCCTCCAAACCTTTGATAGTGACAGTGAAATCGATGATGGATGTCTTGGCGCTGATTTCAGGCGTGTAGGACGGATTAGCCAGCTTTGTTGTGATGTACAGGCAGAAGCCATCCATCACGTCACACTCCTTGTCTCCAACTTTCACCTGTTGAGGGTAGTGGAAATATCATGGATACAAGATATCATAATCAGAACAAGGTTTTTTTATGTGTTTCTGGCAAGTGCAATTGTCTTCCAGAATATACATCAAGGAATGCAAATCAGGGTGTTATCATACCTTCAGTGTGCTACCAGTCTTGATGAAGTTCTTTTCTAAGACGTTGTCAAGAGCCGGATCCAACTCCTCGGCGACGTCTTCAATCATCAGTGGTCTGCCAAGTGACAGACTGTCCTCGAGGTGAGTCCTGAAGTACTTGTGATTCAAGTTTGTCATCTATCCAGAGGGGGAGAGAAATGTGAAAATTGTAATTTTGAAGCTGACCTTTGACCTATGACCTTGTCAATCAATTTCATGAATCAAATTTGTTTTTCTTTGAAAATGTGAAATAAAATGACAAGTACTAAACAAACCTTACGGTAAACAAAATAAATATGTTCTTGTTAATAAGTCAATTAATCAGAGATTTAAAAAACTTACTGGAAAGTTGACTCATGAAAACATATTTCAAAACTCTTTAAATGTAGGACAATTCAGTGACACCACAGCAATTACCTGCAGCTCATTGTGAGCTTCCCTGTTCTTGATCCATGTTTTGCCCTGGATCTGAGGATCAATCAGCAATGGATACCTGGATGCCTTGGTCACGATGATACCGTTCTGGATGGACAGCTCGTCGTTGGGAAGACCTTGCAGATTCCATTCACTGATCTGAAATGGTAAACAACGGAGTGAAAATTAATGACTGTGAGGGTGCAATTTTTTGGTACTTCTTGTAGAAAGTGATTTAGTCTTATTATTGGCCGTATTGAAAATTACTACTCTATGTTTGTTTTAGCTGCTTTCTCACCAGCACTGGTTAAAAAACAAAACAAAGTAAAACAAAAATGACATAAGCTCCAACATTACAAAATATTCACAGGCAAAATACTCATATTATGAAAATTTCTTGGGCAATTCAACTCCTGATGGGCAATGAAGCCTTTCTGCCTGTTGATAATAACAAAACATTCATAGAATACTTTCCATACTCAAAGTCCAAGAAGTCATTAGATAACTTCTCTTTAGGTATACCGGTATAAAGCACAATGTGCCAACTTTATCTGATTCTCCAGCACTTTCTCTCCTTAAAAAAATAATGAATCACAAGGCGTTATTTTGAGGGATGAAGAGTTGATGATAAGGATACCAACTCACCGTTGGATTGTCCACCAACATGCTGATGAGATTGAGACTAGCAGTGTAGGGTATCTTTCTGGTCTTCAGCTCTTTCTGCCATTGTTTAACCAACCTTGCTCTGTATTCTTGATTGAATGGACCAGAGTAGGACAAAAACCCTGTCCCAGTCAGTACATCACCAACCAGTCTGAATCGCGAAAAAGTTAGAAATAGATAATCAACATAAGATATTTCATGAAAACAAAAATGTGCTATGTCAGTGGTGTGTTGTAGAGAGCAGTGGGTCTGACAGGCTTGTCAGAGCATTGGAAGTTTAAATCAAATACAGGGTCTGTGAAAATAAATTTTCCACCAATAAATAAACTTTATCATACTAATGTTACATATGAGTTCTTACATAATTTGGATACTGTACCATATGGAACAAGTCATTGACAATGACATAGTCCCCCTTGTAATTTGGAATTTGTCACTGGAAGTGACCAAAATTGAAGTCGATATGATGCGCATGAAAAAAGAAATGCGGGTAACCAAAGCCCTGTCTGTGACTGATGCCCATATTGGATTGGATTGTAAACAAGTAGACATTACTAATAGTATAAATGGCATAGGTTTATGTCCTTTTACCAAGTTGGACAGAATTAGGTATGTCATGCCCTGCCTCTTGAAATGTCAAAATTCAACTAATCTGCAAGAAACTTGTCCAGGCATGTCTGTTTCTGAAGCTACATGCATAACCAATGTCTACTTCATGCGGCTGATCTATATTGAAATCAGTGTCAAAGTTTTTGCTTGATGTCATGCCACTCTGTTCATCCCTGGTTGTCTGTGCAGTTCCACAAGCATTGTTCTGTACTGCTGATGAAAGAGATTTGACAATCATGTCACATTACCTTCCAATCTGTGCCTTGAATTCTTTACTCTGTTCTGTCCATCTTTCTTTCTCTCCTCCGAGTCCGTTGATCAACGCCGACGCTGCTTCCATCTTGCGACGGCAAGTCGCAGCATCATCCAAAAGTGTCTACACAATCACAAAGTAGTATGTCAGCCATATCTTAGTTTATGAATAAATATTCATCTTTCACAATTTTTCTTTCTTTCATGAGGGTTTTGGTATGCAAGTTACCATCAGCACACAGGCTAGATAATTACTGGTGCACAGTGTGCAATAGAGGGAACCTTTACTGATTCACAACACTTACACTTGACCGCTGACAGGTCCAACTGTGTAACATAAAATTTTAATGGCTTTGTGTCAAATTTGGATGAGAAAGCCTTTTGAAGCTCCTAGAGTGAATGCAATTGTCACGTAGATAATTTTGTGAAAATTGAAAACTTTATTTTTCCCCCATAAAGTTAACACAAGGATGGCAGCCATTTTGAGTTTGATCAATACTGACCGATTTGCTTCTTTGGTGATTTCAAAATGAAATGGTTGCAAGTTTCTGTATGGAAAGTTTGAGCAAAAGTTAGAGACTTTCAATTTGGAGGTGCGTACTACCTATACTGAGTTTGTCTGTGAGGCATACCTGTTTCTCTCTCATAGCTGCATCGTACATGGCCTGCACAATGTCCAACTCTTTCTGTTTGGCATCCAGTTGTTCCTGAGCCGTGGCCAAGTCACCCATGGCAATGTTGAGACGTGCCTCCTGGACAGCTAAGTTGGCTTTGAGGGGCAGTACTTCCCTGTTGATTCCGTAAAACACCGCCATGGACTTTGTCCACGAGCATAGACCTGCGACGTCACCACAAGTCTACAAGCACGATGGGAAACAAAATTAAGTTGTAAGTCACATTTTTTTGTTAATTTTTTTGGGGGGGAACACTGTTTCAGTTCACTACACTGACAGGTAAAAACTGCCCACTCATACATAGTAAAATGACTCATTAAACAACTAGAATAGGTGTATTAACCCTTTGAGCGCCAGAGTCAATTTTTGTCACCTTTATAAAATGTGCCCAAGTCAAATTTTTTTCAGATTTTTGCCAAAATTTTGGTGAAAAATTGTAGCCAATGAAATGTGATGTCCATTTGATCCTAAATTATCAAAAATATTACAGAAAAATTTATAAAAATTGGTAAAATGTTGCACTGAAATTTTGGTGGGAAAAATTATAGCACTCAAAGGGTTAAGTTATCTTGTAGTGTTCGTTATACTTGAAGAAAGAGATGAGATTGGTCATTTATTCTTACTTAATTGATAAATAATGATGGACTGGAAGTACAAAAAAGAGTCCCTCCATATTTAAAAATATTTTAAGATCTCAATAGAACATGAATAAAGTGTAACTTTGCTCCCTGTAATTGTACATTTTGTGTCCTTTACCTCTTATGATATTATTCCACCTTTTCACAACAACATTCTTTAGTGTAATAACAGATTATGATACACATCTATTATGACAGAAATGATTCAAAAACGACAGCTTTGTGCTCCAATGTAGATACCACACAATCCCTCGCCCAGGGGAGAGTGAAATGTTCCAGCTCACCTTTTTAGCGTTCTCAAATGTGTAGTCTTCCATTTCTAGGTAAGGGGCCATGAGCTCCACTGTCTCTGCATTGATGGAGTCTTTTGGGAAGTTCAACAGACCGTTCAAAAATCCTGAGCCGCCCATAAACTGGAAAAAGAAAAGGTATTGCAAAATTAGACGGAGGAAAGTTATACAAAGAGTTAAGTTGATTATCTGCGTCAGTTTTTTCCTAACATTTGTTATTGAGTGTCATGTTAACATTGACAGGAAACGAGCAGATAGGACGGGTACATGCAGTCACTATGACATACAGTTGTCACGGTGAGAAAACAGTCCACTAACCTTGAGAGACTCTCCCCAGGATGGTTTGACACAGGGTCTTTCTGGGTCCTGTGTCACTGTGTCGAGTCTTCGTTGGAAGAGGATCAAGACACAGTCCATGATACGCATGATCAGATGAGGCGGTTTGCCGAGTTTTCTGACGGTGGCGATGTGAGCAGGTTTGATCGTGTTCAAGGCGGCCTCCGCTTCTTCCAGAGCGGGTCTAGCAGCTTCCAGCTTTTCCTCAGCGGCTGCTTTGTCAACCTGTGAAAATCAGAATTTTCCATTTTTAATTGCTGCTGTAGTCTTACAGATCAAAGATTTTAGATGTCTTTTTAAGAATTTAGGATTCTAAACTCACATGGCAGCTTAAAAGATTGAGGAATTACTTTAAAAAAACATCACTGACACTTGTATGCAATTTATGTGCAAAATTTCAATACTTACTTTACATTGTCTCAAGTGCATGTGGGGAAATATATAGAATGATCTTTTTAAGCCTTAAATTGCTATTTCTGAGAACTGGTTCATTAGAATTCCTTCCTTCTTCGAGATGTAACGGTGAAAATTCTTGACATCAATTTTGAAAACTCTAAAAGTTGTAATTGATCTTGCTTCAATTATTCTAAAACCTGACAGGAAAAAAGCCACTAAACTTACAGCAATGTCATCCACAATGGCCTGGGCTTTGTCTTTCACTTTCTGTACTTGAGCCTTGACCTTCTCAGCGGCTTGCGCTTTCTCAGTCACTTCAGCCAATACCTGCGATGATAAGAAAATACAAAACCAGTTCCTAAGATGTTCAGTTCTTCCAATCAGGCTCAACCCTCTTCAAGAAACTCAAAAAGATTCCGAGCAGTCCTCATGGACAATGTTGAAATTCACTTCCATAGCCTTTTGCGGTTTTTGGACAAGGCAACTCTAAATCACTATGTTTTTCCCCTTCTACAAGGCCATTCTCACAGTACATCATGCTATTTGCATTGCTGGTAAGGCACACTACCAGTACAGCCATGGTGTGAAAAGATGTGGGCCATATCGACTCTTTAATTTCTCAAAGAACAAAACCCATCCCCACTCGGAAAATGTTGTTCCCCTTTGTACATACAGAAACTGTGTTTCATTCAATGTTGGCGAGTGTGTTGTCAGGTAGGGACTGGATACTCTCTCTGTCTGATCTGTCTCTGTCTCTCTCTGTCGTACTTTCCTATCCTACTGTAAACTGTTTGCATAACATTTATTTTCAATGTTTTCTTACTTTTTTTCTTGTTTTTTTTTCAACTTTCAATTTATTAAACAAAAAAGTCTCATAATTTTTGTGAAATCTGAGAATACACTTGAAAGTCAGAGATTAGGTTGCCTTTTTTAATACTTATGGCATTCTGGGAATTTTGTTGGAAGGGCTTGGGTGCGTCCACTGACCTCTTCAGCTTTCTTGGAGGCGACTTCCAATTCTTTCTCCTTTTCGACAAGCTCTATGCTGAGCTGTGCCACGGACTGTGAGGCCTCCACCAGCTTGTTCAGACCGGTGTCCATCCTATTGGCCAGTTCACCGATCTCGTTGTGTTTGTCCGTGTAGATCTGCTTGTAGCCATTGATGAACGATAAATAGGATTTGGGCGTCACATGAGTTGAACGACGGAATCTGTGGAGTGAAAAAAAAGAGAAAGAATTGTAAGACCCGATGATAGGAGATACATTACAAATTCTGGGGCTACCTTGAATAATTGAATATGTTTATCTACCAAAGTTAAATAAATCTTTTAATTTCTTCACATTTACCTCCTGTCAATTGTGCACAGTGAAATACACTTAATTTCAGAATCATCTCCAACAAAAAGAAATCCTCATCATAAAATTTGCATATGACACAGCAATCATTTACACACTTTGCATATGTACAGTAGATGTGTGCATGCTGTTGTATCTTAATGCATTCATTATGATGATTTCAAAAAATTTAACTCGTATGTCAATTTCTTGATATTTTTCTCTGGTATAGGTATAGATTGGACTTTTTTCAATGAGGTGAGCATACACTCTACAATTTTTCCTGTTGTTGACGGAGATAAAACGGAGCAACAATTCACTGTTTATTTTTTTCAATTCTGTTACTTTTGATTTGGCTTGTTTGACTTACAGAGAAAGATACAACTTAACAAACCTTTCAAAGTAGTCCACGCAAGTTTCTGCGACGCCATCATGAATGGTTCCCATGGCCTGCACCAGCTGTCTCTTCACTTCATCAGAGCACACAATGTTGTACGATGACAGGAAGTGCTCGGCTACGGCGATAAGAGCATCCTTCGGCCATCGGCTGAACCAATCCATTGTACAGCCGGAAATCAGACCAGGGAATTTCAAGGCCCTGTTTCGGAATTTCTCACCAACCTATAAATGGTGACAAATACAATAAGAACTTTTTTCTCGGCTACACTGAGCCCTTTGGATACTGCACAACCCTGCCACGGACTTGGAATTACATTGATACAATTACAATTGATACAGTAAATTTCCAACGTTTTCACATTCAGTGATATTACACAGATATCAACATAAATGGAAAATTTTTTTCCGTTTGGTTATGGCAGTATAAAAAATGAAAGGATATGAAATCCAATGTGACATACGGGTACTGCTAAATTTTACATCCAATGTTGTTAACCTTTTGAACCCTGAACCTCTGGTAACCCCTGACTCCCCGTTGACCTATGACACACAGGTTAAAGACAATGAATCATAGAGTCACAGCTTCACAATCCCCATCAGTCTATGGTGAAGGTATTTGTAAGGTAAATTTGGAAGAGACAACAGTTTTGAAAACATAAGTTCTTTGCAGATGACCTTACCGGTGAAAAGCCTAGTACAACGTGGAGGTTCTGACGTGCTCGGGTGATGAAGTAATCGTAGAGATTTTCATTGGTTGGTGGTCTCCTTGGAAACTCTTTCTTCATGACAGGGATCAGTTCACCCATGATCTCATCCATCTCATCCCGGGCAAATAAGTTAGACAACTTGGTAATAAAAAATCGGGGAAAAATTTTAATGTTATATCTTAGCAGTAAAGAGACTCATTGTCTATCTGCTGTGATGCATTGATAATGCTTTCTGAAATTCTAGAAAAAGGCTTTTTGTGTTTGTTGTGTATCTCCGTTTAGGTATTGATAAACCTGTTAAACACTTATCACGGGCACATTCCAATATTGCATATCAAAAGCTAGAAATAAGAAAAATACTAAGTGCTGCGGTTTTCAAGTTTTTGATCTGGATGGACATACATACATACAGGCATACGGATCACAGACATTTTCTCTTGCTGTACGAATACCTCCTAAAGTTACATATAGCATATGGGAGCTAAGAAATGAATGTCAAAAATATGAAATTTGAAATGTATTCATCACGGAGAGAAACTACTCCATCTAGTTTTGAAAAAACCTGAGATGTAAGTAGTGCATAGAAAATTATTACTAGCATCCAAAGCATACTGCCATGACAGAGATCTATCATATTTTGACATAGACAGTAGATAACGACCAAGAAATTGGGTGTTTGTTATTTGATTACTCACCTCTCCAGATGAGAGTACGTTGTTGAGATATTCCAAGAAGGACTCTTCCTTGATGTCATTGTCTGTGAAGATGAAGGTCACACCTTGACCTTGCTGACCTGCAATCTTGTAAAGGATCTTCAAGTCGTCCATCAGATTTGACGCATTGTATGACCTGAAAAGTTGAAAGAAATATTCAAGCTTAATGTTCTGAATCTGAATCTGAATCAGAATATAAATCTTGAATTCACACTGACACGGACTAATATGGTGCAACAAGTTCAAGTTCTCTCAGACTGCCAGTTTGGTGCAATCTGTAATTTCTGATTCATGTAGCCTTAGTCAGTTAATGTTTTCCTCACCTTGTTAGGGTGATCTGGAACGTCTTGTAGCCAGCTATGAATGAGGCTAGCTTAGTCAAACTCTGTTTACCAGATCCACCGACACCGACCAGCAGTGCGTTGCCACGTGGCGTACGGATAATTCTGGAAATCTGCAAAGAGAGATGAAGAGACATGTCATTTAACCATAATATGCCATCTAATGAGCCATATATTTCAGTTGCTGACACTCCATAATATATCTGTGCTGTTGAAAAATTCCATTTCATACCAAGAAGATATCTCCTTGAAAGTATTTTGAAAAGAAAATTAACCGCCTATAAGCCAAAGTTGGTTGACATAATGTAATTTTCTAGTAGTTAAACACTGAACTCCATTTTTTAGAACATTGCTACCAAATGTGAGACGCCTGTTAGGTGAAGTGCAGTCTTGTCACTGAGTCACGATGGGCAAGTGTACTAAGATCATTACCATGACAAAATATCAGGCAGATGTGTCTTTGTCCAGCACAGTATAGTAGATCTGAATTATCCATTTCTTTGGGAGAATGTTTGCCCTTGCAATCTTAGCGGACGGAAAAGTGTGTGCCTACCTTGACCAGGTGAGTCATGGCATCATTGAAGAAGACAAGATCCATTCCAGCACCACGGATGGTCTCATTGTATTGCTGCATGTACATCACCAGTTTCTCTTTCAGATCACTGAACGACACAATCTACAGGCAAAGTGGAAACAAATATTTGCAGTGAGTTTGCCCACATGGCATGCTTGATGGTCATGATGAAAAACATTGAAGTTGATTTTTAAACCTTGTTACCCAATATTCCTGCAGAGTGGTTTAACTTTGAACATGAACAACAGCGGGGTGTCATCAAGGCTTTAAGGTGCAGAATTGTGTTTTTAGCCATGCATATCAATGTCACCTACTCCTATAGGAATACAAGTAGTTTAGAAATAGCTTTAAGGAAAAGACACAATCCGCAACTTACTCCAACAAGGTTAGGGATCAAGTAACTGGAAAAAGTAAAGTCTGCTTGGATTTAAACAGTCATCTATGTCCAGTGAGCAGAACTTTCAGCTTTGATGAAATGTTCTTGTAAAGTAGCCTTCTTTGGTGTGACCATGACCCATGGTCTTTAAACCTTGACCGTCACACATGCATGCCGGTAGATACACGCCAAATTTGAATAATCATGTGGATTCAAGCACTCAAAACACTTTCAAGTCTTAAGCTTTGAAGACGTCTTGTCACTTCTAACCATTGAATTTATGATGTTGTACTACAAGAGCCTTCCAATGATAACTTTTACAGGATACTTTGCCCCGTATTTATCACTGAAATATAGGGCCAATTGAAACGTATTTCAGCATTAAGAAAGAACAAGATTTAGAAATATAGAAATTGTGAAATACCGGTTCATAAATCTTTGGCGCATCAAAGTCCATGTCTTCAGGCTCATCACCTGTTGCTTCAGGCGCCTCCCTGCAAATTGAAAACACTCAGTATCAGTCTTCAGTAATTGTACCAAACAGCAATACATTTGTGACGAACACTGCCA
This sequence comes from Ptychodera flava, assembly GCF_041260155.1. Lineage (NCBI taxonomy): Eukaryota > Metazoa > Hemichordata > Enteropneusta > Ptychoderidae > Ptychodera > Ptychodera flava. The sequence goes on along the minus strand of NC_091940.1, from coordinate 15,246,970 downwards.
GTAACTGCAAGTGTCTGAGTTTGCGCTTTGAAACATTTTCAGTCTGTTTTTATTTTCAGTCAGCTCACCCTCGCCTTCCAATAAAAGTGTGATTAGCTAAATGTACTATTGTTCAACAATGAATGTGTAACTGTGTTGATTAGTATGATATAGATAAATAATCAATGGCACTTTTCTATGAGACTGTCTGGCGAGATGTTCTTTGGAATCACTTTGCAGGCTATACAAATGGACAAAACAGTACGTATTTCCAAAATAATGGTCATTGGAAACTATTCAGCCATTCCTCTTAAATTGACCTTTTCACCATCTTTTCTCTCTTTCATGGTCAAACTCCTACACAACACCGTGGCTACACCAAAATATAACGGTGAAAGGGTCTACATGCATATTTGAGATACCATGGCTGTTGATATTGCAGAAACATGCAAAACGATTATCACTGTACAGTTGGACTGTCTTCTCTGACAGTTGCCACCATCCATCTTTCTTTCAGAGGCAGATCTCCAACTCACCTGAGGAAGTCCACAAAGTAGTGATCGTGATCCAGATACGTCTTGATCTCCTCGCCGAGCTCTTCCTCTACGACTCGGTGCATGGTCTTGGCGAACCAGTCGCAGTCCGGCTTGTTTGTGAATCTGTCGGCGATGACCCGGGTGCACTCGTGCTTCCACAGCGCCATGACGACTTTGTTGTCATTGACGACCTCGGAGATGGTGTTGATCATACCCTGCCAGATTCTGGACAAATCTCGCAAGTTGAAGACGTAGTGGAACTTGGCTGGTGTTGGCAACATTTTAATCTGTGGGAATTACAAAGACACAATATGATTAAATTGTACATAATTACACCTACATACCAAAATCAAAGGCTAATAAAAATACTTCGAATCAGCAAATATTTAGCAAGGATTCAATTTCGTCGCAATCCTGTCAAAAAGGCATTTTTTTCATATACAATGCAGCAGTAGTACTGAAGACCCTCTTTGCAAACCAAGTACCAAAAACCCACGAGACATTTCTATTTGCCAATGTTATCTGCCCTCCCTCTTGTTGGGAAACAATAATCTAGAAGCATATTTAATGAGCCAGAACTCCAGCCTCTAGAGTATGTGGAAAAAACAAACAAACAAACAAACATTCAAACAAACAAATACAAAATTAACTTTACCTTAGTAAGCTGCCACAATCTACGTGTGATGTGTACAAGTTTGGTGACAAGTTCAATGACCTCTTCTTTGAAACCTCTTTCTTTACAGTAATGGCCAGTACCAATGACACCTGTGAATAACAAGAAGACGGAGAGATGATTAGAACGAAGACAACCTATAGCAAGTCAGCAAAATCCTTCATGTCTATCTCTGACCTTGATCAGTCTGTGACTGATCTTGACCTACATTTCTATCACTACATGTGGCCACGAGAGCACTCCCTTGAAATACAAAATTGCAAATCTATTTAACACCACAGAAACCACTATACTCAGACCTTGTTTAAGGTCACCAAGTTCATCTGTGAATTTTCAAAGTAAGCTTCAAGTCTCCTACTTACCGAAGATCTTATCGATGGATGCATTGGACGGCAAGGTACAGTTGAAGATGGTGAACTGTCTCTTCAGACGCTGAGGGATGTCATTGCGACCGCCTCCCGGTTGGATCATGGCGGCCATCATCTGGATGTCAGCGATAATGGTGAAGTCACCGGGTTTGTCAAGGTTGTAGAAACCTCCCATCTCCATCATCTGACGTACGATCTCATTGGTGATCTAGAAGACATAGCAGAGTTATTGAGCTTCCATTATTTTGAAACACTATCCGGTTCAAAAAAAGGACTGACAATCCTCATGGACGCGGTATCTGACATGTCTTTTGAGCAGAAGCAACAACAAATGCAAATGACACCTTGGCCAGTGTTTCTTGACAACAGTCTTAGAGGGCCTTCTCATGTCACTCACTTCATTTGTGTCACCCTTTGACCCTTTGAGTCCCAAAGGATGATGTTAAATTCTCAAATTTTTGGTGCACGTCAACTTTATGTGATGATCTGATGATCAAGCACAAGGATTGGAACTAGACATGCTGTTAAGTACAAGCATACACCATCAACTGATTATTACATCCATCATATGGTAGCAGAATAGAGTTTCTGTCTCAATGTTTCGATGAATCCTCTTGAATGCAGAGAAAACCTATCCACACAGACACCTTTGTATTCAGGGCATTTTGTAAAGGTTTTCAAGCCAATAGTCACAAGTTGAATCAAATTTTACCCTTCTTATAAGAACACCTCTCTAGTAAAGGTATACTGTCACCTGTTCAAATTTTGCCACAGTTACCATGAAAGAGAAAATCTAACCAATCACAGATTTTAAGCGGGTGCCGCTTTTAAAAACAGCGCCCTCACGTTGACTTTTTTAATTCAAAGGAATACCCCTTTGACCATATATGGGCATATTTAGATTACAGGTGACTGTATACCTTTAAGGACATTTCTGCCATACAAAGCATGTTCTAGATGGACAGCTTTCACAATACATTAAGCTGTTCACCCCCAAATCATTGTAAGAAGGTCCTTGATCAAAATTGATAACACTGGGTTTGGGTTAAACCATGGTGGTGAAAGGGTTATAAAGAGGTACTTTACCTGGTCACCCCATTCGTTGATTACTGGCATGTTGATATCGTCAACAAACGCTGTCATTTTCTTGCCAGCTGGTGGACCATAGGTGTTACCCATACGTTTGTCAACATAGCTTTCAATGGTACGCTGTTGGAAATGTACAAAGCGAAAAAACGTATACCATTAATACTAAGAATCTGAGTGGTTTTATAATTTTTGGCGAAGTCTTCCATAGCACACATGGATCCAAGGAAAACGAGTCACGGAATTGCTATCTCTCATTACACACAATAATTGATAGTCGTATTTTACTATCATTGGGATATCAAAAATTAACACATCGATTACATTTAAGAATATATTCATATGCATTTGTCAAAAATGAGAATATCTTTTGATTTTTGTGGTCACAGCCTTTGAGGGCTGCACATCTCTTGCATGACTATTTTGTGCTGAGCATTTCTGCCGGTCATATTTTCCATTGCATTCTTGTAAGACTAACCCCAGCACATGAATTGACAATGGGTTACAATTGCTGTGTCAATATTTTCCACAACTTGTGGGTTACGGTAGTTATTTTGACATTGTCGGCCAGCTCACCTGGAACATCATTGGGGTTGTTGCAGACGAGAAGTTGAAACTCTTCGACATGTGAACCTCCGGGTTGTACTTGTTGAGGTATCCCTTGATCATGACTGTTTTGGCCGTACCTTGCTCACCAATCAGCAACACAGCCTAGGTATCAAGTCATAAAATTCTACCCGTTACTTCAACTTGTGTCAGTTGGTAGGACGATACACGTTTCACTTCGCAGCAATAGAACTTTGTTTTACTTTTAAATACATGAATCAGTTCTTGCGGATAGCTTGTGGTACATGATGATTGTTCTCTGTTTGTTCTCAAAGCATGAATCATGATATCATCGAAAGTCGATGACTATATTGTCAAATTTGTTGCGCATGAGGACAACAGGTAGCTCTAGAACACACGCGTACAATGTTTCATAATGCTGGATATGAACATGTTCATTTCTTTATTCAAATTGTATAGTGTCTATGTTCACCAGAAAAAATGCTTTTGATCTAGTTGATTCTGGAACATCAATAATTTAAACTGTTATGCCTGACTTTTATATTGTATTAAAATTCATTCTGAATCCATTTTGCAGAGAAAATGGGACTGTATCTCTCACCTTGGATTGCTTGGCCACTGTGTGGATGAGGAAATCTGTTCTTACGTTGTCCACGTTAGGTACCAGGATTGATCCGTATTCCGGAGTGGAGTCCTTGGGATAGTTCCACTCTTCCACCTTTGTGTCCCAGTGTTGCCACTTTCCTGAGGAAAAGTAAATTGCATACCATTGAAATTCACGGATCTGAGGGATGACACTGACATTTTGTGATGGATGTTCCATTCTTTATAAAAGGTTGGTGGAGGTGGATACAAAGGTGGGAACAAGCTGGTCAAGACACTGTGAAGGATTTCTGTGTTTTGACTTGTCAAATAGTAAGACTTGCCCCAAGTCTATGGGCTCGTCTGTCTCTTAATAGACAAAATAAAAAGGACAAAGTTCAAATCAGTTAAAACTTGGTTGAGTTTATTATCACGTAGGTGGAGCGAACGTGTTAGTTGAGGAAACTGTGATTGTATCATAGTGGTGAGCCGCTTGGTGGGCCTATCACCTTTGCATACGCCCATCGATGCTGTACAGAGAGTGCTCGAATTGTGAGAAAGAAGTGAGAGCAACTGATTCAGTTTATGATTTCTATTGAAACAAAGATAATATCACTAAAGCGATTTGTTGGCTAGTGTCGCACAAGCATGGTCACAGACAAATGTCCTCTTGATAATGTGAGTGTTGTTTTAATATCTCGGCGGAATGTTCAAAGAGTTTGCAGCTGCAGAAAATAAATGAATTTTGCTAACCGTCTGAATCCACGTAGAAATCAAATATGGTGTCCTCTGAATCTGCTGGGATGTCAGGGAGATCTAGCGTGAACTCCTCGTTGTTTCTCATGAACTCGGCCATCTTGGCTCTGTCCTCAAGTTCCAGGTAGGCGCCGATACTCCACATGACAATGAAAACGTAGACCTTGCTGAGGAAGTCATTGGTGATGTTGCCGCTGTCCTTATCGTCTTTGTTTACCAGACCAGTCATCAGTGTGATTGCCTGGAGGGGGAGGGGAGGGGAGGGGGGTTGAAGTGACATTTGACATCACAATTTTGTGTTTACATCATTGAAAACAAAAAGTGGCAGAAGGCTTTTGTGGTTACAGGTACAATTCATGTTGCATGACCTACATTACCAAGTTCATGAGTATTTTTTCTGTCTATGTTTGTGAATATTTGTTTTTTAAGTGGGTTGGTAAGTCCATTCAGTCTGTCTTGATGGCTATTTGTAATTTCTTTTTTGTTTGTTTGCTTTCCTCTGTAACCATTTTTTGCATCATTTGCATCTGACAGCCATTATTTTTGTAATTCTAGTGTCTGACTGTCACTTTCTTGTAAAAACATCATTCTCATATTACATGTGTCTCGTACATCCATCCATATGTCCACATCTCTTGTTACTGCCAGTTGCCTTTATCCTACACATTGTGAACTACTGTCAAAGTGGTTTACAATTTGAGAAGATATGCAGAGTGTAACTATGTTGAATTCACAGCTTCAATCGGTATCTCTTGGATTGATATTGATAGGAACATATAATGTCCGAGCCAGAATAACCCCCGTCGTCACCCACACTTACATTGGTTTCTCCCAATTCTTCTGTAATAATGCCATTCTGACTTTTATTAGGACCACTTGCTACGGAAATCAGAGGTTCAATCTGGCTCTGTCACAAAGTCAGCTGAGACTTACCTGTTGAATGACAAAGGCTTCAAGAATGTCCATCTTGAATTCCAAATTCTGAGTGGCGTATCTGTAGATCAGTGCAAATGACCCGTCAAACAGGCCTTCTAAGATGGCAGATTCTTGTGGGGAGCGTCTGTTCAGCCAACCCTGTCCAAATAATATCAAAAGGTATAAAAGTATTAAATTTCCATTGGTAACTGTGAAATGTCAACTCTCTAACACTGTGATGGTGACAATGAAAAAAATCCGGAACGGAAGCAACCGAGGATGCACAGAGGTAGACAAGCATTGTCAGTATTCATGGTTGTTATGCAATAGAATGTTTACAAGGTCAACACACTCAAAGTCACCAAAACACCAAGAGTTTCAAGGACTTTTTCAGCAATTGTCAAGGACTTTTTAGGTCGAATATAAAATTTTTCAGATATCATTTTTACAAGTATATCATTTTTATGTTATCATTTGTTCAATATCATGACAGATTATCTAGTCATTTTTGAAAATTGTGGGAATTATCAATTTTTCAGGACTTTCCGGGACTTAATTTCATTTTCAGGGACTTTTCCAAGACTTTCCAGCAGGTTTAATAACTCAAAGACATTCAGGAACGTAAGGATCCTCTGTTTGGAATCCATGCTCACTCAATAAAGTCAACTGAGAGTTTCCCATAAATCAAAGGAAAGTAGACAATATAAGAATTACACATCAATAGGCAACAGGGCTTTCTCACCTGTAGAATTGGTTTCCAACCCAGACCAGAGGAGCTCATGTAGACCATACCGTTACGTGACACAGTGGCTGGTGAGGCGTTGTCAATGTTGTGCACTTCAAAGATGATTTTACAGTTGGGTGCCATGGGGATACGGTCACCGTTGGCAAGGGTGAGTGTCTTGTTGTCATCCAACACACTGTTCAGGTTCTCAATCCAAATGGCGTCTACCGGGCCATCAAGAACCAGCCAGATGTGTTCAGCTGTAATTTATTGTTGTGAAAGAGAAATTTCATCATGAGAACACACCAGCATGGTAACATGACGAGGGTATCATGAAACAAACTAGAGAATTGGAAGCGCTCACTAGTGTGATATTGACATATTGATATCACTGACTTTACACGTGCAAGAGGGACGTCACGAAATTTATTCTTTTATCAAGGATAATTTTCAAAATGTGGAATACCAAATATACACTTATGTCAATCATAAAGTATCAATAAAAATTTTCCACCAGTGTGAGTGAAAAGATACTAGGTTTAATCACAAATTTCCTTCATACTGTCAAAATGTGAAAATTTGAGAGGACATCCATCCCTCAAGCACTGGGCTTTTGATATGCTAATCTGAGGTCATTAGATACTGACACATATTAACATGTGGAAATGCCCAACAGTGACTAATGGAGTCAAAAAACATAGGCAATACAGCTTATGTGCGCAGTGACAAATTTTATGTCTGGTTGATGTATAGCAAACCATCTTATTACAGAGCAAAATATAATTTCTCTACTCTTTGCATTAAAATGCGAAATGTTACTTTGTGATGAGTTTTTGTATAGAAGGGACAAATTATCGTAGCAGGCTTCATGAAACTAAAATCTAGACCTCTCCGCAAATGTGCATGTGCTCTTTGATTGATATTTCACCAACCTTTCTTGGCTCTCAAGGTCTTTCTCCAGAGGGTGGAGAAGATACCATCTGTCCAGTCGTTGGTGGCCACATCCAGTCGACCAAACATCTGTGGCGCGGTGATGGCCTTGGGGTTCATTCTCATCTCCCTGTGTGGTTCTCCACAGTCAGTCATGGCCTTCATCAGCATGTGGATGCAGCAGGTCTTGCCGGCACCGCTGGGGCCCAGAGTCATCATGCCGTGACGGACGCGCTGTGTCTCAAACAGCTGGAGAGATTGGAAGAGTTGTTGCATGTATGTGAGTGAAGCTTGATTTTTTGTAACACAATAGGGCTTGGTGAAGTGTAATTATCTTTCTGTGTTGAGTACATGGAGGCTGGTAAAATCAAGTGGTTTGAGTTCTGGGACTACAACAATTGCTAAGATCAATATTCTCCAATCAAGGGTTGACAAGATTACTATCTTCTGATTTTTCCACTGTTGTATATCTCACCTGAATCAGTTTGAGTTTCCATGATGGATGGGCAACGAGGCCTGCTTCTTCAACTCTGTGGACAATAGCGCCCTCTAGCTCTGGGTAGCCAGCCTTGTCCAGTGTGATGCCAGGGAACAGATCACTAATCAGGGACAGGAAGAGAGGTTCGTCTTCATCAACCTAGTAAGAGAAAGAATTTACATAACATGGTAAGTATATCACATTGACTTATGTCTGTCTATTCTAAAGTAGTAACACAAACCAAAGAGCTGTCCATTACAGACTTGTTTCGGTACATATGGCGCCAATTTCTCACAAGTTTAAAGTCTGATTACAGAAATACCAATGAAATGTGTACAAGTGCATACAAAAATGAAGAAAGTTGAGCTAGACCTCAGCCTAACACAGACACATGTAGAGACATATTGTAGACATTTATACAGATGGAGAAAGCTGGGTTTAAAAAACTGACATTGTTGACATTCACAGACAAAATTCATGCAAGCATCAATATACATTAAAACAGGCATAAAGACAGACAGACAGACAGACAGACAGACAGACAGACAGAAATCAAGAGGTTCCAATGTTTTACTCACCAGCTTAGACAAATTCATATCTCTCAAGACTCTCATGACAATTGTACTCTCACTATCGGTGGGATTGGCTCTCTTGTTAGCTCCAAGTGTTCTCAGACATGACAGAATGTTTCGCAGACCAAAGTCATAGTGGACCTGGTAGGGGCAAAATTTGACCAAATTTGATCATTGGTATGACGGATACACTAAATACACAGCACTTTACAATCTTAGATTTGAATAATTGTCAATGAATGAAACCTGTAACGTTTTCAAAACAGAGGATAACTGTCATGTTAATTTTTTTTTGAGCCGACATACAAGTCCACTTGGCAGGGAGGGCAGTAAGTCCTCATGTCCTTGTCATAAAATATTACAACTACTACATGATAATCAATGCTAATCAATACACTGTTGTTGCCAGTTTACAGTACAGTACTATCATTTAAAAATAAGTTACCAAAAAATAACAAGAATAGGTCCTTTTTTGCTTTTAGTACATTGTTCTCTTTTACAATAAGGATGAAACAAATTTTTCAAATTATTTAAAGCATGTTTCAAACCGTGACGTGAAACTCTTACCTGTTTGGTCAACTGTTCCTCACAAAGTTTGTACAGAGTGTAGAATTTCCTGGCCAGGATGATGTTCTCCATGAAACCACAGCTGGCTAGTTTGACACGGATGATGATCTGACGGTCCGGCACCATCATGGCAACGGTACGGAAGTTGATCTTGAGGTTCTCCGGCAGTTCCTGACGACCGGCATAACCAGGATTCTAGAAAGAGTAACAAGATGCCAGAAGCGTATATTAATCCAAAATGTATCTTTTTGTTGCTGAGAATAAGATGATGCTGTACATAAAATCATGAAAGAAAGCGATGATTGCTAACAACATCAGGCAACACAAAGCTGCATAGACTATTTACTTGCAAATTTCTGATATTTTGACTCAACTCTGTGTACAGCACAAAAATTAATTAAAAGCTCAAATGATATTAGTGAGACGTCTGAACATGGAAAGATACTTATAAAAGAAAAATGGATTATTCCTTCACGTTTTATGGAGTTTGTAACTTGTACCAAAGAGTACTCATGATCTTCTGATGTTCCTACATTTTTACATGATGATAATCCCCCTCTCAGACTAACTCACTCACCATAGTCAAGAAGATACCAAATTCTGGGTTGAGGTCCACATTGTCACCGTCGGTGAAAATGAAAGCCTTCTTCCTTTCTTTCTTTGCAGCCAGTACGATGGCAATCTGCTGTGCTGCCACCGACAACACAGGCAACTCAATACGGTTGAACTCATCAAAACAACCCCAGCTACCAGACTGGGCAAGACCTGATGACAAGGACAAGAAATGTGCATTAGTAAGCGAGACTGCATGTTTTAAGGTAGCATGCACCTAGGGGACAGAAATTTGGACTCTCAAATTTTTACAATTCTTTTCTGATCTACCACTTGTGGAACTCACTTAAAGCTCTTGGAGTTAGGAAAATTTTCACATACTTAGTTTTTCGAAAATCTAAAATTTTATATTTCCCCGTAGATACATGGCGGCCATTTTGAATTTCAAATATTGGTAGGTTAGGTAGTTTGTTTCTCTAGAATTTAACTTTATGCGGTGACTGATTTCTATTTTCGATTTGGCAAGAAAATGGTGAAAAGTTTCATTGAGGAAAATTTGAGCAAAAATTTTCAGTCTTTCACTTTTGAGGCACACACTACCTTAACATTCAAAGAGATGTTAAAGTGCAGAAAGGTGCTTCTGCTTTCGACTATAGAAACAACAATATTTGGTTGTTGAAGATGTGTCTACTATTATGCTTTTATGTTTTTTCTTATTAGGGAACTGGGACATGAAATTACCCACAACATTTTTTATGATAGGAAAAAGACGGCCATGTAGCAGAATGCAGAACGATATTTCTTATCAGCATTCTAGTTTCTGAAATAGCATCAATAAGAATGGAGTGTATAACTTTTACCTTTGTAGATACGTCCCAGACCACGGTAGTCCATCTGATCAGAGCAGTTGAACACAACAACGTATTTGCCGAGGGCACGTCCCATATCCTTTGTGGTTTCTGTCTTGCCGGTACCGGCGGGACCTGCTGGAGCACCGCCCATGCTCATTCCGAGGGCTTGGGCCAAGGTGATGTAACATCTGTAAGATGAAAATCATGAATTTTGTTTGAGTTTCAGGTATTCCTGACACTGGCAAACAATAAAGTTTCAGTTAAAGATTTGAAAAGGGTTCAACTGAAATCCTATCAACCAGTAAACAGTACACCTTTCATAAGATCTGTCAAAACTGAGCTTTCTTCACTCTGTTAGACATGTTCATAAAAGACGGAGGGAAAACATTCAGCTTTCCTCCACCACTAACAAGTGATATTTTGTCCACTTCTGATGTAAATGATCATGTATGTTTGCTGTCTCACCTGTCAGTCAGCGGTGTGATTACAAGACGCTCTGTACATCCCAAGAACTCATTCTGGTAGATGAAGTCCACATCCGTGATGGAGACCACCATCTTGTCATTGTCTTCGTTGAAATAGAAACGTGACTGTTTCAGCCACTCAAAGTCTGTGGGTGTTCTGATGTGCATACGACACTATGGAAGAGAAGAGTGCACGCATGTTTTTGAGTTCTTCCGTGATAATGCCTCTATATGTAATGATATAATGAGTTCAATAATGTTCAACTTGGACACTTTGTGAGCAGCAATCTTATTAAATATTGGTTTGTTTTATCAGTTTTTTGGACAGCTGAAGATACAAAGAAGAATATGCCAATGTATTGCATTTGCTTGAATCTATTCTTCTTTTTTGACATTTATCAACAGCAACGTCTTGCAGGTGGAGTTATCATCATCATTATCATTATCATTATCGTCAGTAACAAATTCAAACTTCCACTAGAAGATGACACCGTTATGGCTTCGACTTGTACCAAACTTCACATAACACTGTCACACAGTTCAATGTACCTGGATATCATGTCAATGAGATTAAGAACGCAAGCGTCATTTACAATCTGAAAATCACATACCAGATCATCAAAGATATCTCTCTGATGTACGTGGATGGTGATCAGAGTCTCATACTTGGTTCTCTCCACTTTCTTCAAGTCTTTGGTTGTCATGTCAATGAGAACATTCAGTAACTCCAAGAAGGCCTGGTTGGTTTGCTGCATGACCTTGCGGTCATACTTGGCATTGGTCAGGGCTTCCTGTGCATCTCTTGTCCAAATCATCTGAATTCCAAGCAAGCCAACCTAGGATAAAGTGAATAGAAATGTGATTAAATGGTTTTGAATATGTAAACAAGACATGATAGCATCTGATAACATTCTGCTGCCTAGAGGTATAAAACAAAATAGATATCCATGGATGAAAACAAAAGAATATCATACTTGCTCCACGAGGGCGCTGTTTAAAAATGCAGCTGGAATCAAACTATAAGTGTTATGATTGGTCTATAATTTCTCTTCTGAAAGATGGGAATCGTCAGTTGTAAAATATAACTTTTAGGTATATCACTACTTGAGTACTAGTTAAAATTTAAATATTCTGACAGATGCAAATCTGAAAAGGAATATGCATGACATGAAGGTGAGTGTCTGATCAGACTGAAGGCCTAATCTCAGTATGTCTGTCTTTCGACTCACCTGTGCAGGGTATGTGTTCAGGAATTCAATCAACTGGAAGCTGGAGTCCTGCACAGCTATGGCTGCTGTACGGATGACGACGTGCAATGAATGCTGGGACATCTGCAGCAAGCTCATCAACCAGATCTCAACGTTGCCTTCTGCCCGCACTGGTTTTTCAAGCTACAAGAGGAAGAAGGAAAGTTGAAAAAATGTCATTTTTATAAAAAACATGCAGGAAGAACTACTGACTTCTCTATCTGTTTGGTAAAAGGTACAAAGGTACAAATTGAAATTTTGAAAAAATTCCCAAATTTTTAGTTAAATGAGCAAGCATGATAAATTTGCACTTCCAGAAAACGACACAAAAAACAGGACCTAACCATTAACTTTTGGGGGTGAATGAGTGGATAATGAGGGGGCTACGCTTACATCTATGGTTTCACCTTCCGATGACAAAATACCCAGCATTCTGTCATAGTCCTTGTCGTGGAATTTCACAGTCTTGATGTTATCAAAGACACTGAGAAGATGAGCCTGAATGGTGTGAGAGTCACTGGCCTGACCCAGGATTTCCAACAGTGCTGGATCAGATACAAAGAAGAATCTTGGGAACAGTAGACGTTTCTTTTCAAGGTAACTGTCAAAAAGAGAAAAAAGGTTTAGATTATACTTTACTTTGTATATATCATATACAATTCTCTTGCCTGTAGAGGGCAGCAATTATAACATGCAGCCCTAGGTGTGTGGTATATACTAGTAAATAGAAGCACTTACACTGTATGCTTAAGAATTTTACTGTAAAATGGTGCTGTACATAAATACAGGACGACACACCATTCTTATCATATATTTCTATGTACATATTGCACATCTTCACAAAATACTTCAATGTTTTACAATCTTTCGTTTGGAAAAAGCAAAGATAAAAATGAACAAAGCTATTTCTTTCACTCCTCTTTCAAAAACAATAGTGAACACGTTACACAGATCAAAATTTTCTTAGATTTCAAAGAATAGCACCTCTTCAATCACTGCTGTAAAGAGTTGAAACCTTTCACGCCCCTATTTTTCTGTGTATGGACCTTTCCACCTTGCTGACAACCATGGGGATGTACCAATCTTCAGTGGTGAAAGGGGAAAATTGGAAATAAACTTGTTCACCCCTAACTCACTGTAAAAGGTCGACAAGCACCATTGATAACAAAGGGTTTGGGCCAAACCATAGTGTTGAGAGGGTTAAATTTCACAATAGACAAATCCAATTGACAAAACTTACCCAGTCAGAGATTTCTGACAAAGCTCCAACTGTTCAAGGAGATGGGGCAGCAGCTGGCCCATGGTCTCGTCACCAACACAGCACTGTACGACGTTGGGGTTTTCATGAGCTCTTGTCATTATCTTCACCCAGGACTTGTCAATCTGGGAGAATCTCTTGGCCTCCTTGGGTAGCTGCTTGGCGATGTCGCCGCCGACAAACACGGCCTCCAGATACACCCACAGGTTCTGCACCTGCATCCAGTTTTCAATGATGTCCGTAGTGTTGGACAGATTCTGAACCCACAGTTGGATGTTCTTCTTGAATGGTTGATTGTACCTGTTGTTGAGGTGCAATGGTGACATGAATGAGATTGTTTCCGAAGTTGTTCTTGTGGTAGCAAAATTTCATCCAGATTGTTGATCATCTGAATGGAGTCAGATTTCTTTAAACTACGCAAATGTTATAAAACTGAGCTGTTCTTCAAAATGTTCAGAGAAAGAATCTCCTTTGTCCCATGCTTTACCATTGATACCAGAAACCAAATTTGATATTCAAAATGGCTGTGGATGGACAGGTGACTTCTGCCAAGAAATGTTTGCCTTGATGTTAAAAATATGTGTGGATAACTGGCAAGTTGCAATTGATAAAATGCCAGAAAGGACAAGATTTCACAGAAGACGTATCCAAAATGAGAGATAATAAAATTTTGACAAGGAAAATAGAAGCAAAACAAGTGAATCTGCTAGTCTGTTTTGCTGGAATCCAATTAGAAATAAACAATCTGTTTATGCATACCTGTTGCTTAGCAACGAACCTAGAACCATCAAGCTGTCTTCCATCAGACTCACAATCTCAGATGTGTTGTCTCCTCTGAGCAGAAGCTCACCACGATTCTTAAAGTTGCCGAAGGTGAGAACTTGTGAGCTCCAGTCAGCAATGACCTGCTTCAGTTTGGCTTCAATATCCTTCTCTTTGACAGCTGAGATGCAAATATCCTGGAAAGATCAATTTGAAAATAACGTGTTGGAAGTTTCAACTCGTCAGTACAACATCCCAGTATGGGGTCGGGGGTCGTGGTTGTGTGTATCCCATAATGCACTGACACATTCATAATCAAACATCATGATAAGAATATCAATTCCCTTACAGATGCAGTAACCATAATTACTGAAAATTTCTTGTGTACCGGTATGTTCTACTAAGTTATCAGAGAGTTTCTTGGTTTGCTAACCACATTATGGCAAAATAGCCATTTTCAGCATGTCATCACAGCCTGATTAGAGTGAAATTTTACCTCAATATCTTCTTTGTATTGCAAGAGGGGAGCTCTCATGATTTCACGGAGGGTGAAGTCCTCTCGTTCCACATCAAAGACATGGCCAGTCGTTTCCTGCATGCGAGTCCAGTGACGGGGCTTCATGGCCTTGTTTGTCATCAGTTCCAGCAGCGGACACGTTTCATTGAAGTCATCGATGGTCTTCTTGAGGTCGTTGAATGCCGGCCACTCCTTCAGAGCTCGGGGGAGTTTGCGACATCTGTATTCCACAGAGAAATAGACGATCTTATTGGGATACTACTCAATGCACATTTTTTGAATTCTGTTTGCTTGGTCTTTTCTTGAAATTATGATCGCCGTTATTATAACAGTATATGGATTTGTACAATTTTTCACATTTATTAATCAACTTTGAAAGTACCAGCAGCAGGATATGACACTCTCTGTCGATTTTAGAAGAGTCAGTAGAAACAAATAACAAAAAACATTGGTCGTCAGGGATGGTAACAAAACCAAACTTCATCGAGTTGTACCATCATTGTGATCCTACATCTCAGCACATAAGTAAGGAATTTACAGTATCTGAAATTACATGTACCGGTACTTTCAGAACTTAACCTGTTCAACCCCGATTCCCTGTGAACAGGTCCACAGTAAACATTGATAACAATGAAATTGGGCCAAACCATGGTGGTGAAAGGGTTAAACTATGATAAGATTTAGGTAACTCAATGAGAACATTCCTCACTATGGGATCAAACATATCTAAGATGTAACCTGCTAGGTTGACAATCTAGATATCCAACAGAACTCAGACATTAGCTAATGATGAGAGTATCTAGATATTTTACCTGTTTTGGAAGTCTTGCAGTTCGTTATTGATTTTCTCGATGTCCACATCAGTCCACAAAAAGTCATAGTACCCATTGACCCTGTCGATGACATCATTGTACAAGCTGTACAGTTTCTGGAGGAGGGTCAGCTGTTTCTTGATCTCCAGCAGTTTGGGGTAGGACGTCACGGGCAGACCAAACAGATCTTCTCCGCCAGTGTAGGTGATGTACTTGCGATACAGGGTGTCAAAGTTGTTCTGGAAAATCACCAGTCTGTCGCTAGCTTCCTTTGGTGGTACGCCTGGTACCATGGGACCAACCTATATGGATGGTGAATGGGAATTTCCAGTGAATTTATGGAGCGTGCACTTTATCAACATTTCTTATCAGACATCTAACAAACTCTTGGAAAATCATCTTCATGCAACTGCACAAATTGCAAAGTTTTTGTCATGGCATGGAGGTAGGTGGTGTCTTCCTACCTCCATGGTCATGGGAAGAAAAATAGGATTTTCTCTTCAAAGTCATCCAATGGCAGCACCCATGTCAAAGCAAAAGGGGAACCCGAATTTGGTACTTTTCCCAGATGCAGGGTGAATGGAATATCAAAACTATTGCATATAATTGTAAATTTTTGAAAGCACAAAGCAATCCTTTATATCCTTCAATATCTACAGAAACTCTTAGTTCTAAGCCAGACAGTACTTACTGTATCATACTCTTCATAAAACTTGTCACAGTCGACGATGAATACTTTGACGTTTTCAATCAGGTTGCCACGGAATTGAGGCTGTATCTTGAGCAGGTAGCCAGATCTCTCTGATGCCAAGGCAACCAACAATTCCCAGGAATATCTCAAGGAGTCCACTCTTTCTGACTCTTCCTTGGCCACGGCAAGTTCATATTTGTGCATCATGGCATAGGATTCCTGGAATACAAACATACACAGATCGGGTTAAAGGCCAGGGACTTGATCCCCGGGATCAAGTTTGTTCTAGTCTGTAAGAGGATTATGGACGTGTCATAGCCT
This sequence comes from Ptychodera flava, assembly GCF_041260155.1. Lineage (NCBI taxonomy): Eukaryota > Metazoa > Hemichordata > Enteropneusta > Ptychoderidae > Ptychodera > Ptychodera flava. The sequence goes on along the minus strand of NC_091940.1, from coordinate 15,230,762 downwards.
TTTCTTTTCAATTGAAATTGTAATCTAGTAAGTATATTTCCTTGCAAGACTATCTGGCGCCAGCACAGGCCTTTAAGAATACATGATCAGGGTTTTCCACAGCTTGGAAAAACACAGGGAGGCCAATTTACATAACAATACACAATTTGCATATTTCTTTGTTGTGAAAATGCATTCACTTGTATGGTTATAAACATATAAATAGATTGTACAAAAAAACAGAGGAGAGGCGAACCCTACAAATCCCCTTGTGGAAAACCCTGTATGTGATTCATTAGTGGTGAGCAAATGCTTTTTCTATGTGATGATGATACCCACCTTAGGTATCCAGCTAAATTCAGTGATCTAAAGGCTATTGTGGTAATCTTATCCTACAGTATGACAGAATATGATTAGTATTTACTGGTCTGTTGGAATTGTAAAACGTCAAATTCACAGGTCAGAGCAAATGAAATCATGATCCAAGACGTCAGCGCATTGAATTTATTTTCATCAGAAATCTGACTTTACAATTCATGTCACCTCTCGAGAAAATGTTACGACACAAACCCTAAAGAAATGATGTTGGAATTGCATCTGCACAATAGTAAATGGTTCGGGAGAACTCACAAGTAGGGTTTTTTGAAGTCAGTAAATCTACAAAAACATTGCTTAATGACGGTTCATATGATGTTAAGATACTGCAGACGTAAGGTCTTGGTTTAATTTTTCAACTGTTGACGTGTGCGAAATGTAGGATAAACCTATTTCACAATCCACACTCACCTCAATGGGCCCGATTTCCATGTCAATGCGGATTTCATTTTCCCGGATGTCCTTCAGTGCTTTCATGGCCACCCGGATGTCATCCAAGTCCTTTATCGGTCTGCTCAGCCGCTTTGTGATGTCCTCGATGAAGTTGAAGGTCTCTTCCATCATGGTGCGATACTTGTCGTTGCAGTACTTCCCGAAGTGGATGACCCAGGCGCGGGTTTCGGTGGTCAAAGCAAGCTTCAAGTTTTCTGTAATTGGCAACAGAAGATCAAGTTCGTTTTATGTAATCACTGCGATTCTAATAATTAGAAAACACCTTATCAACTCCAGCATACCAAAATTCCAATCCTTATCATAACATTTACAAAATTTGGTAAGGCAAAAATAAATCATTGACCGCAATTAGTTGGAGTACTTCAATTTGATATTATGACATACATTCAAGTAGGATATTTAGCAAATTCAAAGACAGGATAAAAAATTTTTTGTCTTTTTCGGTACAGTATGTTCATTCATGATATTTTATTTCTCAATATTTCAAATATCTTAAGCGTAGCTATAGTCTGTAAACATTAATTTTCTTCCTTGGCAAGCTTTGTGTGTCTCTTGGCGGTGAGCTGTGTTCACCGTGGTCATTTTTAGATTGCGATTTACAATTTACCTGTACATTAATGAATCAATGTTTTTGTGCTGCAGAGGAAAAAACCTGAAAATCCTTTTTGATATCGAAAATTGACATACAAGATAGCTCCTTAATAGGTTATGGTAAGTTTTAAAACTTTGAGAGGCTGTGAAACTAGAAGGCAAAGACAATTCTTGTAACAAAATTTACTTCGAATTGAAAAAAAATAAAAGAATGAGGAAAATGCCAACACGGTAACTTACATTATAAAGTATCTATCTCTCATTAAGATATTTTTTGAAAGTTTCCTCAACTTTTCTGTCCATACTTACGTGTGTACAAAGCAATGGCGCCCACATTGTAGAACTCGGGTTCATCCCTGACTTGGTTTTCAAGGTCAATGTAATAGAGAATCATGGCGTTGAAATCACCAAGTTTTGGATCTTCCTTCATAAACTCTTCCAGAGTTTCATCTCGCTCTTTCTGCCAGATTTCGTGGTAGTGTTTGAACCGATCCAGCGCTGTGGTTACTTCCTGTCAGGTAAAAAGGGAAGACATCAACATTAAAGTTGGATGCATGCTTTTTGTATTGTCGATGTCCAGTACATATGTTATTTCTCTCGTTCAGAATTCGCTCAGAAACACTTTATATACCTACACTTTCAATTGGTGTAGGTTTTCATAACAGAATCGCAGCTTTACAAACAAAAGCAATTTTTACCTGTGATAATCATTTTATCAAACCACCACACTTGATTAATTTACTCACCTTCTTCTGGGAGTTAATGGCTGTTGAGAGAAGCGATACCAACTTGGCAATTTCTTTGTTCTCGCTGACATTCTTGAAGTAGTTGTTCTTAGGCTGAGCTGGTGCCATTGAATATGGATCTTCACTTTTACCTATTTTGATAGAAAAAAATAGCTCAAAATAAGAAATAGAGCCCTGTTCTCAACTTGCTGGCATATATTTAACCATTTGAATTGATCCTGATATTGTTTTCAGATCCTGCCATTGGGGGCGCTGTTTAAAAATCTTTGCCTACAGAGCCAAAAACTTTCAGCCAACAACTTACAAGAAAGCAATACGGTACAAGCCTTTTCATGTTGGTACCCAACAATCCTATTTAAACAGGCTGTCCCTTGTATAAATAATTCAATTATATCAAACTAATTGTTGAGTTTCTATCTCTCATTTCAATCTGAGTAAAATTTGCAAGACTGACTGACTGCAGTTCAACATAACTTATAGCCCCATCACTATCATTTTGGTGGATTACTCAGAAAGACACGGAAATCTTACCTTTAAGTCTGGATGATGCAGAGCTCTCAGAGTGTGCCATACTGATGACACTGCCACGCCTTTCACGGTCTTCACTGTGTACGTCATCTTGCTTTTTCTGCAAAGAATAACGTGCTAATATTTCAAAATTCTTTCAAATTGTCCACACCAATTCTGTTGTACCGTCAATGTCGATTCCATTCCCCAGGAAGATTTCTTTGCAATTCATACATCGCAATTTGAAATTTTCACTCTACTACCAATGTCCTTTTCATACCTTTTTCAGGCATCTAACACCTTTACACGGTCTTCTATTTACATAGAAGGAGTGCAGAAATACTCCTAACTTTAACATTTGCTTTGAGAGTCTCTCTCTCTCTCTCTCTCTCTCTCTCTCTCTCTCTCTCTCTCTCTCTCTCTGTCATTCTATTAATAAGCAACAGATGCAGAAATTTTACACACATTTATACTAACTTCATTTCACTTCAAAATAGAACATCTCTAAAGCCAAAACAACGAGGACCATTTGAAAATCGAAGAGACTTTTACTGTTTGACACATCATCATTTGCATCTTACCTTCTTCTTTCTCTCCTTGGACCATTGTGCCACACCCTTGGCCACGCTCAGAACCATCTGTGCCGCTTTGTTGACACACTGCTGTACCTCATCCAGCGCTGGCTGCATCACGATCAGCGGAATGGCCAGGGCAACGTTACAACGGAAGAACGGAGATTCCTTCTTGCTTTTGTCCTCCTCTGTGAAAAGAAATGGCAAAGAAGCTGAGTCAGACATTTCCTGTACATGGTGCTGCAACTTCTGACTTATTTCAATCTCTTGTCAGTAAAATGAATCTTGGTTTGCAAAACTCTTGTAATTTCCTGACAGAGCACCGGTATAACTCATCTTTTTCTCACTAATGTATAAATATTACCCTTCCTCAACAAATAGTTTCTCAAGTTTGTTATCACTACTCATTAACTTGAAATCAAAATTACCTTAAAAGAAAGGATGTATGACAACATATGTGCATTATTGGTTCTTTTTTCCATCTGAGAGAAGTTCTAGAAACACTTTATTGACAGTGAGTCATAAGGTTCAACCACGCATGTGTTGATTAATTCACCTTGCACTGGTGTTACTGACTTTGAAAGTTACATGCGCTGTACAGATCAGAATTTTGGTGACTGACATGCCTCTTTCCTTAGCAGCATTCATTTTAACAATTCATCCATTTCAAAACTCACCAACATACGCCAGATGAGAACTTGATGTAATACGTCTTCTGATTGAGTCCAGGGTTGAACGCGTCACTTTCAAGATGGCGTCCAGGTTGCGATGATTGAAATGGGACAAGAGTTCCTGGGCGGACTCTTCCAGCGTTTCTCTCTGTTCCCTCTTTTTCTTGGCCAAGGTCACAGCGGCCGCCGACTGCACCCTGGATGTGTGTCTGCTGTGACTGCGTCCACTGCCCCGGGAGGCGGTGTCGCTATGGCGGCGCTTTTTCTCTGAATCTTCATCTGTTGAATAAAAAAAAATTTCAGCATCACTAAAATGGCTCTTTCAGATTTGCCAAGTAGCAGAAGTGTCATGCTATTTGCATAGAGTTGGGCGATAATAAATTGAATATAGAAAATTGAAATACAATAAAGTTTGATCTTTTATGATCTAACCTTCGTCTTCATCCTCATCCTCATCTTTCTCTTTTTCTTTGTGCTCTTCTTCCATCTCTTCATCATCGTCTTCCTGTTCATCAATGATCAGCATGTTGATTAGCTCGTTTGCAGCCTCTTCTACCTGTGTGCTTTTAATTTGCAGAGTGATGGCACCCCTGTTGCACAATTCCTGGTGACAAGAGAGGAGAAAATTTTCAGAAACGTTAATTTTTTTGCTCGATATTTATTTGCTCTGCAAGTTTCATAAAAAAAAACTTTTCACAATCTGTAAAATATTACTGGCAAATCACATATTTTTGTTTGTCTGCATTTTCGGCAAGTTTTGTAAGGCTCAAAACCAGTGTGTTGTGTTTTCTAACAACAAAGGGCAATGCTACACATAACAGAAGTTCAAAAAGTGCACTATGAAAGCAAAAACAATCAAGTGAAGTTAACGTGAAGACTGAAATGCAATTAAAATCTATCTGACTAAGCATAACTTCTGTGGTTGGATCAGCATTTGAATAAGGTAGCTAAATACCTTTTAGACACTTTCAGATTTTTATTTTTTTCTCAATTGAAAACGTCCCAAACCCCAATGAAGTATACATTTTCTGAAAGCCCTGATATAGAGCTATCCGGCCAAGCACAGTACAAGGTCATTATTTGCATAAGAGTCACGTGACAAGCGTTTTGCTGAAGCTTCAAAAAACCGGTTTTTCCCGCCTTATGCGAACACGCTGCAAGATTTCCGGTTGGAATTTCTTCATTGACAAGCCTTGACAATATCCTTCAAAACAGTGTCTGCGATTTTTTCCCGGAGGCTCCATTCAAATTATATGGCGTGATAATTAAAATTCCTTGAAAAGCACCTTCATCTAACGCCTTTAAGAGCGCATTAAAAAAAACAAAGGCATATAAAGAAAATCCCAGACACGGTTTTGAAGGATATTGTCAAGGCTTGTCAATGAAGAAATTCCAACCGGAAATCTTGCAGCGTGTTCGCATAGGGCGGGAAAAACCGATTTTTGGAAGGTTCAGCAAAACGCTTGTCACGTGACTCCTATGCAAATAATGACCGTGTACTGTGCTTGGTCGGATAGCTCTATATCAGGGCTTTCAGAAAATGTATACTGTATCGGGGTTTGGGACGTGTTCAATTATGAAAAAAATAAAAATCTGAAAGTGTCTAAAAGGTATGTAGCTACCTTAAGGTATGTTGATATTACAGACAGATGCTCTCAAAATATGTAAATTCAGAATTGAGCTGTTTCATTTTACCTGTGTTTTCTCGAGGAATTTTTCCACAGTCCACGGTTCCTCCTCTGGAAGTTCACAGAGCAAGATTGTACTCATGTCTTGCAGGACAGAATTGATACGGAATTGTACAAGGTCATTGGCACGGTCCATCAACAGTTCAAGATCACCTGCAATGACAGAAGAAAAAACCAGAAACAAGTTAGGTTTGCTAATTTCAACAATACTATCCAAATTTCAATTTAGTCTTCTGGCTTGGATTGATTCGACTAATATTCATACAACATAATGCAAGCTTAAAATTGAGCAGCACATAAAAAGGTTACTGAGAAAGTGAGTCACTGTGTACCATAGGGTAAAGTTTTGGACGATTCAAAAACAGACTTTGAAGGCATAATTCACCACAGCAGAAATACACGTACGTAAAGAGAATGGCATTGAATGAAATAATTTCAGGGTGGTTACCCCTAGACATTTACTGACAGGATAGTTCCCATAAGCCAGAGTTAGGAATAGGGTTTGGGAGTGTCGTGTAAATGTTCAAAGGTACATGTCCTAGAACCAACAGAATGGGCCACGCCATCAAAGAGAAAGAAACCTCAAAGTGTATGAGAAGGGATGTGCAACATTACCTAGAGAGTCATAGACATTGTCTGCATAGGAATCGATGGTCATGCTAGTCCATGTCAGCGTGGTCAGGCCGGGGTCAATGGCCTCATCCAGTTTGGACAGGTGTGGCGCCATCAGGGGTTCAAAAGCTACATGGATCTTGGCGCGGACACGTTTCACTTCGGACAGTAACATCTGTACAAAACAAAAGTGAAAAAAGTCAAATGAGGGCACAGATACATAGCAAATGGATGTCTGGATTCACTGATATTTCTGATATTTCAATATGTGTATACGTCTTGAGGTTTACAGGTCTTTACCGTGTGGTTTGTTCACAGTCTCTTTACTGAAAAACAAAGTCATTCTAGTATACACAGAATCAAATTTTCACTTTCTTAAGCCCCTACGTATCATCTATTACAGTACTTAATTATCGTACGACTACATCATTCTGTAATTAATCTTCAGCAAACTTGAACTTATGAAACATGTTCATGAGCTACTCTTTGAATATCAACTTTTTATGCAACAAGTATTTACACTTAGTTTTGGCCTAATTGATCCTATTTTCCTTTTCCATCAAGTAGGGTTTGATGTCTGGTAAAGCTGTCGTTCCTGTTTTCAGATACAATTCCACTCACCTGTAGTTTATTGTAATTCTCTTTGAAATAGCCCTGCTTCTGTCTCAAACCCTTTGCTGCCATGGAGATTTCCAGCCCCATCCTCGCCATGCACTCCGTCTCCCTGATCAGGGTCAAGATCTGTGGGTCAAAGTTCACATACAGGTCACCGCTCTCGGGATGGCGGACCAGCAGGGACGCGTGCAGGCCAGACTTGGCCGCCTCCACCTGACGCAGCCAGGCGCGGTGGTACAGAACTTCAAACTCCATTAAGACCTTGGCGAGCTTGTTGAAGTTCTTGATAATCTTCTTTCCCTCCGGACTTTGCAAGATGTTCGGGAACTGCTGGAATATTTCCATCGGCTCCTGGATCCGTCTGTACATCTGCCTTGCCCACATTATCTTGCCAGCGATTGGTGGTAGATCTCTTGCAACTGGTGGGTCGTTTTTATTCTTCTGGTAGTTGCGTGATGTGTTGTCAATTTCTCTTCCATATTTTTGTAAGATGATGGAGTATTTGTCTTCAATGCCCAAGTCTCCAATGTTCAATCTATGCGATTCAATAAAGACAACCATTTATGAGAAATATTGCTTAAGAATTAATGATCTGTTAAGATAACAGTACTGTATATTTCTATCGATATTTGATCTCTGACATTCTTCTCTGTGAGTGTCATTGCAATATTGTGGTTGCCGTATACTTTTATGCAGGAACATATTGTATTTGACAGACAGAATTAGAGCTGAGTCAGCATGAATTTTCCTAACATGGTGTTTTAATGGGTGAAGACATTAACCCTTTGAGTGTTGTGATTTTTTCCACCAAAAGTTTAGTGCAACATTTTACCAATTTTTATGAATTTTTCTGTATTTTTTTTTATAATTTTGGATCAAATGGACATCACATTTCATTGGCTATAAATTTTTACCAAAATTTTGGCAAAATTCTGAAAAAAATTTGACTGGGGTACATTTTATAAAGGTGACAAAAATTGACTTTGGCGCTCAAAGGGTTAAATGAAGATCATCTCAAAACTATGTGCAGGGACTTTAAAGTTTTTTTAGGCTGAAGAATGTCTTTTCCGTTAACTGCTACTGGCAGAGTTTTATGCATTTGGCAAAAGAAGAAATGGATGTCACTTTTATTTCATGGTGACATTGTTCTCATAGCATACACATCCTTAAGAATTCCATATATGTTTCTGCCCTTACACTTGTATTTTAAGGCAAAAAAAATTGTGCTGTTCCGATAACATTGTTTTTTAAAATAGGGTAGGTAGGTCAGCAGGGATTTTTTTTCCAAAATATTTTTATTTTTAAATATGCATTTTTCAGGAGTTCAGGGCGGTCAGACACTGGCCATAACATTTCCAGAAAAATGTACCGTACATAAAAGGAAAAAAAACCACAAAAGACATCCTCGTTCAAGCAAAAATCAAATGCCGAGTAAAGAACGCATGATTTTGGGGGTTTTTTCTTTCTTTTTTTTACTTCCGTGTTTACCTCGCTTTAAAAAGTTTAGGACCGCCGGCAGGTAAAAAATAGGGTAGGTCGGGTTATCGGAACAGCACAATTTTTTTTGTTCGGCCTAATACACAGACATGACTTATTGTTAGTCATGTTTGTGTCACATTTACAGTGTACATAAGGGTTTTCCAATGAAAGTTCTTGCAGAGATGACCACCAACCATTTGGACAGAGATGAAGTTTGCCGTATCCAGGGCAAAATTCACAAGGAAAACTGTACACCTTAAATCTATGTCTATAAACAAGTTACATGGAAAGATTCTTGGTGTCATAAATTCCTTTGACACATGGGCCACTGAAAAGCTTGACTTCACGTCTATAACCGTCTTTTATCAAAATGACCTTGTATTAAGCATTCATTGTAAACTGTGACACTTGTGTTGACAAAAGCGGAGTTTAATACCCACCTCTCAAATTTCTTGATCAGCAGCAGAGCTCTGCCAACATTGTGAATCTTGTCAAATGTATGGTCCATGAAAGATTTGATCTGGGTCTGTAAATAAAAAACAAGAAATGCTGACATATTGTCTCACTAGTACTGATAATAATTACTTAGAGTATTATTATTAGAATTCATCAGGTGTAAATTTCAAATTTTTTCTCCGTAAAAAGTGGTTGGATCAGCAGACTGGTGCTGACATACTGCCTAAGGTTACTTACTTGGTTACTTGGTTTCAATGTGTCAATGTTGCTACTGTTTCAACAAAACAAGCACTTCAGGTGCATATGATAAAACTCATTTTCAATTGCTTTTTTTGTTCAGTTTATCCATCTACAAGTTTCTGTACACAGGTCTAACTCTACATGTTGATAACACTGGTTGTTTCACGTGTAAGTTTTGATGACGGTTCAAGTCCGGGCTCTCACCTGGAGTTCAGAGCACTGTCTTTTAAATTCATCGTAGTCCGAGTCAAAGTCCATCTTTCTCTGATCCAAAGGATCGTACGGTTTCTTCTTCATGCTGGTCATGATGACATGGAATCTGTTTGCCATTAATTCCATGCCTAGGGGGTAGAATTGCCACAAGTAAATCATATATTCAACAACAGTACCAGAATATTTTCATAATGATGTTAATTTTTTTCTGTCTTGATTGTTGTAGTTTTCAAAACGTGACAATAAATACAAAATTCTGGTTTTCTTATGATGTATTAATGCAATTTTCAATAAACTCAACAGCCTTGATTTGACTTTTCGCTTTGCTTTCATTTTTTTTCAGAAACATGTAATTTATATTATGCATGGCAACACAAGCTAATTACATCACTTTCTGATAGTTTCCTTTCTGATTATGTCAATGCTCTTATTGCAGTTTCTGATAGTTTCCTTTCTGATTATGTCAATGCTATTATTGTGGAACAAGAATTCAAAATATATAAGTCTTAGAAAACTATTCCAGTTGTTCTTGGATGGCCAAATAGCCTGATGGGTGGAAAGGTGACTCAGAATTGATGTACTATTAACCCTTGGAGAAATCTTGATCTCACTCACTCACCTTCAATTCTACAGTCAGCCAGCTGCAGGTAGATCTGAATCGTATCGAAGATATCGATGATTTTCAGAAGTCGCCTCTGGAAGGTGTCAAACTTCCCGAAGATGTACATCTCGGAGAAGTCAAACTGCCTCTCCTCCGGCATGGTTTCCAGTTTCTGCTTCGTCTTCTGGAAGCAGCGCTGGTACTCCTGGTTGAGTTTGATGCAGGCCTGCAGTTTCTCGATGACTTCGTCCCGGGGCTGCTCCCAGATGTTGTACATTCCGTTGCAGGTGATGTAGGATTTGCAGGCTGTGATCATTTGATTGGTGACCTGAAAAGTAAATATTAGAATTTACGATTGGTTGGACAGCTCAGTAGAACTGAATTCTTCCTAATTGTGTACATGCATTGTGGCATTTGAGGGCACGTTCCAAGATTGAAGCTGCGAAGAGAATTCCCGTTTTCAAAACATTTGATCAACACTATGGTGAGAATTCTACATAAACAAAAAATAAACAAAAGAAGAACAACTCTGGGCTTGATTTTAGAAAGAATGAAACTTACCTTGACAAACAGCGATGTCATTCTCTCCCTGGTGTTATAGTATCTTGAGATGCTGTGGATCATACGGATAGCATTGACCAGTCCAGGAATTGTGCCGACCATACCGAGCTTGATTGAAGATGATAGAAAAAAAACAAACTTGTTAATGACAACTAGAAAACAATGCTGCTTTAAGGTAGAACGCACCTCGGGGACAGACATTTGGACTCTCAAACTTTTACAATTCTCTTCTGATATACCACATGTGGGGGTTCATTTTAAAGCTCTTGGTGAAAGAAAACTTTTCACAGGCTTAGTTTTTCGAAATTCGAAAATTTTCATTATTCTTCATAGAGTTAACACAGGGATGCTGCCATTTTGAATTTCTAATATCGGTAAATCTTGGGTAATTTGTTTCTCTAGTACCAAAATTTGCACGGTGACCCCCTATTTTTATTCTTGATTTTGAAAGAGAATGATTGAAAGATTCATTGAGGAAAGTTAGAGCAAAAGTTTAAGTCTTTCATTTTCGAGGTGCATACTACCTTAAGCGAATGCACAAATGAGAGAATGAGACTCATCTCATATTTCTGAGTAAGTTTGATAAAAGTTGAAATTTTGACCAATTCATCACCAAATTTTGGTAACAGAAATTGGTTTCTGTCATAAAACTGAAGTACAGAAGAAAAATAAAGTTCAATTATTGGCTTGAAACTAATTATCTTGTAGGACACGACACATCATGTGTTTTTGTAACACCATTTTCTGGTTCTACGACAATATGGTTATACAGTAATTGTGAGTCACTCCTGGGTAACTTCAACATATACCGGTAACATATGACCCTCTCCCATACTGTGTTTGGCATGACATATCTACTGATCTCTTCAATTTAATTAGATTTTACATCGAAATTGATTCCTTTTGTTTGATCTGACATACAAATTAAACAAAGGCTTCAAATTCTATATCCTTCACAGGTATTCCCAAGCGACTGAAATGAACACTATACTAGAGCGGTACAGTTGGTCAATAAATTCACCAATGACAACTGAGGTATGTTGATAGTCTGGGTCGTGATATGTCTGTTGCCCATTGAAACAAACACAGACGACTGCATCATATGTAATACCCCAAACCCAAGTCTACATGTATGTAGACAAAATAAATACGGGGTGATTCAACATTGCTTACTGACTGCACATGAAATTTCTAAAATAAATATACTAAATATCAACTACAGAGTTATCTATGCTGCTACTGTCATTGTAATTATCAAGCCTTGTCACAGAGTTGACTTACTGGGTCACTATTGTAGAGTGGATCACAGAATTTTTCCAGGGTGTAAAGGTATTTCACATTGTCCTTGGCTTCATTGGCGGCGTCTGTTATTCTCCTGTCCAAGTCCATCCAAATCTGTGGACACAGATTCATTGGAATATATGAAGCAAAACAAAGTAAACAATACAAATGGACACAGAGGGAGTTTAATCAGCATATTTTTTTCTGACTGAGCTGTACACTTTCCATTACACAAATGCTGGTAAGTTTTTGCAGAGTTCAGAATGGTACTACTACTAGTATTTTGTAATTCTTACATTAATTGTTTTATAATTCTTTCTTTTCCTCTATAGCTTTCTGTGAAAATTTCATCATTCCACGACTTAATTTCCTCTGAAAATTCTCACTGTACCACACTTGGTGCATTTCATTTCAAAAGATATCCTACCTCTCATTATTCTTCTGCAAAATTGATATTTCTTCAAGTAGAATGCGCCTCGGCAACAGATACTCAGACTCAAATTTTTTTTACTTTTGGGGGCTCATTTTGAAGCTCATCGAGTGAGAAAGATTTTCATTCTCTTAATTTTTTGAAAATCAAAACTTTCATTTTTCCCCATACAGTGATGGATGGTGGCCATTGAATTTCAAATATTGGTAAATGTCAGAGAAATTGTTTCTCTGGTATCAAAGTTTACATGGTGACCCCTGACTTTTTATTCTTGACTTGGCAAGAGAATGGTCAAAAGTTTCATCGAGCGAAAGTTTGGGCAAAAGTTCAAGTTTTTCACTTTCGAGGTGCATACTACATGTACCTTAACTCAATTCTTGAATGATAATTTCAATATCATAGCTACACATGTTAAGTCACCTTAATTGTTTTGGACTTGGCTGCTTGTAGGACATTCAGCACAGCCTTGACCTCTGACCCTTTTATCTGGTCCAGCAGGTAGTTGAACTTGGCCATACGTTTCTTCCAGTGTTCTAGCTCTGCCCGGGGTCCGATGTTGTCGGCTTCTTTGCGCATTTGCTCACTCTCAGCCAGTACCTGGGAAGAAATATCAGTGGTCATTCTGTGTTTATGATGAGGTGGGCTATACAACATACTGGAATGCTTTCTGACTGAAAAATATGGGCTGCAAATTTTGTACAGAATTTTGCAAATTTTGAAATGACAGTGATGTTACCATTATGGCTCTAAATGTGTTTACATGGGTAACTGCATATATGTACACTGAAGATTTGGTCTCATATGCTGATGATTTTAAGGCTGGCATAATTACCGATATACTTCTACAGGGGTATGTGATGTCACATCTCATGTGTGATTCTGTTTAAGGATTGTGGTGTATATATAGAATGGTGGTGGTAGTTGTGGTACTTATGGTGACAAAGACTTAATGTGCGACTCTCTGAAGCATGCAGCTATCAGCACAGGTCAGTCTATGGTCACTGTCAATGATGCTACAGTATGTCAATCACGGACGTGGAAGTCAGGATGTAATGCTTGTGACCGTGACAGTGTAGTTATGATAACAAGTGTGACAGTGACTGTCACCAGAGAAGCACCTTTCCGTGACAAGTCATTGCTGCAGTCCCTACATTTTGACTATTGCTTTTCTTGGACACTGTTTAGCAGAGTTATGCCGTCTGCTGTCACTTCACAGATGACACTGTGGAACCGTGTGAGAGAACCTGTAGCACTTCCTTCATCTATGCACACTGAGGTTCACAAACGAAACCACCACAGAGATATACTCAGTGAATAAAAATCAACTATTTGCAACGTTTCACTGCTGAAGTCAGAGAAATCTGCCATTTGTCTGCATTTCAAATTATACACAGTGATACCGCTCTGCATGGTTCAGTGTTAGTGAGAAAGACCACACAACAAGTGTAGAAAGTTGCATGCCTGCTACATTTGTTGATTTACAAAAAGGAGAAAGCGAAAAGCATTCAAAACGCCTTGAAATGAACCACATCAGAGCAGCTGGGTAGACATGCAGATGTTTCTGACTGCCGCAGTGCCCTCTCTGCGACCCCTCACCTGTTCGATCTGTTTGATCCACACAGCTATGCAGCTCTCAATGGCCTCCAGGGACTCAGTGCTGTTGGCCGCAACTATGTAATCATTGGGTTTCTTGAGCCGTGCCAGATTGTAAGTCTGGCAGGGCTTAAGTTCAACTTTGTCGTCCAATGATTCCTGAGCTGCGACGAGGACGCTGACAAATGCGTCCAGGGTGTTGAGGAAATCGCTCCGTATGTGCGCGCCTTCGACGCCACCAATCTTCCCCAGGCACCGGTGTTTTTCCTCAGTGAAGGAATGAAAATGTTTGTCAGCAGATTTTCCACGGAGTATAACAGGCCATTTCCAGTCGTATCTAGTACTGTGTAGGTTAAGTCCTGTGGGAACAAAACAAACGAATAAGTATCTTATGAAAGTTCTGTGTCAAAGTTCATAGGACCCCCTGTAGGTCGTCATTTACAATAACCCATGTTCTAATTAGGAATGACTTGGAAAGGGGGGGAGATATCATTTTGTTACTATAAAATACGAAAATATTCATTGTACAAGGTCAAGACCACTTACTTGACACTGAACAAGGTACATGTACATTGTAAGTTATGTTTTATTGACGCAAATGGCAAAAAATTCTACAACAGCCACGGTACCCCTCAATACTCACTTTGGTAATATTGTCCACCGTCAAGGCTTTGCTGGAGTCTGCCTTGGAGAAAAACAGACAAGTGCCGTGCAGAGAGCTGTCTTTACCGTCTGTCACATACAGCTTGGGTTTGTTGGATTTCTTCATCGCCGCGGACGGACCAAGTCGGAGTTGGTCCGCTGAAAGAATGAAATGTGATATTGAAATTCAATGTAACGTAACAGTGGCTTTACAGGTGTACCACCGTAGATATACATTTGCACGGTACATTTCATAGCAACACTTGGCATGAATGGAAACAGAGTAGATGGAAGGCTTTTTAATGTTTCATGAGATGTAGATGTGGTTGAAGTGGTATGGGATATGGGTGTCATGCGATACAGGCTGCATTAGCATGGTGGGAAGAATCACTTATGAAATTTGATGAATTCACCTAATAATTGTGTTTGTCTGCAGTACAACATTTTTAAATAGCGATGTTGGGTGAAAGGGAATATGACAGCTGTAATTTGTATTTGATATTACTCCAAAAAAGTGAAAATGTGTTTCAAAAATACTTCTACCAGTTAGATGCAAATAAAAGACATATATTACATGTATATGTACAAAATTGAGATTCATTGCCAACATCAAGTTCATTAACACTTACTTGTCAAAAATATGTCACACTTGTTTCAGTGTGTGTGTGTGTGTGTGTGTGCGCGCGCACGTGACTTGGCATGATAGAAACCATTGATGTTATTTTCTCGTTGCATTATAGTTTTTAGGAGACAGTGTCACGTTTTGCTGTAAGCTTCGCAAGATATTGTTAGATTTTGGTCAAAAAGGAAACACAGTCACACTGCAACTCAACTCAGGTGTTACAACAAAGTGCAGAATGGAATGGTTTCAATTAGGGTAACGTATAAAGAAATCACATGTTATTGAATGTTGAATAAATTAGACAAAAAGTGCACAACAAATTTATAAAAAAATTTGCTTTTTTTTTAGTATAAACCACACACAAAGTAAGGCCCTGAGGATTACAAGGAAACATGTATAGAGAGAGTTTAGACAAGGACGATGTGACACCCTTTCACATATATATAACGGGAATCAGAGAGAGACACACACATGGCCTACGTTTTGCTTCCGCATCTTTTTGTGAGGCTGACCCTTGTCTGACTTGCTCCACTGTCAGAAGAGGGGGGAAAATAAAGGTGTTGGTTTTACGGTTAATGTTTCTTTTAAATGTGAGAATGTTATAGGTACGGATGCTGCAAGCAAGCTATCTCTTAGTGCAGATACAGATGTGTGGATCTGGTGTTGGTGTGTACCGGAACATGCCATGGAACCCTTGTGAGATGGGGGATTTTGATGGTATACATGTAGGTTGACAGTCGTGCTGAAAATTTCGGACAAAATTGTTCAAATTTACAGAGTTTGGCAAAGAGTCTGAAATGTATAGTGGATGTTGGCAATTAATTATTTTTCTGAAGATAGAGAAATTAACTGAATGTAGCTTGAAAATGAGAATTTTTGGAAATTTTGCCACCTAAAAAGGAATGTTTCATTAGCACTACAATTAATGGTATATATCGAAGACCAAAATAGAATGAACTTATCAAAATTGGTGAGAAATGAACATTGTAATTCAGAGCAAATGATGCATAATATTGTGTGGTGCTGAAAGACAGAGGGAAATGCCAATAAAGTTTGACCGTGTATCTAAAAGAAAAAGTTTTGCTACTTTTCTTTTTCAATGAGAATTACCTTGGCAGATCTCACAAAAGTTCCATGTCTGAACCTTTGGACATATAAGAAAGCAGGCAGCTTGTATGTGCAATGCTAGGTGATATATTATATTACATGACAATTGATTATTGATGACAGTCAATTATGTGTCCACCATTATTAATGTCATCTGAGGAGGGTGGTCAGTAAACTGCACATGCAAAGAAGTAGAAAATTGTTTTTTTCAAAAATGTTGACAATTTATCGTTAGGGATATCAGAAAATCAATGTTCTTGAGCCGTGTAAGCTGGTAATGTTTGACTGCGTCATGACAACAAATGAGATTTCAGTGATGAAATTGAGAGGTCTTTGATTGGCTTGCATGGGATGAATTTGCATGTAAAAGTCTTTCTGATTGGAGGATGCAATTCATTATCAAACTTCTGATAGGTCATCCAAAAAAAAAGGAATATTTAAAAAAAAAATTTCTAAAGATTTAAAAATTACTGAAAAATCACAAATCTGAAGTTAAATTTACCTGGTTCTGGGCCTGGATCAATGTCTTGGTAGAAGAACATTAGTGTTGTTGGACCGTCAGGGTTGAAAAATCGATCCATTTCCTCAATCTGCGTGCCGTCCAGGATTGCATCTTCTGTCTCCGACTTCTCCAAACCAAGGTTTGTTGCCACAGTTTCCAGTACATATTCATGCCGAGCATCCAGCTGTGCCCTTTTGGCATCTCTTTCCTCTTTGAGTTTTTGCTGAAAAGAACCCAGAAAATGGAGCATTTTACTCACAGTCAAGTAGAAAAAATGCCTTAGACTTTTTCCGTTATTTATTCAAATTTAAAGAATTTCACATTTTGACACTGTTATTAAAAAAAATCATATACATTATTTCTTTACAGGGTCTTAAATTTCTGAAGAGGCTGGATCTGGAAATTTTCTGCCAGCACTATTTTCCATTATTTAGGCACAGTAACAGGTGACGTGAGATCGTATTTCTCTCTCTCCTCGCATAAAAAACACTTTACTTGATTTTCTTTAATCAAAAGCCACTTACGTTTAAGTTATCGCCATGAGACTTGTTCATGAATTCATTAGTTTTCCAATAAAGTTATAATTTAATACCACACTGATGTGCAACCTGAATTACTTATTGTTGTGGGCTTTTAATCATATTTCCTGCAATTTGACTCAAAATTGTGTATAAATGAAGAAAAGTGGAACTGAATCCGCTTGGCAATATTGGTTCTGTGCAGAAGAAAGTCTCATAGACTACACTTATACTAGGCAACATTGATTTATTAAATAGTGTGAGTAAATTTACATGTAATGTTTGAATTTTGATGGCTAGTGTTCTTTCCACATTTAACAAAATGAAAGTTTGGATCGCAATACACAAGTCTTCTTTTTGACAAAAGTTAGTCAAATTCATTGAAAATGAATGACAGAAAAAGCATAAACTATCATGCAACTTTAAGAAAAATTTCTTTCATAGAATTTTTAAAGCTTTGATGAAAATGCAAACAATGAAATGGACTTCAAATAAAAACATCTGATTATTTCTAGAATTTTGTACGTGACTATAAAACATCTATATAAGGCGTGATTGTTTATACATGTAGTTGTGATACCATTTGCAAGGCTTTCAACAGTTAACTTTATGTGCCTTTGAGCTGTCAAAGGACTCGCGTACATGTACATGTATATCTACAATTGTACTTGACATGTCTGAAAATGTCTACAGTACACTGACAACTCTAGCAAGTCATTACTATGCACAGACAGAATAACTGGAGCTATCTCAGTTCATTGCTGTGGCAACCAATATTCACGTGTGCACACACACCCACCCTCTGGTCAGGTTCATCAGGAAAGTACATGAACCTCAAAAGAATTCACCAAGATCCATCAATAACACTGGGCATGGACATGTAGATACAGGTAAGGCCATGTACAAAATCACAAAGACAGCGTTTGCCAGTGTAATTATTATTCTATTAACCAAAGATGGTATCATAGCTTATAGTGACTTGAAAGTACATTTGTATGCATCTGTTTAGACTTGTGAAAAGTAGTAATAACTTATTCAATTCTTTGGAATGCAATTTAATGACTTTCTCCATTCATATTCATGGCACATAAAACAATATGGCTGGACCATTAGACTCAGAGGGAGATATCAAATCTATGTAGAGGGGCTGTGATCGAATCTTTTAAGCAGTTTCCAAAGAAAATACTGTAGTTGATTATTTGACATCATACCAAATGCAGTCGCGACCTAACATTTTACATTTTGAAATGTGAAAAAGTTGGCGTCATTCACACAAAATTTGTGAACAAGTCAAAACTGTGGGCAACCTTAGAAAAAATAAGATCTGGATCGACACTACATGGTATATATCAAGATGACTTCCATTGACCTTTTAAAAATGTCATTCAAAATGTTTACTGAATACAAACACTTCATGGAATCATAAAAATTTCAAATCTCCCCAACTGTAATTTGCGGAGTGACAGACTGGGAGTTGAATGGCCCAGTTGCCATGGCGTCCGGTGTAATCAAACACGGTTGCCAGGCAAACAGGATATCAACCCACACACGCACCTGAGATGTCACATCTGGGAATTCACAATTGATGCTATTTTTGAAAACTTAAAGTAATCTATATATTATTGAATCAAGTATGACAGACCCACGGTAACAATTGTTCCCTACTTGTAAATCTTTTTCTTCCTGACTGCCAACACAGATTATAATAAAAGCCAGATAATGTCTACTTGCCACAATGGGCAAATAGTTCTAACCAGTGCATGCTTGTATGTTGGAGACTGCTGATTTCATTTACATACTGATTCATGAATATAAAATTGTTTCCTCAAAACACCTACATAATGGGGAAATTTTTGTTCCCGAGAGACTTACAATCAGGTAAACGTGCATGAAATGTACAATGTTTGGCAGCATCCAATGCGTGTACCGTGTACCGGTATGTACATGTACATGTAAGCGAGCACCTCAATACATGTGCGTTTCTCCCTGCCTAATCAATATCAGCCATCTATAGGGTAGACAAAACACTAAGACTCAGGTTGCTATGCCCTCAAGATTACACAAACGCACTATGAAGTTATTGTTTGGTGCGTGTATATAAATAATCATTTTCACAATGCTTTCATAGACGACAATCATCACAACTCTCAACAACTTAACCAACATTACATTTTTACACCATATATATAGATAGCATTTAAATTGTAAGCCTTCACACACATGGAAAGTCACAATAAATCGACAAAATGTTTCCCACTACCCCTTATTGAAATCCTTCAAATAATTCTGTCGTATTACTTTAGGATCTCGTGAAGGGTGAAGGGTGAATTCCGGGATACTGTCAGTGTGAAATTACCTTACTCAACCCCGCTAGCATGCTGAACATCAAAAGATTTAACTCAACATGTACAGGGCCATCAGTACTGGGCTTCTCCTCGTCCATATTGACACCATCCGTTGGTTATTCAGCATTTATACCGCACACTGTCACCCTGGGCTATTCCTTTTTCAGGACACACGCAACTCGTCTTCTCTTTTGTTTTTGAGGTAATGAACTACATGCGTCAATGGACTTGTTTGATTTTCATGCCTATCTTGATAGCCACCTAACAACTAACAGATAACAACCCCAGTCTCCTTTACTATCAATCTCTTACTTTGTGATTGCATGTGATTACAGTTGAGTTGCCAATATTGGATTAGTCTCTCAGCACTACAATATCAACTGCACAATGGTAAAGCCACGGCATTGGATGGACCTTGGGTAAGCTGACTTTCTATAATTTTCTTTCCATCAATAAAAGGTTTTAGTTTCTCCATTTAAAAATTTATTTCATTGAATTTGTAGAGGCACAGAATATCTACCCCAACTGTTGTGTAGGTCAAACAATGAATTTATCTATTTCAACACAAAAAGCTAACCATTCTCTGTAATATTCAACTGTGTGCTCTGGACAAGAAAAGACCACAGTCTGCATCTGGTAATTTACCTCTGTAATGATCCAGACCGAATTTCCGTGCAGGTGCAAATACATGCAAAACATGCTTTACCAAACTCATATACACAAAATCTTTATTAACATCATTATTGTTGCTCCAAATCCTGAGTCGAATTCTGATGCCATTTTCTGCACAAAATTTTGTGAAGACAAAGATATCAGAATACAGGCTGGCCACTATCTATTCTGAATCTGATTGTTTACCAGACCCCTGTGAGGATGAACAGAGTATGTTTGTTTGCTGATTTGTTTACTCCAATCTCTAACTGTGACTTTGAAGATGGTTTGGCAATTGTGCCATGGCAACCAGTGAGTACTACACACCTCACATAGCCAGTTCAAACTACATTTAACGCACATATTAAAACCACATTAATGCAAGTACATGTTTAAGATCGGGCGTGATTTCAACACTCATATATCTTGTCCCTACACGCCTCTCTCCTTGGATGTTTGCTGGCCTGTGTATACAAGATGTACAGTACATGTACCAGTACCTAAACTGGACATATTTAATACTGTGCCTAACAATTTAAAGTGACAATAATTGTGACTTTTATACATACAGTACAAAGCATACACTTGAAAATTCACAATGTTGAATTTCATGTACTTTCCTAATCATCTCGTCTAGTTTTGTTACTGTACTCCCCACCTTCACCTAAACACTGGGGGGACACTGTACTGTGTGATCTTTTTAAATCATTACCACTGGTACTATGAATCTAATATACTTGAAATAATGCTACTCTGCAAATTCCGGTACATTTTGGCACTGGGAAGGGCAATCACTGCAGGTTCTTGCAATTTGCTTTTTATTCATTAAATACATTTACCGTCATTGGGCATTCATGTACATGTATAGTGTAGAATTTTGGTACACGCATACCACAACAAGTTGTTGCCAAACATCCACTACAAAAGATTAGTTTCAACTTTGACTCTAAAAAAGTAGACCTTGTTTGGGGAATTTCCTTCAGAAATGTGTTAATCTTGTAAAGTCTAGCCTCAGGGTTGATCTGCTTTCTTAAAATGTTGAACAATAGTGTCAGGTCTATGGCCTGCGCTTTCGCATTGTCTCCGTTTCTAAAAGATTTCTGACAAACCGTATTTCGCACCATGATTATATTACAAGCGTGGTGGGATTTGGTTTACATGTTCATAGTTTACGTACCATTCACAGGTAAGAGAATTTCAAAAAAGATTTACATTTGTACTTGTGTAATCCGCTTGAAACTGACCAAACCAAATTTAAAATACTCTTTTGAAAAGCTACATTACGTAAAAGTTATGACCAGATAAAAGTCAAGTATCATGGTGTATGGATTGCACCTTCAACTTGAGTAAATGTCAGTGTACAAATACAGTAGTTTTTGCTGATAATGTACTATAATAAACATAGGTAACAGTGGCTCCATTTGTTTGCTTGTTTATTTACATGTATGTATTTGTTATGGAGAACAAATGACAACTTGAATGTTAGAAGTTTAAGCCGACTTCTTCCCATGCTGAACATCCAATCCCTGAACATAGTGTACCAATGATCTTGGACAGTTTTTTGCCTGCAGACACTAGCCGGGTCAGCATGGTTAATCTGGCCCTCGTGAGATGTACAGTAAAATGGCATTATGTGTGCATGAATCTTGTCAAGATCCACATACTGATGGAATTATCTGGCATAATGGTTTACCAAACAACAGATATAGAAATTTCCTTGCAGTAATGACAGCCCAGTGCAGCTATCACTGCCAGGAAAATAACATTTCAAGTCATTACTGCAACAGTTCTGTTGTGCATGCCCACTGTGAACGCTCATGGCTCAGAAGTGAAAATTTTGCAGAATGCCTCTGGAACAAGTTTCACCTTCAGAAGTTATATCCTACATGTATTCCCCCCGCGCGCCCCCCCCCCCTCATCAAATTATTAGCAAGATTTCTGTCAGTTTTGCCAGTTCAATGGCAAACCCTAGTAAAATAGCATCATCAACTTTACAATACCAATGGCTATTCAACTGTGAACAAAACATTTACATACAAGCACTGGCTTTTTATTGGTATGATGTACAGACTATTTTGTAGCAATGTACAGAAGGTGCCATTCTCCATCTGTACACTGATTGCTATGTTTCAGTCCGTCGTTTTAGAGCACTGATGCACAACTTGGTAAACTGTAATCCACGGCAGCGTACCTGCTTGAACTGTTTTCTGCCTAGCTACTGTAATCTCGTGTCTGATTCATTGTGTTAAATTTACAACTATAGAAACTTCATTAACTTTATATCATGCAATGTTATCATTTGAAGAATTCCGATTTCATACAGGGTACACGCGTATTTGAATGTAATCATGTATAGTACTTATACGCAAAATGAAGCCTCATCCATAAAGATTTCAATTTAAAGTTTGCAGACCATGGGAGATGGTGAATTGCAGGGTTTCTAACCAACGTTCTGTAATTTTGTTTCCCGTTTTGACCATTACGTATTTCATAATTCTTTCAGATTACTAACCCACATGACACACCTTGCCAATGTTGCTTAACAACAATTTAATTTCGCAGTAAATGAGAAATTTGCATTGCCGTTACCCAGCTATGCGTCTGTGAATCCCGGTACAACCAATGCATGCATTTTTATCTGGCTGGTTGTACGATATATAATTTGGACAATTGTATGTAAATGCACAGCAGTCTCCATGAGAAATACACTAGTGAGTGTACTATGTACGTAGCCTAGGAAAACAAGATCAGTAGCTGATTTTTATTACAAAAATAATAAATGCATATTGAAAGTTTAATGAATCTTGAAACATAACTAAATTAAAATATATTATGTTTTACATTGCACTATATTTCAGTTTTTCATATTATATGAAAACCCCAAATACGAAAAACACACGAAATAATGGGTTTCCATACAGCTTTTGCAAGAAATATTTATCACCTTTACTTATAATGATATATGGTATTCTGATGAGGGCAAAGATTTCAGTAATATTCTACACGTGAATAGACTCTCTGCAGTGTGGGAACATGGGATAATCAGAGCCTAACTGTGAAGGGGCAATAAAACAGGATTTCTTCATCGCAACCCTGTCATGTGTAAATGTGACTTGACATGTAAATTTATAGTGACCTTAGCAGTCAAGTGCAAATTGATTGCTCTTTTGTTGGGCTTGCTGCACCGATGGGGCCTACAGCCAATTTTATAAGAGAGAAATTGTGGAAGGTTTACACGGGTATTCGTGACTGTCTAGGTGACTGAAAGGGTAGCTATTGAAATATGTCAGTGTGTGAAACCGTCTATGAGATACTGTGACAGAGTATAATAGCTTAATTTTTATCTATTGAATACAAATTCCAAAATTTACGATCCATATCTTAAAAAGTGATCACATTAATTGGGTGTTCATTACAGCATTCTGCATTATTCATAATTCTATTTGATGAGAGAATTTTTCAGAATCGATTGTTATTTTTTCAAAGATATATTGTCAATACAATTAGGCACACTGGGAATAAAAATTTGTTTGCTCCAGTCAAATTAGCAAATGTTCTCTCCATTAATTGTGATGAAAATTTAGTCATTATTTTTTAAGGATTTACAGACCGTCTTTGTATGTGGCCATTTTTGTGACCTAAATTAATTTCAGAGTCTGACATTTTGCCATAGGGCACACACACTGTCACTGTGTCAATAACATCGCTATCAATATTGTGAAAATGCTCAGCTCTCTCCTGGTTGCGATAATAAACACAGAGTGTGTAGGCAGGGGTGACAGTGGAAAGCCATCATAGCTCACAGACTATATAATTCATTATAGCATTCTGCTGAAACGATGACAGACTTTGCAGAGTCTTGACGGTCACGATAAAGAAAGAGCAGTGCTGTAAATCTTACTTTCTCCACCATTGACGTCTTCATCTTCACCATAGAAGCCATGTTTTCTGATAAGGCTGCCAGTGTTTTAGCTGTGTGTGGGATCCTTTTTCAACGGGGAATTACAAATACCAGCAGTGGGACCTGAGCCACCGGTAGTAGTTGAAATGGATCAGCTTGAATTTCAGTTTTGTCCCTCCAGATCTCAGCAGTTACTACATGCAACTCCACGATTGTAATTAATACTAGCACGTTACACCAGTGCCATGGAAACAGGCATATGTGTCACATGCAGTGTGGATCGAGATCAGAATAAGTCAATGCACGACTAATACAGCTTGGGTATTACAGTCAGCTAAGTTCAGCCTTATTATGGCAGAGGGGTGGTCAGCTTGTAATTTGCAGGGGCGTTGAAACTTGTCTTCAAATTAGAGAATGCACATTCAAAGCATCTCAGAAGGTATTAAATGTCGATTTAATATCAGAGACAGATCATTTTGTGACAATATTTCCATTTCACTGCTCCTGAACAAGTGTAAGGGAAAGTCCTGTCAGCTTTCAACCTGTCCCCTCTACTGTGAAAATGGAATAGCCCTCAATTTCCTCTTTCATGAATAAGTTATGATAATATTAAAATTGCCTTAAAATTATTATTTGTATTATTCGAGTAAGTACCTTCCGACCATTGTTAAATGAATCGTTTCTTACGTAAATGTTTAGTGGCTATTTTATTCAAGTACGGTACATGTAGCCTGCATTTCGGTCATCGTCTATAACACTAGCCGGCCGCTTCCATGCCCATACTGTTCTAACACTAGTGTCCTAAAACTCTCAATGACGCTTCAGTTGCCGTTAAACACAGGTGACTCTCTCAATTTACATGTTCCATCAAAGATTAAACGAAAACACACACACTCCAGCCCCACTCAACCTTTAATAGCATATCACTTCAATCTATATTTGGCCCTGACATTGTACCTTCGGGGCTGTTGCTACTGGTTACCGACATAAACAAAGGCCCAAATGACAGCACATGTTCATGTGTGCTTTGTCATATATGCCACGCCATGGCAACTAATGCACATCGTGACCACCTAGGCAAACAGGTAAACTGGACACCCTAGGTTACTGAAATATGTCATCAGTATGTTATTACTGGGCATTGTGGTAATGACGTTTTCTTTGATTGTAGCTCGGATAACAAACAATACAGGAGTACAAAGCTAGGCTGTTGAATAGCTATATTATCTCAAACCATAATCTTTCAGATTATTGTGACTGCTTTGAGAAGGATTGCAATATTTTTTATCCGGAACAATCCTGAAAACGAACACTGGTAGCATAAGCTACTGGTCAGAAGCCATTGGTGAGAAAACTACTGATACTACTATTTTGTCAGTGTCTGAGGTGAGTGAACACTGATTAACCTGCTCGACCCCAATTCTCTATATACAGGTCCGCACTCACAAATTATAAAAATGGTTTTGGGCGATACCATGGCACTAGAAGGATTAAAACAAGTGAAAATGTACATCATTTTTACAGTAATGCTTTCAGATGGTATAAAATCAAATAAATTAAACTTGGGTTTGAAGAGCTATGATAACGTTTTAGTACATTTCGCTCCTTGAACAGTATTACAAACTTGCACATACACAAATTTAAACCCAAAAAATTTGATGACTTTCATTTAAGAGCCCTGTTGGTTTTCCAGAATTTCTGTTGTGCTTAGCTAACTACAATGTACATATTGGCACTGTCCCTCCACCCACGGTGGGGGCAGTGATTAAACTACACAATTTACCGTGACTAAATTGTTGTTGATACTTTGCATAAATTTTACTTGAGTATACAATGTACATACATGTATTGCTCAGGTACATGTATGCTGTATATTGCATTGTAGTGAAAAATTCAGGTGCTCACATCAGCAAAATCTTTGTAAACACATGCCTGCAAACTGTTTGATATATCCTGTTTGCTAACACAACTACATGTATTATTACCAGTGTGTCGCTCAAATATGTACATGTATGATAAAACAGCAGTTTGCTGTGTTTTCATTTAAGCTGGTTAGCACATATACAGTAATTATCACTGCAAAGGTTAAGGCTTCCCTTTAAGGGCGGTGAGGGGGACAGCAAAAATGTTTATACCAAAGTTCACAAGCCAATTTAATTCACACATGTAGGCTCCAAAACAAGTTACAACCAGATGTTACCACTATATTTGCATTTTCTGTTGTCATTTCTCAATCATAATTCTTTCGGAGTAAATTTAAAGTCAATGCTGCATGTCCTTCTTTTGCAAGGTTGACAGTGTACAGTTAATATGGAGGATGTTCATTATGAGACACTACTACATGTACCGTACTACTATCTATGGTATACATATAGTTTATACAATATGAAATAAAGGGAAAATTATCAACATTACAATGTGGCCCCAAAAGATTTGACTGACAAAGACAAGCAGAAGTAGTGAGAACAGATGACAAAGAAAGGCAGAAAACGTAACATATTCGCATAGTGTAGTTCAGTGAGGAACAGAACCTGGTATTGGGTCAGGTACCCACAAAGCAATACTGTAGATATTTTACCCTTCCAACTCTAGAGGGAGACATACAGAGTACTACAATGCAGCCTATTTAAAGTTGGGCATACTTTTGCAACCCACTATAACCATTCATTATCTTACTAGTACTGGTGCTGAAAGATGTGAAACATTTTATCTTGTACAATAGACTACTATAAGACATGTACAAAGTGCATATGTTCTCATACACATATAATGTCCCATGTAACATTTATCGACCACAGACTTTTGTTAGAAGTAAAATAGACCTGCATACACCATTCATTAATTTGTTTATCCAGCGGAGTATTTCAATAACATGATTTGAAATGAGGTTGTGGGAACAGACCTGCGTAAACAATGTTGGCCATGGGTTTACAACAGAAGGGACTGCAATTGATAATGAGCTGTTTTACAGCATGTATTTCTAAGGGATTTTGTTTACTATAGTTGTCCCAGGCAACAGTGTCACGTTAGGCCTGATAGAAGCAAAGACTGTAAACAGTTCAAACCAACCAACAGTGTGTATGACATGATTTCACTGTATCATCTTCTGTATCAACATATCATACATAGTGCTAGGCATGCACAATTTACCGGTACATATAAAAGTTAGAAAAGAGATTATAAGTGTAATACAATTTTATTTTTTCGATGTAATGGTGACAACACAGGCTCTTCACCTGTGGAAGTCATCTTCAAGACAAAAATATCAACTTTCATTATTGAGGAGCAACTTACATCATTGAGGAGAAAAGGTAATTTATCTTGCATTTCATTCACGTCTACAAATGCTGCCATCACTTTTTCACCGGTTAACTGATCGATACACATCAGATATCACAGATCATAATAACATTACATTTCCGAAGTTATATCCAGTAAGTTACATTGTAAACCAGGCCTGAAGTTCACCCGGTAGAGGGTCACAACGTTTAAAATAACCACCACGTGGACGCTAGAGGGCGCTCTGACAACAAGCTGGGTTTTGCTGGAAGTCAGGTTATACAATGCACAGACACCGTTGACATGCACCCTTTGTCATCAACATTCCTGAACTTAAAAGTAAACCAGATTATCCCTCGCAAATGTCTCACAGTGTTAGGAAAAAGTGCAGTTCATCCCACGGAAAATTTCAACAATCTGGAGTTAAAACCTAACTTCAATTTGTGTGTAAAGGCGATAAAGTCCTTGAGGACACTATTATTTTGGTAGTATTTGAAGTGTCTGTCTGTATCTTTTGACTGCGTGTCTCAACAATGCAACCCAGGACATTCAATATTGATTTCACTGCCATACATAGTTGACAATTTACTTGTCCAACCGGGCGGTCAATTAGGCTTCTACCTGTATTACTTATTCATTAGAATAATCAATAAATTGTGTGACTATTCCACTCTTTGCTTCTTTAGCTGGTCTTTTTTTCACAATCTCTCGCACCAGATACCTAAATTAAACATCTTTGCAACTACATTTTCAAAGATTTGTATAAAATATTGTATAAATATCACTGAATTCCATTTTCTCCATGTAATGAAATTTGCCTCCATGTCACTTTATTCCAAGCCTTTCGTTTAGCAAAGAAACTAACAGTCACTCAGACTTTTTCTGTCTCATCCCCCATGGCGGTGAAAGGTTTCATAATACTGGTTTAAGAAAAGCAAGCAGTCACCAAAAGTGACACTGCAGATGGACACACACCTCTGTAATAGACTGTATCATGCACAAGGATTAATTACACATCATACGCCATTTATAACGTGTGTATCTCCATTGCCTTCCATAGCTGTTTGCCATGAAAACAGCAGGCCCTAACAAATACGGTACTCAATGGTTACTCAATAGGTTAGAGTTCTAGTACAGACAAAAAGAACTTTTTTCTTTCTGTATAAGTCACTGTAACCCAAGCTCAATTAAGATACATCATGTTAAGGCATAAATTTATCTTTTAGCACACAAATGCATCACTTCCACTAGCTTTCCTCAGTTACGGCACACGCGTATACATTTCCATAGAATGTAACCAAGTAGAGGTCCCAGATTACACTTCCAACTGCCCTGTCAAAATGTTTTGGCATCTTCAAACCACATGCCAGACGGCTGCTACTGTGTTTTTCTTGAAAGATGAGTAGGGCAAAAAATTTATATTGAAATTGTGCTGTAGCTGAGATACTCATGACTGACATACTGTATATCAGACCTTTGACACAAAAGCTTGATCAGGGAGGGATCAAAAATGGACTACAGTCAGATCCAATACCACATGTCGAATAGTTATTTAAAGCGTTGTAAGCCATGAAGTTCAGGCAAAATTTGCATACAATTGCTATATATAGTATAGTGTATATAGTCTTTTGCATTTCGACAGGGATTTTCAATATTGCATATATTCTGTAAGAGATATTTCAAAAACGTTACTTACTATCATGGCTCAGTCCTAAGTTTAATCATGTCACCTTATTCGCAAAACCATAGATACTGGTCACAGTACTAGCAGAATTTTGCCTTTGTGATTTTTAAAATAAGGACAGTACAACAGACCAAGGGTACAGAACTGTTCTGGTAAATTTCTTCAATACTTCTGCAGATTTAACCCTGAAACTGTCATAAAGCCAACGCTGGAATTACACAAAAACTCATGTTGTGTGCACACATGGTTGGTGTTATTATTATTTATGATGGTCAATTTGTAATACAGAATTTAGTGACCAAATGGCAGCAAATAACTGACTCCATAAAAACAAATACATGTAATACCATTTTTCCTATACACTCCTACAGATATGCCACCAGATTATCTGATTTTTTGCTTGTACAGGTGCACAAAACATTTTGAGATCTGTCCACTTCCTGCAATCTGTGCCAATATTATATGATATTTATCTCTCTATATGAGCCATGTAAAACACTGTCGATATAGCGTACCAGGACGTGATAATGTCTATACATAAATCTGGTGTGCTGTTGTATGTGAATAACAAACCATTGACACAACTGATGTTATGGCTACAGCTGCTACAGAGTTACCACTCCATGTCACGTATTGTGTGACAAGTCAGCCATTGTTGTTGCTGTTTACAGTTGTACCGGCGATGCATTGTTCAGTGCACTGGTCCCCTTCTCAGAGACGACCCACGGTCAACAGGAGCTCAGAAGTTTGGAAACGCTCTAAACATATAAGATTTTCTGTTAGTTCATGTAGAACCGCTGACTTACGAACCTTTTGTGCAATTTTTGACAGATATTTCCTTAATTTATTTTGGCAATACAGCAATGGCTGCAATCAATATGTAGTAAGATTTATGAATGATTATTTTCAGGAGAAATGCCATATTGTACACGTACATATTTGAGATTTGTTCAAAGTGCAAACTATTAATGTTTTAAATTTAAAGTTGCTACTATGCACAAACTTTCACACATAAAAACAGCAGTAATGCTATGGATAAAATAAAATTTCACCATTTTATGAAAAGTGTATCATTATTTGACATTGACTTCAAGGTTACAGTGCGCTGATGAAATATTTCTGTCCAAAAGGACCACCTACAGATGGCTTCTGTGCAAACATTTAGTTTCTGCTTAATCTCTTGGGATGGCAACTCAAACACTGGCAATTCAAACTTCCTGTGATCTTTACCCTGCTTCTTAAGAAGTGAAGATGGGTAAACAAGACACTTTCCGGTTGTCAAGAATTCAATTTAAGGTACGGTACATGTAGTTTGCACCTCGAAAATGAAAGACTTAAACTTTTGCTCAAACTTTTCTAAATGAAACTTTCCATCATTCTCTTTCAAATGAAGAATAAAATTTGGGGGTCATCATGCAAATTTTGGCACTTGAGAAACAAATGACCCAATATTTTCCGATATTCGATATTCAAAGTGGCTGCTATTCCTGTGTTATCTCGATGGCAGAGAAAAATAAAATTCCCAATTTTCACAAAACTATGCAGGTGAAAACTTTATTTACTCCATAAGCTTCAAAATGAGCGGCCACAAGTCGTAGGCCAAAAGAATATTGTAAAAGTTTGAGAGTCTGAATATCTGTCCCCGAGGTGCGTTCTACCTTAACCCTCTCACCACCATGGTTTAGCCCAAAACCATTGTTCTCAATGGTGATTGTAGACCTGGGGCTGAACAGGTTCGGTAAAAATGTGTGGCCGTGGGTGTTAGAATGGTGTTAACTTGCAAAATTATAAAAAAGTAATTAAAATGATGTCATCTGGAGATTATACAGCTGGTTACATGTATGAGCTGTACACTCTAACAGCAATCATACTCAGTGAGACACGCTAGACATGTTGTAAAGACCGATAGAATTTTCTAACTTGCAGTTAGGTACTGCAGTAATAGAAGAGCATGCATGTGTATTTATACCGATCTCAGGGAGTGTATGAATTGTACATTGAACACGTAGAGTGAGATAATTCCCTTTTTTTCAGACCATTGGATGATTCACCGTTATATTTTAAGTGATATGCAGCAAATAGCTTCTATGTTATGAAAAGCCTCCCTGCAAGGGAATGACAAAAGCCCCCACCCACAATTGAAGCGCACGCCGTTATTCAGACAAAGCCCCCACAACAGGAATTGTCCCGATCTCAGTGACACAAAGCATACGGGAGCACCTTCGGCAATGACCCTGAAAAAAATTGGATAATAGATTCTTTTATGGTGCCTCTCCTCTATTTAACAAACCCCTGAATTTTTATCATCAGGGCAGGTTGCCATGGTTACCAACTTTGTTTACGGTATTGTTTATATGTTGCTAAGCAGAGCATTTTTGTGTTTGGTTTTTGAAGTTCTTCTGAACGCCACCAGTGCGTACTGGTGGCTACAAACGCCTCTGATTATTCGTCACTGAATTATAAAACAATGTCAGAAATACAACCAAGCATGACTCGACATCAAATCCTGGCGATAAATATTCCGCGGTGTGCACAACTTTGGTTTCTATAACGCTGGAATCTCTTGACTGCAAATTCTCTACTTCGTGAAAAGGCCAGTAATCTTTGGTCGACACTCCGTGATTTATGCATTCTCTGGTGTTGAAAGGATAGCATTGTAAGCCGGGAGGACAAAGGTCATCCCTAGACAAAAACCAGGAGGGATTTAAAAGGCCAATGCGTGTAGCTCACGACATTTCAATCCATGGAAAGCAGTAAATCCTCGTGTCTATGTTGTCTCAAGTTGAAGAAAGATGTGTAAACACTGACCAAGCACTCTTTACAATACAGTTTGACTGGAGTTGGCTGTCTCAGGGTTTTGCAGATTGACTCACTAAGAACTAAGTTGGAACCATTCACTGCAAAATAAACACCTGTACACGTACAGATGCTGTACATGTGCCAAAAAAAAATGATCAGGAAGTTTCAAGAAACATGCCAATAAATAATACACAAATATAACGAATTCACAACAAAAGATCCAAATCATCGTGATGGGTCCCAGATAATTTTGAGAAAAAAATTAATCATCTTGACACATTGAATTATTGTGTTTACATGTACATGTACATGTACATCAAGATAGTCATCTGCTATCATTTCAGTTTGCCAACTTTATCACAGATGCAATACTTATCTTATCAGACTTGACATGTCTAAAAACTTATTATCAGAGTCTTTCAAATATCTGTCTGGCTGACTACAGTTTTAATACTTTGACCACGGTAAGACTGCATCAAAGGGCCTTCAAATAGTTGAAGTCATTATTTTCTCCTTTCCAACCCTATAACACAAGTCACAGCAAAATTTCAACAAAGGCATGGCATTTCAGTCCATACCTGTAACTGTAACTTTTATTTCACTGTACAAAAATATTTCCTTTTTCTGACTGGGTTACATTTAAGATAGATCGCGCCTCTGGGACAGATACATACTTGTATTCGGACTCAAACCTTTACAATTCTTTTCTGATCTACCACTTATGGGGGCTCATTCTGAAGCTCTTGGAGAAAGATAAACTTTCACCGGCTTAGTTTTTAGGAAATCGAGAAATTTATTTCTTCTTGATAGAGTTATCACAGGGATGGCGGCCATTTTGAATTTCAAATATTGATAAATCTTGAAATCTTGGGTAATTTGTTTCTCTTAAGTACTAAAATTTGCATGGTGACCCCTGATTTTTGTTCTTGATTTTGAAAGAGAATATTGAAAGATTCCTTTTTTAAAGAAAAGTTTGAGCAAAAGTTTAAGTCTTTCAGTCCTCAGGCACTGAAAAAGCAGGCAAAGTACGTCAAGAAACATCCTTGCACTTTATGGTTTAATCACTGGACAATTTTCAAACTTAGAATGAATGCATGACTTGTCAAAAGTGAGAGGTACAATTTCACTGTTGCCTTTGGATTTCACCAACCAATAATTTCTCTCATATCTTTAAATCTGCACACACAATCTAGCCATTGCGCATCATGTTAAAACGTTGTAGTGTTGCAAGAGCAGGGTCCTGAGCCAGCAATACCGCACTGGGAGTTGAACGTGGTAGTTTTGTGTAATGACACAACTAAGAATATCATGGTGAATAGATATGAAATTAGAATACATGTGTGTACATGTATGTCAAGCTTCACTGCGGTGACCTGTCTAGGAAGTCATTATCATGTTATGGTATTTATGGCGGCTGCATCACGTTTTATTAGAGCAAATAGTCTGAGAAGGGTCAAAGGTTATCAGTCATGATTAATTTATGAGTAACAATTGCACAATTTATCGTTTCAATGTATTATTCATGATACCTCTTTCACATCTTACAGTAATAAAAGCACAATTGCCTCAGTACAAAAATAACAGAATTCATATCGTAAATAAAAAATCAATGCGTGGGTTAATAATGTTTATACAAGCAAAGATACCATGTTAGCAAACAACTATCTACTGCTCAAACATTTGCTATCATTTGTAAATATTTCATAATTATTTCAGAGATGACTGAAAAAAAGACTGACAATAATCAATTTTTATTGAGTCAAAAGTATTGACAGCGCTAATGTTTTAAATAAATTCTGATTCACTATATCAGATCAAAACACGTCAGGACTGGTGTAGGGCGAAAATGTACCTAACATTGTCAACAACCTTATACATGTACATTTAGATATGGTTTCTTGTCACCAAGAATGCCAGTGAACTATTCTGTGTGAACTAGTCAGTTTATCTGCAAGTATAGTTAAAGTCATGACGTGCCATCTTTCTTCATCTACAATCCAATTTATTAGCAAAGAGTGCAGACAAGTCATGAGGAGTGCTTTTGATAAAAAAATCAATTTGTGTTCCTAGGGGAACAAAATGAAAGAGTTGCCAAGAAGCTGTGTGCTGATACCTTAACTGTGTCGGGAGTCTCAGCGAAAAACAAAGACACTCATTCATTAAATAACTGGTTGCAGCCACTGTGGTTCAAAGGGGGTTGACTCAAGACTTTATTTATTAGCTACCGGATTCATTTCAAAAAGCCACCGTGAGCCAAGAGTCATCACTCTGTAGGCATGCGAGTCACAGGAGTACGGCACAACTGCAAATGAAGCCTAAAACCAACAAAATGTCGATTTGAAATTTTGAACTCAATAAAATTTACCCAAAAGAATAATTTCTAACACTGCATTCCCTATTCCATATTTAATAAATTAAAAGGGTTGTTTATTCTATTTACAAAATGTTAGAGCCAGTGTGTGCCGGAAGAAATTTGGTATCATGACGACAGTATCACTCCTGTATCAGTTATATCACTTTTTAAATCACTTCCAATCACAAAACAAATATTACATATGAAAGAATTAAGGATCTTTCCAACTCAATGATATCACAGACTAAGCAACTCACCATACCCTTGTGGGGTTTTTTTGACATGTTACATGAATGATTGCGTTTGACAAAACAAGTTTTGAATATCTACTATAAAGAAATATGATTACTCCGGTAACTGAACCATGTTTTCGTTTATCACAGATAGCTTGGTATGTAATCCCTGTACATTACATGTGTTATATGCACACTGTCACAGCTCCGATATAATTGACAGTGACACAGGTAACCTTGCACAAATACACTACTGTAACACTGGATAAATAAGATTTCAGACTTGGCAGCTGCCATGCCACTGCTGGTAATTTAAGAGACAGTTGAATTATGGGACAGCACCTGTAAAGGTTGATTAATCAATCAATCATGCATACAAAAACACAAACTCTTAAAACTTAATTTTCACAGCAGACACACGTAAATTATATCGCACACTACAAATATGCATTGTGTAGTATCAAGTATGTGTACAGAAATGATGAGATGACCGTAATAAAATTTTAAGCTGACTAACACATGTTGCTGCTGTTTTCGTATTGTACTATACATCTTTCATTTTTCGAAATTATTTTCCTCCATTTATGTTGCCAATACAAAAGAGATTGTCTGCAATAAAAACTCTTTGCCCTCTCTCATAATAATATGCAGCCGTTTTTCTACATACTGTATGGCTTTGTCATTGGTACAGGGGATGCAATATACACAGACTGACAGTCCCAAAACAGCCAATAATCGATTCTCCAGGAGCGAGTGAATATTGTTTTACAGTTTACAGGTTGCAACACCGCAGTTAACAGCGTA
Source organism: Ptychodera flava (assembly GCF_041260155.1). Lineage (NCBI taxonomy): Eukaryota > Metazoa > Hemichordata > Enteropneusta > Ptychoderidae > Ptychodera > Ptychodera flava. Next base: position 15,195,659 of record NC_091940.1, on the reverse strand, counting down.
ATGAAAACAAATGAAAAGGTGTTAAATTGAACAGGCAAATGCAAACAGGGCAATAACCCCAGCCATGCAAATTAGGTACGTTAACAGGTATGGCCATTTGAACAAGAGTTCACAACGACTGATTATTTTGACAAGCCATCACATCACATTACAGCGTTGCACTATCAAGCTACCCTCCTGGTCTTGCGAAAAATTATGTAATTTCTGTCCACTACCTGCGCATGTTTACATGTAAATGAGCTCAAAATTTTACCCTGTATTGCATACATGATACATAACACACAATATAGCTGCAGCTACATGTACTCATAAAATAATACAGCTGTAGAATTTGCTTATTTACTTTCTTATTCTAATCATAGCGTACAAACATTTGTTTATGACAATTTCCAACATTTGTTTGCAGTTACCTGGGCAACCAAAATAAATTGATGCAGATTTTGAATGAAGCCCGGGTAAAACCACAATTTTCACAGCATGAATATTTGAATTGATGAAAACACACATGTAAATCGACGATTCTTCTCTTTCAATAGATACAGAATATGATCAAATAGTAGAATTTTTGATTGGCAGGGCGATGCACTGGAACAAGGAGCATTGCGCATACAGTTCACAGAACACTCCAAATGTCTGTATGGATGATGTGGCCGTTTTGTTTGAACGCTGTCTGTGCTCAGCAGCCGACAGCCTCATTGTGCAGTCACGTCATGATGACTGAGAGGAAACACATTTGGAATTAGAGTTAGAAAAGACCGCTTTTCAGCTTTTCAGTTTGACAGGAACCAGGGAAGGAAGCAGTTAAACATCACAGTGAGGTATTCCATTCACAGGCAATTGCAGACACTACAAGTTTAATGGTGCTTGATGCGATTTTCATTCACATGCAGGGTTTCACATGACACACAGACATGTCTTCACTTGTGATGGTGGTGTTTCCATAGCAACTCACTTGAAAGACTAAGAAATTATTCAGAGGACTCAGAATGTCTTTTACTAATTATTACATGCTATTTTTAGCACTTTTTCTGTTCAAATTTAGTTCAAGTCCAACTGGCACTATCCTTGCTCATTTGACGTACAAATATAAAACTCAATTTTTTTCATAATACTGGAAAGGGAAATACATGTAAATTCTCCTCCTTTCATTTTTCTCGGAAAGAAAGCAGATGTTTGTTAGTGAAACTTTTAACTCTTTTTACAAACCAGTACATTTTTGCAACTGTTTTATAATATATTTTATTTATTAATCTTTGCAGTATTTGATAAAGATGAATATAATAAAATTGCAAAAATTTCACTGAACAGGAAATCTGTTGTACGTTTGTTTGCAGCACAAAATAAAATCATGATAACGAAAAAATAATCATGTGACTTATATGGAGTTGATCACACAACCACTTGATGGCACGCATGTACTTGTATATTATATGTTCGGAGACTGCTGGAATTGATTTTGAAATATTAAACTGAACAAAATGGCACAGTATATATATGTCAGATTATGTACAAAACAATCAATTGTTCGTAACTTAATGTAAATTTTACAATGTAACTTGTGACACAAAAAAGTATCAATAACTTACTGATCATTCAAATGATACATGTGTAGCTGCCTACATGCAATTTTTTTCCCCTTTGACTTTATAAGTTAGCTTTGAAATGTATAAAACTCAAATTTCTGGTATGAATGGGACTAAAAATAATTCAACAAAATTGATTCTCCTTTATGTAAAGCACAATGTAATCATATTGTACATATATTTATATTCGATATTTCATCACAATAGCTATTCATATGTGACAAAGTCTTTCACCCTGAAAATCAAACATTGCTTTCTGTGGATTTTCTTTCATACGAAATTCTGAACATTAACGAGTTTAAATGTTTTTGTCAACATTTTTCTCACTATTTCCCTTCATTTTTTCGATAAGTACTGAAAGAGGCATTTCTGACAGCTTTACATTTTTCTGTGGACTCAATAAAGTCACTTCTGTTGGTCTGCCACTTAACCAAACACAATACTGCACACAGTCACCGAAATGAAAGGTGATAACATACAATTATTTAACATCTCTCTCAGAGACAAATATTTAGACTGGGAGCTTTGTCAGAAATACTGTTGAATCAGTAAAATGTTCTAAAATCGACTGTTGATGACTCAGCTGTTATTTCAACACAGAAATTTAAGCAATTCAGAATGAAGAAATGGAAGGTCAGTAAAATTTGATTTAAATATTATTTCTTTTTCTGAGGTTTTAAAAGTGAGGAGGCAATAAGTTTCATTTTGCACACAGTGACTTCAACTTCTGCCTGTTCTGTATTCAAAGAGTTATTTTCAAACTAGAGTGAAGTTAATTTGATTGTGATAGTACATGTACCCGAGTGAACATAATTTGATAAACGTTGAGGTACTTTTAAATGTAGATTATGTTACACATCCTATCCATAATCAGGTTTGGTCTGTGCCTTGATGGTCATTATGGCAGTTTGATTAGGGAAAAAAAATTTTCTTCGTATGAAAATAATTATTGATGTAAGGGCACAGCAGTTTCTTATTGATGATGTCATTAAAAAAGAAGAACACATACTGATAATTTTTCAACTTTCTTTGTTAAGCTAGGCTACTGTTTAGGGTCTGTTGTGTATGCAATTGTGATGTCTGGTGCAGTCTGAGAGGTGTTATCAGTTTGTACTTTTACTAGGTAAAACTGTTAGAACACCCAAAGAGGGGAGAGCATGAGAGGGGGTGTCCCCCCCTCTTGCATTGAAGATTTTTTTGAAATTGATGTGTGAAATGGTGCAATCTATCTGTTTCAATCTATTCTGCACCAAAAGTTGACTAACCGCCCTCTTTCTCTCCACATTTTGAGCAACCCCCCTGTAGCTTTCAATTTTTTAAGTGACCCCTCACAATCCTCCGACCCCAAACCCCCAGCCGTAAATAATGGATGCTACCTAACTTGCCAAATTCCTCAGGCAAGTTTAGAAAATTCTTGAAAGATACCAGTGGGCAAGAGTGGAGAACCCCTCTACTGTCTATGATTGAAAATTATTGGTGCTTCAAATTTGTTTGACAGAGGGCACAATAGCCAAATAAATGGCAGTTTTCTGGCAGAAATCTCATCTAAATGAACAATTGTCTGATTTGACTGCTGACATAATACATATGACGTATTATTGACCCAACCTGTCATGAAATGAAGTAAAAGCTCAAGTGCGGATCTGAGGAGAGGATTTCCAGCTCCAAGGTAGTGGGTAAGAATAATCGCCGACCTTGAATACAATTGCTAATTGAGCAAGAACACCTGGCAATTGTTTCAGATCGTGGAAGTCAAACAGCAAAGATGATTGAACCCATTGAACACAGAGACCTTACTTAGGCCTGAGACCTTACAGTTCAATAGCCTGAAGCAAGGTATCACAAGGTCTGAGACCACTGAGTGTGACCATATTGTAATTACATGTAGAGTCATTGGTAGCTGCAAGGCATCAATGCAACTCTTTTGTTTCAAGACAACATGCCATTGGGGAGATTTCAAAGTCACCTTCCCTTCATACGTTTCTGAGTCTGTCGCAATAGCGTATTTAGTTAGTGCCAAACAAGTAGCACGGAGACAAGAGACATTTTTTCAAAATTATGACCTCAGTAATTTTCCCATCTTACCCTAATCTTTTTTCTAACCAAACGCTCTAAAAAATATGTTGTGATAGTAAATTGACTGAAGACAACATGCCTACACGCAGATCTAGCGGCATCATTTGTCTTGATCAAATACGGCTAATGCTGCTTTACTGTGAAGAACATACAGTTTCTGTTCCACGAGACAATACCCTTGCGTCACGGAGTGAAAATTGAAAAGAACACGTTCGAAGAAGTTGCATAGAGTCTGTTAGCCAACCTTAGGGCTCTCCACTGAAGTGGCAGCTAGTGAAAACTGTCAACAATGAATACACACACTGTGAATCAAATGGATTCAATAGCCCCCTCTGTCTGTGTCATCAGCTGCCGTAATATCAAATGCTCTGTTTTTTGGATTTTTTTTTTTTAAGGTGATCCTTTTAAAAATGGGTTAGAGCCACCCATGTCAGTTTTAATCATTGCCTAACTTTAATTAATGCTTGAAGGGGTACTGTTGATTGTGTGTGTGTGTGTGTGGACGTACTTCTGGTCCACTGGAAATTAGACAGTGTTGCCATGGTATCATTTCAGAGGGTAAATACACTACTGATGTTCAATGTACATAGAAGGTCTCTGTTTACAGTACAACTACCAACACTGGAATGTCTCTGACCGCGGATGGAATCTTTACCTTGAACATTTACATGTAAATATTGTTATCCAAAATATAGTAAACTGTTAGTGTTTTGGTAAATGTTAACCACCTTGTCGAAACAAATTAAAGTTTTAGTTATATGTGAAAGTTATTGCTGTGAAGAGAGAACTTTCTTCAGCTCAGTAAGTGATTAAAGCTTGGAGAGCACACTGCCTTTCTATCTATCTCTCTCCATATAGGTACATGTGCAGTACATGTACTTACATATTTGAAAACATACAAACACATACATGTATGGAAATATGTATGTATCCACATTTGATACATACATACATATAATTTCCATACATGTCTATTTATATGTTTGTGTGTATGTAAATATGCATATACATGTACATGTACAAACACATTAATAGACATGCATGGAAAGTGCATGTCATGCATGCATGTGTGTATGAGTGAATGTATGTATAACAGCGCATCGAGCACTGTAATGTCCAATGAAGATTCTCTCTCTCTCTCTCTCTCTCTCTCTCTCTCTCTCTCTCTCTATATATATATATATATATATATGTGTGTGTGTGTGTATAATATGTATAATATATATATATATATATATATATATATATATATATATATGAAGGTATACAAGGTATAAAGGTGTAGATTCACATCTATTTGTTAGTGATACACGTACTTCAAATTACAAACAATAACATTTTTAACAACACTACTTTCTGTAAACCTGTTTGTGTTTCTGTGAAACATTGTCATACTTGCATATATGGACACAGTCTGATGGGACTGTGATCTGGAGAAGTACGGCTAGTTACCAATCAGGTTCAAACTCACAACATACGGTATTTGTTAGGCCTTACGGTACGGCTCAGCTCAAGGTAGATTTGAACAGTTTGCTCGTTCTTGTGAACAAGACAAGGTATTTGCGTCAAGAGCTAAGGGACCACGCTTTTTACACGCTCTACAACACCTCCACATTAATACAACTCTATTTGCTGTTACTATAATCAGATTTGACATAAAAAAATATCAAGAACACAGAAGCCCCACAACTGAATCCATCAATATTCATGCCTACTTTCATATTGTCCAAAGAAAACATTCAAAACTAAATATTTGGGTTCTTTGATATTTTCAGAAACATCTTTAAAATGCTCTGCTCGTGGTTACTAAGGGGTGGGGGATAAACAGAAGTGTGTGCGTAACGAATAGTATATGGCATGTCAGTAGCCAACTAGCCCAGCAACATGTTACACATTTGTATCTACACAGTGCAGTGCAGCGTCCCTACTTGGACAAAGAGCAGTGCTAACTTCCTTTGTGATATTGTTTTCATTGTAATACGGTGATCACACCAGGTGATTTAATCTCCGGAATTTTTGATAAAAAAATTAAGTCCTCCAAAATATACATATTTTGAGAATATTGCCACATGCTTAGTTTAGAGTCATGGGAACCGTCTTTGAAGCACGGAGGAGGAAGCCCACATCTGCACTACGTTTGGACGTTCTGTGCATCGGTATGCCTATAGGAAAGTACATAGTCTCTGGAAGGTCGTCTGTTGTATAATCTCAGTACTTGGCCCGTTGGAAGGGCCTTGCCATCGGTATGGGATGAAATTCAAGAGAAAACGATTTATACAGGGTATCATATTCCGGATGACTTCTGACACCGACGCCGCCAAGTCAAGCATGCCAGGGACAACGAACTGCAGATTTCAGTGTGCGCCTGACCACTCTCAATACTCTCATTGCCCTATGACACATTCCAAAGCTTGTGCTGTGAAAACTTCGATTTTGCCATTAATTATTTTCTCGTGTTTTCCTAGCTACATTTCTTGATGCCGTAACGAATTCACGCCTAACAAATTTTGAAAAAGCAAACTTGACTTCAGTGAGTGTTTACATCGTTTTCGGGGATCAACTTATAAGTTTAAAAACGAAGTTGCCCTGGGTGGTTGCTTGACACTATGACACAATAGATACTTTATGAAATAAGTGGGTCGATCTTCGTTTCAATTTTGCAATTAAAACAGGCAATCTGGCGAGCTATTAACGGCCCTTTCACCAGTAAATGGTGCCATTTTAAAGAGCGCGTCAACAGATCGCATGCATCACTACTACAATTCGCTACCCTCTCGTAAATATTTCATGCGTGGCAAATTTAGTCACTAACGTTTTAACGGAGTTGTTGAGCCGGCTGACGATCACGGCCGTTGTTGCATGGTCATTTAACCTGCCTTCTTTAGATGCGAATAGATTGATAAAGAAGACGAGATGTAGATGAGCAAGGTCACTTTGTGGAGTGACCGTGAGACGAGAGACGGTAGACAAGTTTCTGGGATTACCTCGACTGTCACATCACAGGAGCCAGGGAACTCGGTTACACATTAAAAAAAAGTCTCCTCTGCTACTGTAAATTGGCTGCTTTACCAAGGCCAGGCACAGTTTGTAGTGTAGTCGAATTAGAACCCGATAGCTTACCTGTTTTTCTTTGAGGTTTTCACCCGGAGCGAGGGCTGCTAACCGCGATTTGTTCTTCGGGTCGGCGCTGGTCGTCCGTTTCTGTTTTCGCGGTTGGACAGGCGACTTCGGCTTTTCGATTTCCGACATCCTCGCCTGTAGTCGAGTAAACGACTGAGACACTAGCTGTACGATTAAGTATAATGTTCAATTTTCCGTCTCAGTCAAGTTGAGATTCAAAATAACGTCAAAAAATCGCCTCCAACTGCTCGTTGCAACACTAGTCACCATAGCAAGTCGCCATCTTGGTCTGTTTATAAGTTTCTACCTAACGACATGGCAATTAGCATGGTTGATTGCATTGTGAAATAGGGTAGGTCATTGCTATTTCCGTTATGCGCAGAGCTCCAACTTTGGCATTTAGGGGGCACAGATGCTTTTAAGTTATTATTTTATGCATATTCCCGATTTTCAATTTTTATTATATCACCAAACGCAACCTTGTGTTGGTTTAATCTGGTTTTGAGGTTCCCTTTTCCAAGGTTAGACCCCTCGAAAATGGCGCACACAGGAGCTAGGGGTGGACGGGTACAATGGTCAAGCTCCGAGTTGTGTGCATATGAATACCAGCTTGGCACTATGAGTATGACCTGTCAGTGGTCGCGTTTCCCAGCAAAACCCCTAGCCCATGTTGACTGGTCCAGCGGACAATGCTACGTCGTCTGAACATGTTTCGCAAGCCTTCACCGTGTCCCCGACAACGATAACAATAGATTTAAACAACCTCGAATTAATAAAAGTTGCCCCGATGGAAAAGTGCCCACCATAGGATCCGAACATTGACTCCGGTGGCCAACTCCCGCCCCGGGCCGTTGCAGTCATTCAGAAATCGATTTCGTATTGATTTTCTCCAGCGAAATTGCTACATCTCCAGGGCTAGGGGCTCACTCAACTGTATTTAGAGACCTAGTTGATGTTTTTGTTGAATTTGGCCCACATCATCATAAGTATATTGCAGCAGACCTCCTAGCCCAGACATTTTCTTCTCGAATTTGGATTTCTTTGTCAGGGGTGACCAATCAGCTGATTTTTAGAAATTGCAACCATACGGAGTTTTACATGTAAATACGATATTTTTACAGGTATGTTGAACATGATTAAAATTTGGAGTGGAAAATAAAAGCTTTTCACACCCCCTCCCCTAACTATCGTTACGATTTATAAAAAAGGGGGGGGCTGCTCGTTCCACTGTCCACGAAAAAAAGGTTAGGTTAATTTTTCCGGAAACCCAGCCTATGAAAGGATTAGCATACCTATAAGATACTCCAAACACACAATTGTCAGATCTGCAATAACGGGGGGGGGGGGGGGGGTTCAAAATGCAGGCGAATTGGAGTGCTATCCTGGGATACAACCCCTTTGCTGTCATCACTCAAGAGCCTGTTAAAGTTATGCAAGGTAAAGAAACTAATCGGAAAAGTAGTAATTGATGAACAATAATATATAAAGGACGTTTTGCCTTTGAAACCTGAGATACACATATTGTTTTAAATAAATGACATCATAATGTACAATTTTTCCAAACTTCATCAATTTGCTTCAGTACTAGTGTTCTTGAGGTACGTTCTAACACCAATGAAATGCTACACTGATGTGTTAATCTCGTTTATCTATTCAGCATTTGCGTGACTGTGACTGTATTATGATATTATCTCTCCTTCTCCACGATTTTCTTTTTAATTAAGGGGTATTTTACGGTCTATTTTATTCCTATATATTTCAAAAAGGTGTGTTTTTGTTGCAAAGTGCTATAAAAGGGAAATCTTGAAATTTACAGGATGATCATCATGGATACGAAGCCCTCCTGGGAGCAACTTCACCAGCTGTCATGCGTTTCGTTTTATATATACATTGACTGTCCACTGACTTTATTTGAATGTCTCCCAGTAATTCCATAGACAGTAGAAGCGAGACTACTGTCATACATATATACAAATCTATAGCTTCAGGCACAGTTAAAGCATTGACATTGACATCGACCAATAGTGGTTCGTGTCAATCTAATCAAAATCCGATGTAGAGATGGGTCTCTTTTACCGTGTTGTGGTATATTTCGGGCATACATTGAAAGAACTGCTGCGGGGAGTGCCAATGGAAGGGGTCATATTTTACAAATGAATTTGAGAGGGTCACATTTTACAATTGATGGATCGGGAAGGGGGTTACATGTCATGTAGGTTTCACCAACCTCTCCTTCCAGTAAAAAAGGTTCCCATAGGCTTCGCAGGCAGCCGTAAGTCTACTGAACGCTAACCGGTACCAGCCCACCAGTAGCGCCCCCACAAGCCTGCAGCCCTGGAAACTGTCGTTTTCGGATATGCCGAGACTGGCTGGTATGTCGTATCAAACTTGCCCATTATTTTTCTTCAATTAATGTTTCCAGCGTGCTTCAGAGTATAATATCAAAACTGTACCTAGATACATTTTCTGGGTGACAATCCGTTCTGATCTCCCATTCTCAACCATGAAGGAATTGTCGAATATACATCTCTCTTGACTCAGCGTCCCTCAAGTGTAAGCTCCTGGATGATTATATACACTCAAAGCATCCAAACAGAACTGGCAAATGCAATCTAAATTACCCACAGTGAGGATAATGAAACGTGAAAGGGGACGAAAACTTGTCATCATTTGTACCTTTCAACCCTCAATAGTCTGCAAGATGATTGCCTCACTCGACGCAATCAATCTGCAGCGTGTTCATTTTTAGCCGGATGCCGGCCAAATTGACCGGCTACTTTCGTATTTTGGCCGGCTACTTTTCAGCACTGTTTCGCTCTCTGGCCCGGAAATTCTGGTTTTGATAACAATAATTAGATTTTTTTGGTGGTCTTGCAAGCCGCAGATAATATTTCAGAAGTGCCGATGTGGCTATATGTAGTCTAGCAATTTACGCGGTGAACTTGTTGCTATCACTGTAGTACCGCGATCAGCGAACGTGTTGTACTGTACACCGTGACTGGGAATCGCTCTCGAGGTGAACCTCGCTCGCCCGATCACAGCCCGAATTATTCCGACGTTCACATCGGGTATAGCCGAAAATTGGACTAACATACAATTACGTTATGCCCGCGAATAGCCGACCATTTCCGAATGAAGCCGACTTTTGTTTCGCTCAAACGCGGAAGAGAAAGTCGACGCTTGAGAGCTTTGGTTTTCTGCGTAAGAGTAGGGCCTAGCCTGATGGGTTTGGTAGGTTTTTTGATCAAATCTAAAGCGACCACAAGTTACTGAGTCTCATTTTTCATACTTTCGAAACGCCACGTCAATCTATCCATGGTCGATCACGATGTCAAGTCAAGTCGATCGACATCGCGTTTTGTGGAGGGCCGTGTGGTTGTGTGCATCGCGGAAGAGAAAGTCGACGCTTGAAAACTTTGATTTTCTGACTTTGTCTGTTGGTTTTGGGAGGTTTAGATCAAATCTTAATAAACAAAATATTACTTGGTCTCACTTTTCGTACTTTTGAAACGCTAGTCGATCACAGTGTCAAATTTCAGGTCGACCGATATCGCGTCGTGGTGTACTGTGTTACAATTGACTACCGGTGCTTTGTACACACACGGAGTACAGGCTGGCGTTCAGTGTCGTTAGTTTGAGGTTTTATCAAACATGAACACTGAAATTTAGCTCTCTTTTTCAATTATATTCAACATCAACAAAAAAATCAATAATCAGCTCGCGGATTCGTTTTATTGTGAAATTAGTACAGTGAATTAAAATCACTGAAAATTGTGTTCCTATAATTCATTGAATTGAATAAACTCTTTGATTTTACTGTATCTTCAATCAAGTTTATTTAAATCAGTAAAACACTCTGTACAGCCAGGCAGGTCAGGATTCTAGCGGATCGTTATCTGGGTTATGAAAACCCTAGGCCCCATTCTATGATGTATTTCAAAATGTTTGTTCAAGTCATGAGCTAAACATAATTCTACACAACAGTCTGGTGAAATTTTGCTATTATCCTTGTTAACTGAATGCAGTTGACAGGCCCGAGTGATATCAAATTAATTTTTCTGACTTTTTAAAACTTTATCCCTTGAAAACATGTTGTAATTGGCAATGATAATGATTATTCTGTATTCTGAAATGGTCTTTAATACTGTACAAGAATGCATAAAATTACTCCAAAATGTCTTCAAAATTTAAAAATTTCTTGCCATTGCTCAGAAATGTCTTCAAATTTAAAAATAATCCTTAACACTCTCATGCTGAAATGGTCTTTCATACAGTACAATAATGCATGAAATTACTCCAAAATGTCTTCAAATTTTAAAAATTTCTTGCACACAGGGAGGGGACCCCTCCCTTATACCCTCCCCCCTGTGTGTATGTTGGAATAGCCTTTTATACACTGTATAAGAATGCATGAAATTGCTCAGAACTGTCTCCCCCCCCCCCCCCCGCCCGCCCAGGGAACCTGGTTGCACACAGAAGCTAACCGCCTACTTTTCTGAATTTTCCGCCTACTTCAAAAATTTTTGAGAACCCTGTAATCTTGTGAAACCTATCAGGGACATTGACATAAATTTCTGTATGTGTCACGGCTGTTGTGCTGTTTTCTTCGCTGAGAGAGGAGATCCATTCACACTTTTGAATGACCTCAACACTGTTAGAGTACAACTTCAACACTTGGGAAACAAGATGTCGTCTCCATCCACGGCCTCGATGGATACTATTGATGTAAATGTCTGGCGTACAACCCTATTGAGAAAAAACGTTTACACGTATGGTTTTGGGATTGACTTACGCTCTCTTGGGCGACATTTGGCATTGGCTACCGTTTCTGCCGTGTATTTAAAAAAAACTCTCCTTATATCGAGACTTCCTTCGATAACATATCAGGAACAAAACAAACTTGAAATTCTGAAATACCAATCATTCTGAATAGCTGCTTTTATTCTAATGTAGTGCCCTTGACATCAAAGTTTTGTTGCCTTGAAACCTCTGGACGTTTGTTGACATAAAACCTATCATGTGGATTTAGGTACCGTTTAACTTCAGATGGAATGTGCTTTTGGGACAGATATTCAGAGCCCCAAACTTTTATACTATTCTTTTGGTATACCACTTGTACCACTTGTGGGGGCTCAATTTGAAGCTTATGAAGTAAATAAAGTATATACCGGCCCAAATTTGTAAAAATCGGGAATTTTATTCCCCCCCCCCATACTATCATAGGAATGGCAGCCATTTTGAATTTCTCTAGTACAAAAATTTGCAGTGACCCCTCGATTTCTAGTCTTGATTTTGAAAGAGAGTGGTTTCCGCAAAAGGTTAAGTCTTTCATTTTCGAGGCGCGAAGTTAGTACCTTAATTCACCTTTAACCTTTTAGGGGTCTGTCTACGCCAGGACAGAAGGAGCTCCAGTTTTGATCGCGATTTGCCGATGTGAAGGGTGAAAGACCCAATAGCTGCGAATGTGTAATAACCCGATCTCAAAATATCCCCAGTTTTCCAGAGTTTTCTTTGAATAAGACCCATTAAAGATTGAAAAAGCGTATAACACTGTCGTAAGTGTCGAAAGTGGCATGTAAATTCAAACGTCTTAGATTTCCCGCCATTTTCAAAAACTGATCATGCGACGGAGAAAATAAACATTACAACAACAAAATGTTGGCCATGTTGTGTTGTGCATTCAAGTAAGCGGCATCACGCGTGTTTCTTTTATGATCACGATGTGTATGTAAAGGAAATACTGCATTTTTTGCATTTTTTGTACTTTTCCGAGGGGGCGCCATTTAATGAGTGCGACACTCGTTTATTACATTTATTTAACCTGTTATGCCTGTTAGGTAAAACGCATAGGTATGGTCCAAATCAACGAGCAGTGATACTTCTATACATATCCTTCAGTTAGCACATTTGTACGAACCAACTTTGGTTGAAAATAAAATCATGATAATAACGCATAAAATTCACAGCTATTTGGGCTTTAATTATATCCCACCTACTGAATACGGTTATCAATAGGTTCTGTAAGATAGCGGACTTCATAAAATGACTTCTGTAAGCTTCGTTGTTCCGTCATCAGAGTGAATTGCGCGTCAGAATATGCATACGATGATACAGCAGTTTTGCTCAAACCAAATGACAAAAGCCAAACGCTGCAGAGCAACGCATACATGTCCCCTGAGCTGATAAAAATGTTAGCAGGACTGACAAAAGTACTTCGTATAACGCGCTTCCGAGCGATTTCACACATCATGCTCGCATCAATATCAATGGTACTTTGTGTAAAATGTGTCGCCCCTCTCTCGGAGTTGACATCTGAATCTACGCAAACAAAGTGCACTGAAAACAACGTCTTAACAGACCTGAATCGGAATCCATGTTTTGAAAACTGAATGTGCCCCATGGGAATGTATTGTCGCTCGGAAAAAATGGATGTGAAGACATTCCGTATCACAGTAGCATAAAAGCTACCCTCGAAAATCACTGATGATACCCATGCTCATGAGTAAGGAACTTTTAAATAAATTGACTGTCTATGGTTAAGTCACAGTTAGCCTATTCTCACAGCCAAATAGAGAGCGTGCACGTGTTCAGTTGTTCGAATATCGTCCTGTAAATAAATTAGATTACTGAAATATGCAGTACTGCTTCGAGATCGAAAAGTTGAAGCACGCACGTTCTTATCTTAATCCAAACTGATTTTTGAAGCATATCTCGAAGTCAGAATAAATTATCGCGACTTTAAGAAACAGCTGAAGAAACCGATCAGTCCGGTGAATGACTGAAAATTACAATTCATGCAGGTCGTTTTTCATCACTGTTTTACTTAATTGGCAAAGAATCCTGAGTTGCCCCGACAACTACTATGTTACTTCCATTTATCAAATCAAATGCAAACAACAGTCTTGTATACGGTAGGTAGGTAGGCGTATTCATGTTCTCGCAAAAAGCCTCTAGACTGGCATTTTAAATTGAAAATCAGTATTTTTTTTTGATATACTGAATATCTCGTACACTTTGCTTTTCAGAAAAGTATTTTTTTTTGTATATACGTCATGTTACATTGAACCAATTTAATCACGTGACTATAATTACGATTACACATCGGTGTGAGGAGATGAACGAATGTTTGTCTGTTTAGTATTAGATATGGCCAATCCAATGGGACAGATGAATAGCTTTGGCTGCTGTGACGTTTCGTAGTAAAATGATTAACTTCTTCTAACGATAAGTTGTTTTATTTTCTCTATCAACTTCATTGAGCAGACCCATCGAACGCATTTCTCTAATCTTGACTAAAAATTTACAGTTTTTTTCAGGAAGCAATGGCTGGGCAATTCTTAAAGGCATGGTTCAGGCGTCAGATTGACTTGCCAGGAAATTTACTTACCAGAGTACAATTTCAATGGAAAACAAAAGGCTATGACACCTTCATAATCCTCGTACAGACTAGAACAAACTTGATCCCGGGGATCGAATCCCCTACCTTTACGAACTCAGTTTTTTCTTCGAAATATTGCCATGTTTGGAATTCTTAGTGCAACTGTGGCCAGAAGCTTACACAGTTCGGCGTGTAAACTCTTATATTACTTTGTCACATACAGTCTTATTTATTGACATTTCACATACACCACAACATGTACGAAAACTTAACGCCAGTACAGTTCGAGTAAATTATAATGCCTCTGGAGCTTACTAAAGGTACATTTGTGACCAGAAATTTCTCTACAAAGCGAATTTTAATGCCTGAAAGCCAGATTACTTAAATAGACAACCGTTATCGTTATATATAAAGTGCTAATTGACACTATGGAGCGGTCACGTAATCTGGTAACCCTGCATCAAACACTGATTGTCTGCAGGGTGAAACAAAAGACGAGTACGTTATTGGAAAGACAGGTTCATCAAGTTGATCTGACTCCGAGAAAAGTTTGTGGAGGCCGATGGCTATGTCCACTTTGCCGCACACCTTGTATTGATGTTCCCGGTAGTCTCCTCCCGCACAAGTCTAAATAAATCGTGGCGAAGTTTTTTGAACGTCGCTGTTATGTCCATTACTTTTCAGAGAATAAGTTACCGATTTGCAAGCTCAGAGCACCATACCTTTGGCGAAAATGATTAAGACTCGCGAGGCTATTTTAGTGGCAATACGTATGTCTACCTATCATCTCAGGTAACCGGTAAATGTTTTCTTCCGGCCTGAAGATCTGTTGGCATCGCTTCATGGAAAAACAGAATTACATTTAGACATGATAAGTATAAACGCAAACAAATACAGGTGAATATCGATTGTGAATTTTAAAGGTTCGCATTCAGTTTGAAGTGGGTCGAGGCGTTTTTGAACAATCATGTTTGTATAATGATATTATTTTGCCAACGTTGTCATTTATTTTAGTGTGAACAAGCACGGACCATTTTGTCTCATAAGTAATGTACCCCACTAATGTTCGCCAAATGCCGGGTGCCACTTGGATATAGTGTTTGTGAAATCATCGTTCTCTCCTCCAGTTTTGATTTATCACATTTTCTGAATGCAAGTTTTTACTTACTGGAACTTCAGTGCAGCTTTACGTTACAGAAAAAAACCCAGCAGATCACCGCAGGCATTATGGGTATACTGATTAAAAAGACGAATTATGACGACTGAAATGCAATAGCCGATTGTCCGCCGAGAGGGTCTGATTATTAATGGAAACCTGCGAAGCCGTAGTTGTTGCTAGCTAATCCCTGACTGATCTGTATATGGGTTCCCACATCAACCGTGTTACATCCGGGAAGCCTGCGCATTGCTGTCGATATTACAGAGACACACAAACCGAGCCTATACACCACTGTGTATACCCTATGGATGTGCAGTTTTGCTAATTAGCCGATGCAACTGAAAATGGTACTGCCCGGTTGATATACAATGGCAGGTGCGCGACATTTCGCTGTCGCATAAAGCTATCTAATCACTCACATACAGAAGAACTCTGCACTACACCATAAATATCATTACCAGGTTTTTTTCCCCAGAAATGTCATCACATAATACACGCCAGCGAGATTGAAATGAAAAACCCTGACATTTTGTGAAGAACCTACATTTTGTGAAGAATCTGTATCACATTTCCCGGAATATAGACAGTCAATGCCCAAGGCCAGTTTTAGAAGCAAAATGATCTATTTCTCCGACATATTACTGTCTGTGCGTCGGTAAATCCGTTAAAAAGAGATTTGTTTTAAGTATCCAGGCGCCTGTGCAGACAGAAGTAACTGAAAGTGCTCTGCACTATTCCCTCTCCAAAAACCCCCCCCCCCCCTCCTCCAATTAATTAATATCGCCTTCCATGATGAATTAGAAGCTATGGCGATATCTAAAAGCAGGACGGTTGTCTTTGTCGGACCGGAATTTGACCGATGAGAAACCCAGCATCAAAATGAATAATGAACAGTACACCCGAAGGTTATTGATTTATAATAGAACACGTTGGATATGATATACGTCGTACTATCCTATAGACATATATTATTTATCACTAACACTTAATAACATCTGATATTACAAAAAATGCATGATATATGCCTGTTTTGTGAAGACCCTAGCTCTAACAAAGGAAACGTGTTATGTTTTTAAGAACGTGATCATCGCATTGAATGTTGTTTTTGTGTGAGAAGGAAAGTAGCGCCCTCTGGGTAGTTTTTTTCTCTTATCAGTAAAGGCCTAAACATCCGACTTTAAAATATAGTATATATATAAGTGCGGCGAGGCGCATCTCGTTACTTCCGTAAGAAAGAGTGGCTTTCAAGTGCTGAATTAACCACGGTGCATTTGACAAACCACATTGCTGTAAGTATGTTTGTGTAATAAAAAAACGAAAGCTAGTAAACCCAATCCAGCAGTTATAAACTTGCGTATTTGGAACTGTATTAAGGCGATATTGTGTTATTTGATGACTGTTCTGGCGGCTCAAGAGTCGTTCTTCGTGGACCCATTGTACTATACGGGGAGAATTAATCGGAAAGATTTCCGGTGTATCAGCGATCGTTTCTTTTGAAAATTGTCATCAGTGTAAAGGTTCGCCCACGGGTAAGAAGAATTTGGTCGGCGCAAAAGTAGCGAAGGAACAGTAAAATACTCGATGGCCACATTTATGTCATATTGTTTGGAGGCAAGACCGCCTTGTGTGGGAAGTAGTACCGAATTGTTCAACTCAATCCCTGCAGGACCGTCCGTGAACAAAGTTCGCGTTCACCTGTTACTTCTACAGTCACTTCTAGTCAGAAGTGATACCCCTGCCAGTTTTCTTAACATTAAAGACCACCAAGCGTTACTTAGTTTACGTCGGGGGCTTTATACAACACTACCCTTTCTCGTTCTGGACTTCTGGGTTGGATTGTTTCTGTGCAATGGTAGCTGTGAAAATTAGCGTTCAGTATGATCCACAGGGATTCGATTGACAATTGAAACCCTTCCAAAGTTGATTTAGTATAATTATAATGTTAAAAGTTGCAAGCTAATGTCTCCAGAGATTTTGTTATGTGTTTGATCCTTCATTTTTCCACGGCCCTGTCAGATGACACACTCACATGATTAAAAAATCAAACAATACAGCCTCCCCAAGAAGCCGATCCTGTACAAAGTCACACCTTGTCTTTAGTAGTTGCCGTACACATTATAAGTACAGGTACTGTGGACATGTGCTACTACACATTTCAAACAAGAGTTAAGCAGAACTGTGAAAAAGAATTTGTAAGAATTTAATTAGTAAACAGATGCCGCACGATTACTTCGTCAATGGCGGCACTGCATCCTCACCATCATTCATATATGCAAGTTTCAAGGTGAGGTATCCAAGGGCATAACACAATGCTAGAGTCTCGACCTCATCTTCGGTTTCTCTGGACTTTGCCGGCATTCGAACTCACTGTCCTCCCGTGGTGAGAGCCCTGTACCGTACCTACCGCATCGCGGTGCCTCAGCCAACCTGAGAGCATGAACTTCAAGCAAAAGAGTGCTTCCGAGCACCAGTGTTACTGACTTGAATTTATTAAAGGGGAAGACATAGTTTACAGAGTTTATTCATGGTCTCGATTAGTTCTTCTGAACACTCAACCACGATTCGGCAAAAGAAATTATTTGTAAGAAAATGTGTCCTCATGAGAAAATGGTTTCCCTTCTTGTCGATGACATATCTATTAGTCGGAGAACCAAATTAAGTCATGGAATAATCCGCTTTTCTGGAGAAATCGATGTAACAGAATCAGTTGGCCGATTTTATGTTATAATGCAATGCTGCCAAATTTTACGATTTGAACCACTGTACCTTGCATACAGTGTTTACATTGATCTTATGGGTCCCATACGACCTTTGAGCGCAGTTCATACGACCTCCTCCCTTTAAAGTGTGGTTCGTGCAGCTGTGTTGGGTCGTCCTATGTTCGATCTGAGTGACACAGGGGCGAGAGTGTCCATTGCTATTTTAAAATGATAATTTACACAGTAACAAATCTGTCAGTGCCACGGGGAAAATAGCCCGATTTGTTCACCCATTATAGTGTTATTACGTAGACTGTGACACGCCATATCCAGGTACGTCTACTCATTGAGATCTTGTTATAGATATATTTAACATTACTTTCACGTGTTCAACGGTAATATGGATAAAATATCAACGTCGAACCTGTACACAATGGTGGAAAATTCCAATAAGCATTCCCTAACACAAATTTTCGTTGAGGGGTAGAGGGAGATTTTGTTACTTGGTAAAATGCAAGTACTCGATTCTACAATGTCGCTGAGCCTGACTATCAGGTTTTCTGGACTAGCGCCAGCAGTCTCAACAGGGGATCTCGTGTTCCGTGTACTCTTACAAGCGATGCAATCTTAGGGCAACACTAACCAGGCACCAAGTCTGTTAAAATTATGGAAATTGCAATTTTCCTCAAATAGGAAACGTATTCTATGCCAGTCGATTTGGCTGTTTTTGAAACAAGTTGCTAAATATCCTGAGTTTCTCTATGTCCAGACAAAACTAGGATCAAAGCTCATTTGTATCACAAAATGATATTGTATACTCCAAAAATAATGAAGCAGATAATAGCAAAGAATTAGTATAGATGTGGCTATTTGTAGACAGTCTTTCGCTTTAATATGTTGACCGCCAATAGCAAAACCCTATACTTTTGATGGGAGAACAGTTTTTCTCGATGTGATTATGTCCAGAGGAAGATTGGGGTAATCAAAGAACGCTTTACGGCGCATTGATACGGTGTTAAAAGTGAAAAGTAAAAACGAGACTTCCTTTAATTAATCTCGTTGGGATTTATTGAGAATTGACACATTCAGCTAACTCAGCCAGAAGGTAGGCATTTCGAAACCAGTAAAAATACACACTTGCCTTACAGGTAAGCACAGTCAGAGCTTATCAGATCCATCTACAAATGGCTGACAGCATAGGCGTATGCAAAGTGGGTAGCGAGTTAAGTGTGGATCGCTCCTGTACATGCTCATTAACGTAAGAACGTGTATTGCGGTATAGCTCCGTGCCTATCAGCTGTCGGTAACATCAAAGCAAATCAAACGGACAATGATGAAATAAAATTCCCGGGCAACAATCGCCAAGTGTGCCGATGATTATTATCATTGTCGACTCTCGGCAAGGCTAGGTTTTACCGTGCCATGGTTAAAATCAATGGCACTAATTAACATACACACTGCAGGGTTTTAGGAAAAACATCTCGAACAGAAGTTGTTGATTGAGGGGCTTCTGTGGTTGTAATGGACTGAATTCAAATTTTCGCACTGCAGTCTTGTGGACACTTGTGAAGTCTATGTTGCATGTTTTAAAATACTCCCATGCCTTTCCGCGAGCTGATTTGCATTGCAAACTCTGATTTTGTTTATAATAATATCGGTAATATCGAGAGAGAGAGAGAGAGAGAGAGAGAGAGAGAGAGAGAGAGAGAGAGAGAGAGAGATTTCCCATTGGGAGCAAAGGCTTGTCTCTTTGTATATTTCATCAGCTGTCAAGGTGGAATGATACAGTAGTTTGTGTTTGTTGGGACGGCCTGATAACTATATCAACCGGTCCTACACACAGAGAAGGTAAAATCTTGAAGTTACAACCAAGTGACCAAAGGGTACCACTGAGTCCTTGAGAAAAGTGAACATGATTTGAAAAGGACGCTGCACCATAAACGCGAATCAAAATATCGTGAGCTGATTGAATAGGCTCAACTCGAGGTACAGGTATAGATATCACAGTCTCTCCAGACCATGGGTCGCCCGATTTATCAGTGCAATGTATCCGAAAAAAAATAAGAAAAAGGGAAGAAACACGGATTCGACCACATCGTCTGTCTGGTCGTCAAAATGACAGTTTTTCATCAACTAATTTGATGACAAAATTATAAAACTGTTCCAAAAAACAGGCATACCGGTATTAGTGGCATTTTGAAGTACTTTTTACGGGCAACATCACTGAACTGAGTGTAGGGAGTGTTGTGTGTGTTTAGGCAATCTTTCAGCACTGAGGCTGGGGCCCTGACAGTTTTCGTAGTCCAAGGAATGTTTGCGCAAGGTTAGGTTAGTCAGCTGCGTAAAGTCGAACTTGCAAGCCAATAAAATGTAAGCAATGCACTACAAAGCGACATCTAGAACACCAACCGCACACCAGAGGGATCTAACTTTCTTTTGAGGGAGATGACCTTTGACTATGATAGTGAACAAGATTTTCTGTGATCCAAGGGGCAGGACAGTACAACAATACATAGGGTTGGTGTACTATCACTTGCGATGACTTCAAAAGCCATTGGATAGTAATGTGGACATTAAAAGGCCTCTCTCTGGCTATATTATTTGGTGTGTTTTTCACTATTTTTTGTTTTGTAGTCAATCTCAAGTTCTCCCTGGCCAATACACGTCCGACTATTATTAAGCCTGTCGTAGGAAATTGCAAGTTCTTATTCAACTTCTAATACACGTCGGAACACCTTTTATTAAGCTTGGAATGAAGAGTCTAAAATTAACAACCGGTATTGATTTTTTTTACATTCCAATCATAGTTTTGACTAAAATTTACTTTATAACAATTTCAATGAAGTTTATAGAATGCATTTCAACATGCTTTTGGGAGTGGGACGATTAACTGTGGTTGACATACAAAAATATAATGAAACAATCATCAAAAAGTGTTTATAAAAAGTGTTTAAAGACGAGTTTTCTTTGTATCGATATAATTACGGATGCTGGGGTGGAATGACCGATTGAGAATCTAGCAATACTCAAACTACGATTTAGAGCTGTCCATGAGCGATGGTCGTTTCATCGCAAATTGCATTACTACTCAAGTTTCTCCTTCGAGCAGGATTGGAAACTACTTCGAGCGTTATCGACCAGATTTTCAACACTACTTCGAGCGTTATCGACCAGATTTTCAACACGAGGCACGGTAAATGTGAAATGCTGAAGAACCTTGCGCGAGGCATTGCAGTGCGCGTCTTTTCATTGAATCTGTCAACAGCAGCTGATGAGCGCGTTCATGTTACGGGTGACGCAGCGTCTCTTGCGAGGATTTCGCTGTCTTCTGCCAAATCCGTGCAAGCATTACGTCACTTCCTATTCGGCGTGGACACAAAATTAGGACCACGATATTACTGATATTAAAGCTCTAACTGTCGAGGAGTGAATGAACAATGTTGAATTGCGAACATCTGATATGTTTGTCTGGTTTTTCAGCTATTTATGAATAATAGCCGGGGAATATTTTTATAGTATCTCGTATTTGGTCGGATATATGACGTCAAGTACCGCCTTCCTGGTCGACTGAATTCGACGAAGCATAAATGTCAAACGCGAAATCCGTCGTTGGGATGACGGTATAGAAGTCAACCTCCATCTACTTTTGCGATTTTGGAACTCCATTTCCTACGTAAGACGTCCCTCCCTTGTAGAAGGCCCCTGTCATTCATCGAATCTGTATACGTTGTCAACAAAGGCCGAAATCTCATACACTATGCTGTATATCGGATTACTATTCATCATAAATCATGTTTTGCGCTGGCTAGGATGCTAACTTTACGTGGAATATGAGATGATGACAGTTTGTGTGTACATTTGAAATTGAATCCTCGAGTGTCTATCGTTTTCCAATTTAGATTCGTAGTTGTAGGAGCTATTAGAAGCTCTGAGAACACAAACTTTAAGGCATCTTTATATGCGACTTATTGTTGCTGTCTTTGTAATACGACGCGTGGGATAACAATATTCTGGCTACAAATAAGATGCTTTTCTGTCAGTCAACTAGACATTTTCCTGCTTGTGACGGCTAACTCCTGCATAACGCCCTCTGTCGAGTACATCAGGCAATGAAAAGATTCATGCGTATGATTTTGATCTGAACTTATGCTACAAGTTGTCCATAAAGGCAACTGTAGATTCAGCATAGTTGTCAAGGGCAATTATAAAGTTTTCGGGATTGCGAGAATATATACGTTTCATCATTGATTGGTGAAGTGTTTTTAAACTACCTCTACGTAGTGGAAACGAAGACATACACACTCAAAAAGAGGCAATGTTTTAACCGAAAATGGCACTCGATTTTTCGTAGTTGCTATCTCCGATTGTTGCCCATGGGGCATCTCGACAACGTTTGCAACAACTTCAACGGCACGAATGCAAACGAGAACGCGATAGCGACATCTGCACTCGCTGTAATGATGACCGCAGGGAGACTCACAAAATGGCTTTGAGGTGAGAAACGAAAAATGATGTTATCGCCATTGAAATTGAGACGACGTGAGCGCGAAAATCAAAAATTTCATCTCCTTTATATTCATTTCGTATGAAAGGCCTATGAATACCATTTGCGCCCTAGCGTAATACACTCTTCTGACACTTGTCGGGGTTGTGTATTCGTGCACCTGTAGGCCTCCTTGCAAACATACTTTCAGGCGTCGAGGGAGTCGCCACTGTAGCATCGTTTAAGTAAATAAACAAACAAACAAATGCAGATTATGTCGCCAGAAATGGATCTGTTAGCATCCCCATGACATACGTGTCTTTCAAGGAAAATGCCATCCTACGCCTGGCGATTCAGCGATTTTTTTCCATCAAATTAGGAACTTTTAATGTGACAGACGATGGGATCGATAAAGACATTCAGACAGCGAATTTGTCACTGAGATGGCGACGAGCCCATCATGGCCAATTTGTCACAGTTAGAAACCTAATCGCCGCGAACCGAGGCATTATCTACGTGTTTCTACAACTTGCTGGTTCATTTTCTCAACGGCATCCTTTCCTATCCAGCAATTTAAACCCGTTTCGTTGAGTGCTGTCAAATGCCTTGCTTGTCTGACCGCGTTTAGACATGCATGTACCATTGAACTGAAGACAAACAGCGGAAACCGTGCGATTAAGGAACACTAGCCAGGAAACACACACATTTTATACCGAATAAGTGCCGTAATGAGAAACCAAAAGGTTTTCAGCTCAGCTGCATTGTGTGGTGACCGTTACTGAAACAACAGATTAGAAACGCCAGCTGCAGTTTCTGATAAGAAGTCAGGAAATGAAAATTTCGGGTTTTCCTTGAAGTGTGAACATGTAACCAAAAATTTGACACGGCCAGAAAGAAGAAAATCCCTAATGGTGAACTAAGCACAGCTGATGAAAAGCTGACAATATTATACCTTGTCATATGCATATGCATTTTGGATTTCTTCGGTTCGCTATTCAGCCCGTGTTTCCCTGGTCAGCTCACATAGTAATATGAGTGTAGCGGCAGTGTCTGCGCCGAGTAAGCTTATTTTTCAGATCATTTAATCATAAACACGCGAAGAACGATTCTGAGAGGCAGTCAGCAGGAATCCCAGGTTTAATAGCTTACTGCCCATTTCAAAGCCGATCTACGCCTCGGGAATTTATAATGATAATTCGTAATTAAATCTATAATTTGATTTTTTTTTGCGTTATAGACTTCCACTAATATATGACGCTGATTCGCCGTGAGAGCGTGTCAAAACGACGCAAATTTGATAAATACTGTTTTCAATGGAATTGCACATAATACACGCCGTGGGCAGCTTTGTTAAATCAGCAAGATGAATTTTAAAATCATTTTCAGAGATTGCATTGTGACTGTCAATTACATCGCTGTTCAGTGCTGGTTGCCGTAACGATAGGCAGTGGCTATACCCGGCAGTAAGTGACGTTTCTGCGTCACCACAATCCCACGGGTGACTTCTTGATTAAGTTCGGGAAACATCGGCAGGATTGATTCACGCGAGATCCTGAGAGATACGCACAAAAAAGCCTTGTGTCCCGCGTCAGATTTTATTGAACATTCAAAACGTCATCGACACCCGCTCTCAACGATCGTCAGAAACTTCGATGCGGCACGGAACGATCACACAAATCGGAA
The DNA here is from genome assembly GCF_041260155.1 of Ptychodera flava. Taxonomy (NCBI): domain Eukaryota; kingdom Metazoa; phylum Hemichordata; class Enteropneusta; family Ptychoderidae; genus Ptychodera; species Ptychodera flava. The sequence continues at coordinate 15,171,478 of NC_091940.1, read as the reverse complement.
ATAGAACACCTCCGTCAGCCGAAGAAAATGACGCCCCTTCGTGAACGCTTTATCCCAATTGGGAATGCAGAAAACGCCATGAAAACTCGTATTGATCTTATACAGAAAATGTCACGCCCATCCAAGCAACAGCTTGGTTTGATTTTGAATTCCCAGTTTCGTTGCATCAAGCATTGCAATGACGCAGGACCGTATTACCAATCAACTGTATTGTGAAAAAAGAACCAAGCTTTGGAACAGCGATCGATATGAAGTACATCAGTGAGCCAAACGATAGAAACAAACGAATAAGTGACCGATAATGAAACGTAAAATTACCGGAAGTAAAAGAATATACCCCAGAGAAACAAATAAAATCATGTTCAAAGTACGATGCCATTTTGAATAAATACTTTAAAGGGATATAGTCGTCGGAACTGCGCCTGTGCGTTTTTCTTGTTTACAGACAATCTATTTCGTGCACGATATCTAGATGCACCTCATCATCATAGCTGCAACATTTAAATTATATGATGTAAATTATGACAGACATGTTTTAACTTTCATCAATCGCCTTCGTACCTTGGATACATTGGTCGTATGGATCCCACCACACGACCTTCGAGCGCAGTTCCGACGACTGTATCCCTTTAAACTGCTGTCATTCCTTTCTTCAACCCAGCTTAATAGATGGGAGTGAAAATTTGTCGGAGTTAAAAACCTCTAGCGATGAAAACTTTGGATTTCCTTGATATTGCAACCCTTAAAAATGAGCTGGAGTTTGTCCTGTCTCTGGCCGGCAGCGTGCGTTCATCCTATATCGTTTGTGAATGGCGCTTTCCAACTCTTGGCCAGTGATTGCGATCGAAACCGTTTACTGGCCTTGAAAGAGGGTAGCAATTAGTACACAACAACAGCCCACCAACCGTTACATCAACAGATAGTGTAACATATGTCGCTCCTCATAATTCATAATCAATTTATGTTTGTCTTTTTGGAAGGAAAGCGTATTGATATTTCACATACAAGCACGACATCCTGTATGATATCCATGAAATTGTTCGCAGCTGCCTGCCCGCTGTCTTTCGCATAATGCAAAAGTTCTCGCAGGAACTTGCGATCGATAATTCTGCCAAATTATTGTTTCATTCTTGATTGGTATTCCAAGGTGTCGGTTCAATTTAATTATAACCGTCTAACCAATAACTCATTTTGAGCTAGCCCGAGGTCAATTAAAGTACAAATGACGAAAGGTAAGTATCTGGTGACACTATATGATATGATGATGGTAGTTTGAAAATATGTTAAGATATTTTCAGACTACTACCAGAATTTGTATGTGGACCAGTATATGGTCTGATATTTTGTTCTCATCGTTTGTGTTAACCGCGGCGGAGGGGGGCGTAGGTTAACGGTGGTGTCTGATTTATATTCTCATACTGAATCGTCGTCGAGAGTACGTTATGAATCCGTCAGGGCACATTTAGTTGGGTACCAAGGCATGTACGACGCTGGCGTCGCTGTGTCGCATTCGCTTATATTTGTACGACCCTCTACGGCAACTTTGGTACACACATGGTCGGTCCCTCGTTTTCTTTTTTTGCCGGATCCGAGAGGCTGGCAATGACACCTGATTCGCGAGATTGCACAAGTGGTTTCACCAACCTTGTCTATGAATGAATATAGATTTAAGGTCGACAACCTCGTATTTCAGGATTTTCGGCTTTCACCAACCTTGTCGTCTATGACTGAATGTGAAGTGTAGGTCAACAACCCAATATTTCAGGATTTTCGACTTTCACCAATTGTCGTCTATGACTGAATGTTAAGTGTAGGTCAATAACCCTATATTTCAGGATTTTCGACTTTCACCAATTGTCGTCTATGACTGAATGTGAAGTATAGGTCAATAGCCCTTTCAGTTGTCGACCGCAGTTCGTAAGAAGCCCTCTGAACGCTTACACAGAGAAAACGTCGACTACTGCATTACCACCCCCAAAAAATAACGACACATCGCTTATTCTCGGGAGTGAAAATCCGAGACGAAAGGAAGCAAAGCCGATCAAACCTATCAAAGGATTGTAATAAAAATAAATCAACAAATAAACAAACTAAACAACTCAGAAATAAAAATGGACAAACTCTAACGACATACACTACAGCAATCGCTGCAGTACAAAGGGTTCAATTTAATCTCCAGATTTCTGTAATATAATGCTGTCAGTTCGAGTTGCCAGAAAAAAACATTGTCAATCATTCCGTAATATATTCAATAATGTAACTAAATTGACTTTGCAATATGATAAATTAAATCGAGGGAAAAAACATCATTTAGGCTAACTGAGTCCGTCGCCAATTAGTTGCGCCTGGCCGTTGCTAATGCAAATACGCCACTGTGTTATATCGAAGTAATTTAGGCGGGAATATTGGCACGACATCCAGGCGTTCTAGAAGGCGAGAGTTTACACAGCCAAAAGCGCATTAGCGTTTCCACTTTGATTCCTTAAATCACCCATCATAGTAAGCATTAAAGCACGCAGCGTGAATGGGATTTAAAGTTTCAGCTAAGCGCGATTTTCAACACCGATGAACGCGGCGGTGAACAGGGTCTCATATACTGGAGATAGTACCGCGCAGTTTTCCCCCTTCGTTTAACTTCAACTGACGACGACCTCTTGTAGTGAAGGAGAACAGTCTGACATAAAAATATTACAGACACTGGCTGTACATTATATACGCAAACACTTGAATTTACAACAGCTCCTCAAGACTTCCTGCTGCTTTCCAAAACCACATTTATGAATACACGACTTTTGTTGACCGCAAGTAGTTGTAACTGTTGATGATTTTTTCGCTATGTTTGCTATTGATGTCAACTACAGTTTCTTGTTTCATTCCCGAAACCATGTTGGCAGACCTATTTACCTTGTCAACATAGCGTCTATACATGTAAAAAGCACTGTCTGTGTTTACATTTTGAATTAATTCTAGTACGAACCACAATATATCCGTCAACAATAACAATATATGCTGTTAACACATGTACAGGCTGAGTTGATGAGCTGAATGCTCTGTATTGCAACATACTGTTGGAAGTAGAATAAGAACCTGTGGATAACATTAAAAGACCTGTGAAAAATCATCAAAGTTACCTTTATTAGGGTGAACATCGTATAGGCGAGCAACCTACAACAGACACCAGTCTAGTACTATGAAGCTATCGCCTTTTACTGTAAGTTAGGTGATAAAACCACATGGAATCGACTTTAAGAGTTATATTTGTGATTCAGGTTAACTCCTTAGTGTATTTCAGACTCATAATATCGATCATCGCTTGTAATTTGGCAGTGCCATAGGTTGCAATAATTGTGTTTGCATTACTACGAGATCCCCCCTCTTGTCGTTAAAACTAAAGCGCATGCTTCCAGTTTCTGTTCAGGACAAAATTTTTACATGAATTGTGCCACTCCGCGGCTTCGCAAGAAACGGTTTCGTTCAATATGTAGACACGACACAGATAAACAGCGCGCATCATTATTTCCGTTTCCATGCCTACCGAGTATTCGTCTGACGCTTACACTGCCCAATATAGTAACAATGTCAAAAAACAAGCGTGAACGTGCGCTGGATCAAAATATATTCGATGAAAGATCGCAAATCCGAGCTCCGTTTATTTATTTTGACCGAGTTTTCATTCTTTCTTCAAATATTGATAACTGTACATGTCAACATGATGGGACTTCACAGAGAGTTTACACGGAGTGGCGTTATCTTGCCCTATAACATTTAAACACGACGCGTGTTTATCACACCATAAAGTCCCCAGACTCGATAAAGTTATTACGATTCAATCAACGGACAGGTTGCCCTAGGAATATTTTTAACAACATTAGATTATAACCTAATTACGGTGATCTCATATTTGAAATGGGACTCGCACTTCTAACACGCACTTGAAGGACGCTGTATGTTGTAGTGTAGTACCAGACTTTGCGAGGTGACCCCTGATTTTTACTCTTGATTGTGAAAGCGAATGGTTTAAAGTTTCCATGATGAAAGTTTAAGCAAACGTTTTTAAACCTTTCAATTTTGAACTACCTTTAAAAAGTATCATGCCCCTCTCTACCACTCTCCTGCTTTACTGTCCGTCCACCTGTCTGTCTGTCTGTCTGTCTGTCTGTCTTTATCTGTGTCTGTCTGTCTGTCTGTCTGTCTGTCTGTCTGTCTGTCTGTCTGTCATAATATCATAAATATTAAACTAATATATAAGCTTGAAGCAAATTCTAGAGATGGGTTTGCCACTACATTAAAGGTTTAGAGTAATAGTAAAAATAAAACACAAGGTGCCTTCTCATAGCAAAGTGCGCGAGATAAAAGAGCACAGGAGTGTATCACGTAATAGTTCCAAGCAGAAACAATAACAGTTCGCAAATTTACCGCACGTCAAATCGTGCATTCACTCACTGTTGATCTATAAATGCCGTAACGAAATCAACAGCAATATACCGCTTAGAACCATATGAACACGACGAAGCACCTTTTAATACATCTTGGCGACGAGAACAGTTGAATTATTTTCCTTAAGATGTTATATAATAAGCTATATGATGGTTTACTGCATAACGATTTTAATACGCATGCGCGAAAGAGCAATACTCGGGTGACCAATTACAATTGGGCAATTGAATAGATTACGTCATCAGCAACACGTTAAACTCCAAGAGAGTCGACTAACGTATCGTCAAACCACGTGGATTCAATCAGAGATGACCATGGGAATGTGAAAATTTTCTGGCGAAAGTCCAAAAGAAGCTTTTCACCCGGTCACGCGTGTGTAAACATTTGGATTCTTATATAAAAAGCCACATGGTTCACCCAAATATCACAACTGAGGTTTCGTTACTTCAGATTGAAGACAGAAGCAAGAGCGATTTTAAATTGTGTGGCTCTTGAACCTTGTCGCAATAATAGGAACATTCTCGCAACAAACTTGGTCTCGCGTACAGTGCATGGCATGTACTTTCTGACAGGCTTCAAAGAAACACGATACCATGGGATAATACAGGGAAGAAACAGATTTGTTCTGCCCGGCACGGAAGATTACAGAGAGAGAGAGAGAGAGAGAGAGAGAGAGAGAGAGAGAGAGAGAGAGAGAGAGAGAGAGAGAGGCACCATATGCTGACCTTACGGTGGGATCCGACGAATGACGGATTTGATCAGTATTGTTGTGGTGCCAGCTGTCAAAACAGTGCATTACCGACATAAAAACAAATTGAATCAATAATTCAAGCGAAATTGATTCTTTCCACCAGTTCCTGGGATTGTTTTTCATTATCCTCATCGGCAATGCAAATAATTCATTTTTCTGTATAGGCAGGAAGTATCAACATACAGCAAGTGTAAATCATTCGGCTAAAAGATGCATTGCCTAGTATGTTTGGTTTAGGCGCAAATATATATATATATATATATATATATATATATATATATATATATATATATATATAATATATATATATATATATACATGTATATATATATATATATATATATATATATATATATATATATATATATATATATATATATATATATATATATATATATATATATATAACACAAAATGTATACAATGTGCCCTCCGGTTATCACCATATATATATATATATATATATATATATATATATATATATATATATATATATATATATATATATATATATATATATACAAAATGTATACAATGAGAAGTGACTTAAAACCTACGCTCGTTACTAAAAGTAAATGAGAGACAACATATGAAGAAATCGTATACAGCGCCGAACAGATGTTACAGACAAATTCAATAATATCGCTCGCTCCGATATGGTCTCTGAATAAGTTCCAAAAACAATTACATTTCATAATCACCGGCAGGGTTGTGGAGAAAATGCCTTAAAAACACTCAATGTCCTCTGCCTATGCAGCCAAACACTGATTCTCTCTTGACAGACTCAATATCAAACTGTATAACTTTGTCACAAACAAACCAGTGAGCAACATGTCACGAGAATTGCAAATTGTATGCTTAGGCTGAAAATGACAGAAAAACAAAGAACAAGCAAACAAACAAAGGTTTTCTTCGCCCTCGCTTATTTCCCAAAGTTCGTCTAAAACAAACGCGTAATTACGCACAACCTCAATGATTCAGAGTGCCGTTTCCATAGAATAAATACAAGACTGTACACGTGGAGCTGCCTTCCAAACCCCAAACATGTTAAAAAGCGAGAGATGCTGTCTTGCAGTCGGTTAAAATCGTGCTGCTGTAATACAAGAAAGGTGGAGAGGGGAGAAAATCGCATCACCTTACACTCATGCAAAAGTCGAAGGCCAAAAACAAACCCTTTCATTCTGCTTCTCATGTATTTCGTATACTTGATATGTTGGCGAGTACCCTAGACAAATTCGATAATAATCACTTAGTATTGTAAATTTAACGTGAAAACACTTTCATTGATAAATGTCTTTATATAACACACATTTATTGATCGATGTTACATGATCAAGGCCCTTTCCCACTGTGTAATCAATTTTTCAGGGGTGGATATGACAACGCACGTGTGTGTCAGCTTGAAATTAATGGAGGAAATCCGTGTTATATCGGGTAAATTTCTCGTTATTTCAACGGTTCAAACCAGGCACGCTTGATCAAAAGACAGCACCAGGTTATGTTTCATAGAGTTGTGACTAGAAGACCAAAAAAAATCAATATTGAAAACCTGCCTTATTCTGTTGGTTTACTTTGAGACGGAAGCCAGTCTTGTTTTATCAAAGTATTCTATTATTTTTACTGCTGACAGTACGATGCCTCGACGGTGTTTGGAGATCGGTTTCTTTACCATGCCGCATTTCGCAATATCAGTTCAGGAAATGGCGAGATACGGCTCAGCAAATCGAATTATCCAGACAAATGCACAGTCCATAAAATCATTCGTTGCAAATCATTGCGGGATAAAGCCCGACGAGCAAGAACTCAACTTTCACAAATATAACACTGTGTTGGACACGATCATGAACAAAATTTTGTCTAAAACCTTCGGCAAATTTTTTTATTTATTCATGAAGAGTATGTTGATTAGACTTACGAGTAGTCGGAGTATTTGATGTAATATCTAAGTCATCGTCCATGACACAGTCCCCGCCGAGAATCAGCAAGTGATGAGGAAGTGAGTAAAAACTGATTGTACCAGAACATGAAAAAAGGCAGGTTTTAAAACTATTAACTTTGAAACAAAAAGCATAATTCGTGTTTAGTTTAGGACATCAAATAACAAAAGTAAGATGCATCATTACAGGGCCAAGCATTTATTAACAAAATCATGAAAGAGAAGAACTCCATGTAATATGTGTACTCAGGTTATGCGTGTGCCATTTTGCAAGATATTTGAAAGTACGTCAAGGTGCAATCAAAAGTGAGATTGAGTGTGTGTGAAGGTTACTCTGCAAGGCCTGATAAGATAACTGAACACAAACGCTCTATTTGATTGGTCGCTGAGATATTGGAGCATAGGTCAAAGGTTTACCCAAAAGTTTGAATTTGTAATCCATACTAGTGTATCAAATATTAATCATGTAGTCATAATTGTAAAATATTAATCATGTAATAATTGTAAAGCGCCTTGATCACATGTACTTGTGGATATGTGCGCTATATAAGAACCCAATATTATTATTATTATTATTATTAGTCCTTCGAAGTTAAATAGCTGCAATGAGGTATGCACATCAAAACTGAGGGTCGTGTTTTAACATGATGGATAGAATGGCAGAAGTCAATATTATTGCTTATCATACCATATCAAGGGTGTACCCTTTTTAGCGGCCGAGATACTGGAGAGTATCAGTATTAAGTATTAAGGTCACCTTAATTTGCAGAGAAATTTTGACCCGATACAATATGTTATACCAGAGTTTACATGCTTGAAGCTAATTTTTTATTCAATTAAAAATCACAAAAAACATACATTTCAGGCAATACACAAAATAGATACCTGGCAACCTTTTCAATCGTAACATTACTTCACGTGCACATGTCATGAAACTGTGTTGTCATTGTGCCAAGTTTGAAATAAATCGGTTCAGGCATGTCCGAGTAATGGCTCTACGCATGAATAAATCTGGATAAAATGGCTGCCTGGCAGCCATGTTGGATTGTGTCATGAAATATATCTACATGCACATGTCACTTATAGTGTGTTATCCTTGTGCCAAGTTTGAAATAAATCGGTCAAAGTATGTCTGATTAATTCTATGGCAATTAATTCAGGATGTAGATAAAACCTAACAAAATGGACGCCAGGTGGGCATAGCCGAACGCCATATTGTACAAGTATAACACCCTTTTGCCATTATATATTATATTTTGCTATATATACTTTTGTGAAATACGGAAGTTTATGGACAGAGCCAAAACCATAAGTCGGACAAAAATGCAACGCCCTCTGTCCGATAAAGCCACATTAAATTGTTGATGGAAATGCCTGTCTCCAGAAATTATCTTTGAAAGTTTTGTTTGGAAATTCTAAGAACGTGTTTAAAGGCGACTGAAGAAGTACCCCGTTGCACATAGATTTGTAGTAATCATATGTGGGATGTAGACGGCCACGCTGACATAAATACTGAAGCAGCGTGTAATGCTAACAACGTCAAAATTACATGTTTAACGAGACAAGCAGTAACTGTATAAATCTTTGTCGCAAATGACCTTGACATATGCGATTGTCTCTTTCAGTCTGAGATGACAAGAGCAATGAATGTAATTTGCGTCACTAGCCAAATTATCTATGATCTAGTCATTACGTTAACTTGACGCTTCATAGGGAACCAGTCCGTCGTGACGCGTTCAGTCGACGACGGAGCTTTTTTAACTGGGGTCTTGCTAAAAGAGAGAGTAGGCGACTAATTCATTTTTTGAATAGACAAAACCCGATAAGAAAGACGGAGCGATAGTTGAACACGGCCCTTTCAATTCAGAACCAGCGTTATTGCTTTGCCTTGCACGGCAGATATTTCGTACAGTACAAGATGTTTTAATAACATTTGGGGAGACCCCAGAGGTATGTTGTTCTCTTGCTTTCTGATAGGGTGTGTTGAACCCTCGCTGCCCAGAAGTCGACCTTCAATAAACGATTGGCATCTTTTGACAGAATAAATTATAAAATTACATGATGTTTCTAACTACCAACGTCTGGAAACACACGCAGAAATCCAAAGTTGTTGATATAAGAATAATACTGATAAAATAACTAAAATTCATCGCCATGATTCCAACGTTAAAACTGTCAGTCAGCTCCTTGGAAAGGCGTGTGGGACGGACGTTTACAGAAGATGGGGTTGAACTCATTATGCATCTGGGTCGGGGTCTTTATCCAGAGGTCTGCAGTTTTTCCGCAGACCTGGATTGACGGCCTCGCATGGAAATAAGGCCTGGAAGAGTAAAGGAAACACGGGCCCGTATTCTCCATTCAGACTACACTGTCACGGATATGTCTCCATAAAAAACCCATTAATTTATTCTCCGCGGTATTGTGGAGGGAATACGGAATAATGACTTCTATAATTCAATCAAAGATATTTTATTTCCAAAAAAGCGGTCGAAGAGTTCTTCGTCTGAGCACCTTAGGATAAATACTATACGATAGAGTCTGTCCAACTCATGCCTAAATGAAGTAATAGTAAGGGATTTTGACAGAGGTCGAAGAACCATTATTTTGACAAAATATAGGCGATTCATGATTTACCTCTGTTGCGCAAAAAGCATTCTCTACGGTTCTTTTTTTCACGATGGGCTAAAACAGACGGATAAATAAAATCCATCAAACTTGCCGGATATTGTTTTGCGTTCTTTTTTTTCTGAACTAGATATGGGGAAGATAATATTTCATTTTAAACATGTTTGTTGGCTGACTCGTATCACATGATGCGGCACGATTCGCATGGGAGAGTGTGTTGCTTGAGGCTGAACTGCTCTGGCGTGATATGATTACCCACGCCTTTCAGATATTACCCATCTGAAAAAAACCGGACAGCTCCCAAGAGAGGCCCTGTTAAGTAAATACGCACACATGTTCAGTAGATTTACGATGGCTATTTGGAATGATGGAGATTATTCGCCGATCCTGTTCTCTTTTACCTGTTTATTTGAGAATATTTACAGCGAATCAACACATTAAAATTGCAACGCCACCGACGCGAATGAAATATTCACGTCAGTGGAAACTCTAGCTCACGTCACTCCCATGGCACGTGCGTATGCTTTGCGCATTTCGCTTTCGGAATTAACATCGTGTTGTAAGGGCTTGTTCTAATCAGGCTATCGGAGAAATGCTCTTCCCAGTTCGGTTGACGCAACGACTGAAATGAAAGATTATTTTAGAAAATCATTGCAGATTTTAAGTAGCGGCTTCCAGCTCAAACGGCGTCATGCATTGGCTTGTCACGAGACGAAATACACAGAAACATTTTAAAGAATTAATGGCGCAATATATATCAATACTTAGCTACTGTATAAATGTCGTTCGCAATGAAATAAGTTAAAACAAGGCAGTATTGCTGAAGGCAATGAGTACTTGGGCCGTGATAGAGTAATTTTGAGGACAATATATACTACTATTCAAATATGGTCTTGAATTTCCTCCTGTCAATTAGGCATTTGATTAACTGGTAATTAAACGTTCAGCAATGTAATGACAACGGCAAAATATGTCTAGCAACTTTTGTGGAGTTTGAGGCAGGGGTTCTTTATTTATAGTGCAAATTGCTTAAACTCCTTAAATATTCAAATTACAGCAAATTTCTTTTGTTCTCGATGGTAGATGTCAAATATTTAGATGGGCATATTTAGATTTCTACCCTATAGTTATCCCTATATACCAAAAATCGGACATCCAGCTCTATTGGCTTGCTCAGAATTAGATATGCGCATAATTAATGAGGTACAATATGTGGTGTCATAAGGTGTCCCATCATACCAAATATGAAGGGTGTAGCACTTGTGGTTACTGAGTTGTGGACAAATATATCTATTTGAGGTCAAAGGTCATTGAGGTCACGTGACATTTTGTCAAAATAATTGTATTGCTAAGTTATTCCTATATACCAAAAATCAGACCTCTAGCTCTATTGGCTCGCTCGCTTGAAAACAATCTCATAAACCTGGCCATATGGGCAACTGTGTATGGGCAGCTGGATACTTGACTTCCCGGAGAAGGCGAGCTGTCACGTTCAAGCTCAGGATTATTTGTCGATCAAATTTCAGTAAATTTACCTACCTAGATGAAATTTTGTCCATAGGCTGAAATTTCGCCGAATTTTGACGAAATTGCATCTATTTTTCAGGTTCATATCCGACATTTTTGAGTGCAGACAGAAATAAGCTTTGAGGCAACATGGCTGCGACCCCATGTTGACCCCGGTATCTGCTAAAGTGCGGGTTGCGGGCTGCGGGTTTTTAGAATTATGGCTAGATTTCTAATATATGTAATATGGCGTATAGTATATAAGAAATAAACCTTTAGAATGTGTCTATTATCAATAATGATGATCAGGTCTATCGTACAGTATCCCTTTTCCTGCGAAGTCCATATTTCACCATCAGGTCAAGAGTGTTAAAATTAATGAAACACTACTATATGGTGTATTTTAACGTAATACTGTATATTTGAAGGCTGTTGAAAACATCAATGCTGTAAACTTTATTTTTTGGACTAAGGGGTGGACCATTTGATATCCTGGGGGGGGGGGGCTTGGAAGATTGGTGGAGAGCCATTATTTTTTTCCCACCTGCTTCACCATGAATTATTTTTTTTTCTACAGGGCATATGCTGGCAACTTTTTTTTTCACTTTCCTTCTTCGAGATATATTTTTTTTTACCAAATTTCGGTGCAATGTTTGTTTGCTTGGTTTTTCACACCCAGTAACAAGATGCTGTTCTATCGCACACAGACTATATTCAAGAAACTAAATAAAGATATGTAAATACATGTACATTTTTGATTCACTTTACAAAATATCAGTTTATAGATCTTATTTATACCATGGGTAACACACTGAAAATACAAATCAAACAACCTGATTACTGAGTTCTACATTAAGCATTAACAAACTTACAGTGAAAACTTTTCTGAGAACATCACTGGTGTCATCAGAAGAGATGATGGTATCCTACATATATTTGTAAAATCATGTACATTTATGGCATTTACTTGTCAGTGTTGTCCTTACATTTAAAAGGAACGGGTAATTTAAGAAAGTAGACGGGTGGAGTGCGAGGGAGCGAAGCGAGCGAGCGGTGAGTGAGCGTAGCGAACGAGGGGGGGGGAGAGTGGCAAGGCATATGCAAGGCGAAAAATGAAATTTTGGAGTGGAAATGGTTTTCTCTGGTGGCATCTGAGGTGACATTTACAGACTGAAACAGTACTTTTGTTGTGTGTTGTAGACGTGGCTCACATACAACAAAACAAACAAACATGATTTTGTTTTGTTTGTATTATTTATGACACACTTATGGTTTTATTTGCAGTGAAGATGTAACATTTAATCTTAAATCACCCGCTGTCTGCTCATTTCATTGCTCATTTCCCATTCTTCATTACCACATAGTAGTTTCCACAAACCATCAAACTCATTCCATTCTAATCAAAACACATTCGCTTTTGTTAAGAAAAACATCGGTATAAGATAATTCACTGTAACAGTGTTCGCATTTACGAAAAAAAACGCGTATATAGAAAACTCATAACAATGAAAAAATGTGTAGAGAGTCGATCCAATGCGTAATAATATTACGCATTGGATTGAGTCTCTACGCATTTTTTCATTGTTATGAGTTTTCTATACGCAAACGATAATAGTAAAATGTTTGCAGGCTGTCTCTCTTCTTGTGGTATTTTGACAAAATCCATACATTCAGATTTACACATTTCTGGAAAACACTGGTGAGCAATTTCAATTTCAGCATAGGCCTACTTCCTCTAATCAGAAGGTCATGTATACTGTACAATTGTTCATATTCAGTTATTGTTCCTCAAGCTTGAAATGGTTTATGCTTTATAAAACTCCAGAGCTACTGCTTGATTTTTATTGATGCTGCAGTGTGCATCGAACAATTGCCAAGATTTTTTTTTCCGAGTCGCAATGGTCCATAATTGTTTTTCCATCAGCCACTTAAAGCCAGATTTTTTTTTCGAGCAACTCCACCTGGCATCTTTTTTCCGCCAAATCTTCCAAGCCCCCCCCCCAGGATATCAAATGGTCACCCCTAAAGATGCTATAACAGACCAAACCAAATGGGTGAAAATACGTCATGTTTCTGATAAAAATCAAAATCTGCTAAACTAAAAGCGGCGATTCCGAGGACCAATTTATTCCGAGCTGCCTGGCCATTACAAATAATTAGGGATCTGAATCACTTTTCTTTCTTGCCATGGATGTGAGTGAGAAATATACGTAATACCAGACTGACAAAAAAAAATCGCGCCTCGGAAATGTCGCCACTTATCGCGGAATGAAAATTGTTACATTTCTAGTATCAGGCCATAGGAAGTAAATTCTTTGTAATGCATCCATTCACAATTCGGTTCTAGGGCAACTCATACAGAAAATTAAACAATGCCTAGTTAAATGCAATGCATAAGGAAAGATTTGACTTAAAAAGCGTAGAAGTGATGTGTATTGTAAATGCCGTGTATTTTTCATGAAATCTTTAAAAAAAAAGACGTACAACAAAGGACTTAGTTACTTTGCCGTTTCGGTTCAAGCGAGGTCGCGACCTCAGAGAACGACATTCTGCTAACATTTTACGCGAGAATTTCAGTGGGAAAAACACGCCGGTGCGTTGCCTTATTTTCAGGAATCGATCTAATAGGAATATTTTTGGATGAGTTTGTGTTCTGCAGCTCTCAATAATTTATCTCCTGATATCATGAACGTATGACTTGCACCTGCAGTATGATAGTCGCTCCATGCCGGTATGCCCCCTTCAAGCATTTGATCCAGCGTGACTTTGAAAGTTTCCTAGGACTATATTAAATCGTGTTCACCACAATAAAATTATTTGAAACGGCGTTGAAAACGATTTTGAAAATTGTGCTTTTATCGGCGGTTGAACTAATCTGAAGTGTGAGAAGGGCGAAAATGATATCAAAAAACACACATTTTTTCATGCCCGCAACCCGCAGCCCGCAACCCGCAACCCGCAAAATAGCGCATCCGGTTGACCCCTAGCCCTGCGTACGATGCTATGTGCTACAGCTAACACACAGCATCGTACGCAGGGCTAGCGAGAGAGTTGCCGACATCGACGGTTATTTACGAGAAGTGAATAAAAGACTGTCATTTTTGGAGCGATCGAGTAGCTGAGGTAGGCTGGGATACGACTTGGGCCCAAGAACGCTGAATTTCGGCAGTAATTTGGCTCTTTACGTGAAGTCCCAAAATGGATTTGAAGTCACCGACCCTACGTACGGGTCTTTGCAGGGCTGTGGTGAGCGGGGCGATTAGCTGTAGCGGAACACAACAGCATCGTACGCAGGGCTAGTTGACCCCAAGTGAAAATGTGTTCGCGATCAAATCTTCCTATATTTTTTTCAGAATTTTCGACAAAATCATTGCTTCTTAAATCTTTTGTAAAATATAAAATACTAAAATAAAAATGCGATGTGCCATGTCTCCAGATTTCTAAAACATCGTTCGTTGACCGTTCGACGGAATACTCATTTTGCAAACTTGTGACGCAGTTGAAATTCAATACTGACCGCCAAATAATCTTAATGAGACGAGATCATTCTAGACTCCGGTTCTAGACATCCTCCAAATTATCCAACCATTCGCGTTAGAGTTCAGCTCGCTTAGAGTATCATAACATTCTTCGGCCTTCGTTTAGATCGACCCTAATCTCTCCCATTTAGGAAATAAATACGCAAGCTACCTCGACAAAACTTCGTGCACCATCCAGGACCAAACGCACTACAAATCTGTCTTGACGTCATCATCTCCTTACATGGTAATCGGCATACCGTATTTTTTAGCAAAGGAGACACAGAATAAGTCGGAGTATTCAGTTTCAAAACGTATTACATTGTGTGATGTTGTCAAAAAAAGGTAATGTTACTGCAGTGGTATAAATTACAAAACACAAAAGTTCAAATCAGTTTATTTTGGACTGGCTTTACCCAACATTTCATATTGTTTCTTATGCCAGATTTGACCACGACTGTACTTACTGGCGACCCCTTTTACATGCAAATTTTGTGGTCAATATGGTATGTTGTCTCTTCTCCTGGAAAAAACAAACGTACGATTTCTATATGAAGGAGGCGAAATTTGCCCTCAAAACTCGAAACCACCCCTTTATGGGGTGTACCTAGCTATTTTGAACGAGCTTCTCGAATCTGCAGCTCTATTTCGAAATGATGGTCTGGTTTTCTCAGCTCAAGGATAAGTGTTCTCCATCGCTGTGGGCATTACTATTCTCAACTGGGGTACAGTTTCCAGTCGTAATGTTTTTCATTGTGTCCGGGATATAAAACCTTTCCTTTTCAAACTTTCACTGTGATTAACACTAATCCACATCTTGTCAGTGATTAAACATGTTTCAAGTTTAAATGTTAAATTCTGGTCTCGAGCCCTCCTGTTCGACCAAACTGAAATTACCCCTCCCACTTTGGCTCGTCCAGTGGGTGTAGCAAGGGTCGTGCCATCGCTTAGGAAACGGAGGGTGCATTAATTGTTGCATTTCGATGCACATTTTGATTATATTCAGAAGATTTTGTGGCAAAAACTCAGATAGAGAAGCATTTATATTCACATCTCACTTATTCATGACTGGCTGAGAGCAGCACTTTTTTAAGTTAGCATCATTACGCCATTTATTATGCCAAGAAAGATGAAGCCAAGACATTTTGCCCTCCCTGGTCTCAGCCAGAAATGGTTATACCTTACAGAGTTTTTTCCCACGGAATGAAAACAAATGTACTTGGGCTGAGGCCCAAGTACAATAAATTGAACAGAGCGGAGAGTTCGGATGAGGAATGTCTCCAGAAAGTGTTGCTTGCTTGATTCTTAGAATCCTGAAAAACATTATCAGGTAAACATCACACTATGCAGCGACGCATACCAAAATGGCATGCTGAACATACATACATTTTTTATGTTACTGCCGTTTGAACAGAACGGGCATTTGACTAAGAGTTGGCCCAGTCTTGCCTACGGTTGTATTCTGGTTGTCTTAGGGAAACTTTCGCAATGAAAAAAGTAGGAAAACCCCTTAGGTTATGTTAATTTGCAATATGGCTTGTTCGATCCCAGTATTCTTTGGTTTCGTGAGAACGTACT
Organism: Ptychodera flava; assembly: GCF_041260155.1. Classification (NCBI taxonomy): domain Eukaryota; kingdom Metazoa; phylum Hemichordata; class Enteropneusta; family Ptychoderidae; genus Ptychodera; species Ptychodera flava. The sequence continues at coordinate 15,155,127 of NC_091940.1, read as the reverse complement.
GCAGTTGGACAGAGTTGGACAGACACAATGTAAACTCCATCAGCCAAAGCGTTCGAGGGACTATCTGGTATTTTTGTGCCGTTTGAAAAGGACAGGTGTGTTCTCCCGTCAAGAGTCATGTCGAAATGCCAGGTTTTAAATCTTGTCAATAAAGTCTGTAAATGTGCATTGTCCAGTACTATATTGTTGACGACTGACGACAGAGTATAATGCATTCGGTTTAAGGAACACAAATTTTCAAAATGTCATTTTAAAGTTAAAGATAAGATAACGGTGTTTGGAGACTGGGTCTTGAACAGAAATCTTTCCCAAAAGAGTAATGAAAACGATAAATTCTCGAAATAACGAGTATATATATACAGCGTCTTCTGTGTTTCCACAATACGTCGCTTTTTTTAGATATTTCCCAGATGCCCAAAACAACCTTTCGAGGTCAGCAATTTCGATTAAGCAGATTGATGAAAGATACACGGATGATACGCTTATTTGTAAAATTAATGAAGTTTTACGAGGGCCTGTATGCGGATTGTAACTACAAGGTCACCTTCTGAACATTAGAAATCAGATTTTGCATAATGGGCAATAATATGGAAATAACGGGCGACGCGCTGACCATTAAGGGACCGTTTAGTTTTTACGGCCGGGGGGGGGGGGCAAAATCTTGTCGCCGGTGTTCAAAAAAATATAAACCCCCTGCATTTTTAGTGAAAAAAGATGCCCCACCTTGTCAGAAAAAAAATTTTATGACGCCCCCCCCCCCCCCCCCCGTGAAAAATAACCAAACCCATATGTCAATTTACCCGCACGGTTTGGATTTGAACTCCGGTACGCGGCGCACTTTATTCGTGTAGCAGAGATGCCAGTGCACAAAATTCTCAGCCACATCCATGCAAAAGTCTGTTAATTAGGACGACTGTAAGGCAATTTTTAACTTCATTTCCATAGACAACTTATGTCCATGGACATTGTATAAAGTAAACTTTATTGGAGTGGTTCGCCAAAGGCAGCCCTCCGGTTAAGAGGGTCATGGGCCATTACGTAAAGTCAACTTTATTCTAGTGGGCCACCAAAGGTGGCCCGCCGGTAAAGAGGGTCGATCATGGCCATTGCATAAAGTAAACTGTACTGGACAGGGCCGCTGAAGGCGTCCGGCCGTTAAGATGGTCATGGGCTATTACATAAAGTCAATTTATTGTAGTGGGCCGCCGAAGGTGGCCTGCCGGTAAAGAGGGTCGATCATGGCCGTTGTACGAAGTAAACCTAATTGGAGTGGGCTGCCAAAGGCGTCTGCCCGTTAAGAGGGTCATGGGTAATACATAAAGTCAATTTATTGTAGTGGGCCGCCGAAGGCGGCCCGCCGGTAAAGAGGGTCGATCATGGCCATGGCATAAAGTGAACTTTATTGTAGGTATTATGTTTTTGAAAATGTGGTGACCCCCCCTTTCCTACCAGTGAAAAAGCGATGACCCCCCCCCCCCTTAGCGGATTCCAAAATTAGTGTGACCCCCCCCTCCTGGATTTTGCCGCCCCCCCGGCCGTAAAACGTAACGGTCCCCAACGTTTATTTGTTGGCAAGGGCGAGAGGAAAGCCAAAAATTAACGGGCGAGGCTTGCGAGCCCGTAATTTGGCTTTCCTCGAGCCCGCGCCCACAAATAAACGTTAATGGTCAGAGCAGAGTCTGTTATTTCCATTATATTATATTATCAGCGAACCCGAGAAAACCGTCAAAATTTGCGAAAATTTCCGGAGCAAACGACAACTGGGCCCCAGAAACTGAGCAATACGCGACGCACTGTCACGCGCGCTGCAAAAATTGGCAAATCCGGAGATGTTTTCAGAAAAAAGTATCTGAACTTGACCTACCATTTTATTTAGTGATTGATTATGATTTACGTTTGAGCTGTAAAGTTACGATACTTTGAGTTGTTAATCTTATTATTCATATTCACGGGCATGTAAACAAACCATTACTGTGTATTTGTGGTCAGTCACGTGGTTCAGCTAGACAAATCAAAATGCGACGGGCAGGTCATGGTAATAGGCATTACTTGGTATTCGTCCTTTAATATGGTTGTGGACAGATAGTAAACTATCTGACACGTATGAGTCCCGGCCACGCCAGGCGTGCTAGTAAGTGTTACACTGAATTGAAGGAATGATGATGAAAGAGTGACTTCTTGCTTTTTCTCGTTTGGCTCATCGAGAGGTACTCGGGATCTTGTTCAAGGTAACGACTGTGGGAAGACTTAAACTTCGTTTCAAGTATATTTAGTCTCTATTTCGAGATAGGCAAGCTTACATATGCCTTCGCCCATGATACGACTTTTCCCGTATCTATATAGAGCGAGATCATCGACCTCGTGTCCTATTGTCGATGACATTTTTAAACTATGCCTTAAATTATAAAAGGTTTGGTTTGGTTCGGTTTGAAGCATACGATAAATATGAATTAAAGATAAAAGAATTCATTGCATCAATATGGTTCTTGAAGTGATTACATAAGCTACAATTTAAAATGTCACAATCAGTTATTCTCAACTGACACATTAGAAAACTATGAGCGTGAAATTGCTGAGTTCTGTCACAAAGTGTAGACTACCTTCATTTTTCTTAATGTAATTCAAACATATTATTTCGATCAACATTCACTGAACAAGCTCGTTAAACGTTGCAATTAATAAAGCTACTTTCCAAAACAAGATCGTAAAAATAATTAGCGTCTTCGTGGATGTCGCCGCTAATTAGGCGTGCGTCTGCATTATATGCAAATTTACTTATAATTGAGATCCTGGCGTTTTTGTTCATTGATATCGGTTTAAACAACAGGTAGATTTATGAACCTGAAACTGAGAAGGTTTGGGGGAGATGTGTTACCTCTGTGACTTAAATCGTGTTTTCATTATTACGACCGAGTTACCAAAAGGGGTGAGAATTTTTCAGAGTTATAAACATAAATGAAATTGATCAAGTGACCTTGCAAGACAACATGTCGTATTGAGACTCAGGTATGTTAATAATGTTTCATAATGTTGGCCATATTCATCTAAACTGAAGGGATATAGTACAAAGAAGGTTCACTTTTTTCAACCTCTCTACCTTTTAATAAGAGTGTTCATTACATTCTTACAACAAGTAACACTGCGCACTGCATCTTCGGCTGTCTTCCTACACCCTTAATTGATAGGACCTACATGTTATGTAGTGAAAAGCATATCATGCTACCAGTATGTATTGTCTCAGTGTCCAGTAAGAACTCACGGCTGCCTCTGTCGATGGTCTAGACGAAATCTGCGCATTACTATGTTCACTTTTTCAAATATGTCAAACAATCTAGGTTGTCTCATCCTCTTTAAATTACAGCGTGTCCTCTTTGTCATTACCTAGTTTGGACAGTTCTACATAGTGTGATTGAAGTGTATGACATCAAATCCTTTAATTTCGAAGACAGCCACTTTTTACCAAAATATTCACCAGGATTTGAAATAGCAGAGCACGATATTGATGATAGTTCTGAGATCATAAACATCATGTGACAATTAAAGTAATTCACCGCTTTATACCCATGAAGTACAATTGTTGTTTTCGATAAAAAGGTAAGCGATATCCATAAATTTACATAGGCTGTTTTATTTTCTCGTCAATTCCCTTATATTTGTATAAATATGATAGTTGAAAACCAATAGTAGCCTTCACTAATGCACATACAATTCACGTATTATCCGACTGTGATTTTTCCCTCCTTCACTACTACTATCAACCACCTAAAATATATATATAAAACTCTCCAAGTCTCATATATATATATATATATATATATATATATATATATATATATATATATATATATATATATATATATATATATACTCCCATGGTATTTTTCTCTGTTTGACGTCATCGTATACGAGTGTTTTTCGTGGAGCCGTACAACTTCGAGCCGAAGGCGAGAAGTTGTGCGGCTCTGCGAAAAACACGAGTATACGATGACGTCAAACAGAGAAAAATTCCATGGGATTATATATTTATCACATGAACAGTCTTCTTATTTTTCTTTGATGTGGATGGATCAAAATTATTGTAACAAATTGCATGATTTTTATCGCGATTTTGTGTTTTATTTACGCGGATTACTTACATTTAATGAGTAAAGCGGTCCGTCACCCAGGAGATGTGCAAATGTTTACAGGTATACTTTCATTCATAAATCCCATTAAGCTAAAACTTTGATACATGGAATGGTATCTCCACCAATCAGACATACGGATTCGGTCACGTGCGCGTGTCAATCATTGTCTCGCGCTGGAGCGATGCCAAGGCAAGTCTGCCATCGGCGGGCATAGCTTTCACCGCGCTGGCGACTGATAACGATAGTATTTTGAGTTATTTAGAATATTTAGAATTATATTTATAAAGCGAATGCAACGGCACGATCGAAACAGTAGTTATCATTCTTAGAGATGCTGTGGCTTTTAAAATATCACAAGTTTACGGCCTTGGCGAGCCCGAAAGTTTCAGATCGATGTCACACACAGTGTACCGTCCCTTGTAGTGGGCACTGCCATCACCGGTTTCCGCCGGTGGCCATCTCAGTCGTCAATGTTTTCGTCATACGGACTTTGATATTTGCTGTAACACATATATCGCCCGTAGGTACTTCCCAATTTTGTTACTTGACGGGAACTTTGTTCTGTTGTGAGTGTTGTCCGAGTCAACTTTCGAATGCATATCGGATTCTACAGCGCTGCACTGCAGAGTTTACGCTACAGGTCGACAGCTTAGGTTTGAATTGATTCCGATCGAGAAACAACGGAATAATTTGTATGATGAAGGAAATTTATCGTTGTTCATCGATACTTTTGCCTTCTATGTCGCTTTCCCGAAGTGTATACGGTAAGTTCAACTTTCGTGAGGTGTATCTTTCGCGTTTATCGCCAACCGGGATCGCCAGGTACGACGTTGCTTGGCGATCGCCAGGTATAGTATGACGCGACGACGTCCACATTGAGCCTTGCGACTGGAGCCGTCACGATCGACGGTATCCTCATTAGATTCTTTGCAATAGCTCAAGCTTTAGCGACTCGAAATTTCGTTGGGCATGCCTTCTATGTTTTCGTATCTGGATTTATCGGGTCAACTTTTTGTCAAAATGCCATGAGAGCACGGATCGATCACGACAAATCGGTCTGTGTCGCGACGTGCATGATTTATGAACGGTACCATTGCAGGAAAAAAGTTCCGGTTGATGACGTACAACAGGGGTAATATGGATTTCTTATCCGTGCTGGTGTATGTCACACAGGTGGAGATACGGGCCAGTTCATGTATAATATATATATATATATATATATATATATATATATATATATATATATATATATTATATATATATATATATATATATATTTATATATAATCCCATGGTATTTTTCTCTGTTTGACGTCATCGTATACGAGTGTTTTTCGCGGAGCCGTACAACTTCGAGCCGAAGGCGAGAAGTTGTGCGGCTCCGCGAAAAACACGAGTGTACGATGACGTCAAACAGAGAAAAATACCATGGGATTATATATTTATCACATGAACAGTCTTCTTATTTTTCTTTTGACGTAGAGGAATCAAAATTATTGTAACAAATTGCATGAATTTCGTCGCGATTTGCCTTTTATTTACGCGGATCACTTTCATTTAACGGGTAAAGCGGCCCGTCACACAGCAGATACTTTCATTCATAAATCCCATTAAGTTCAAATTTTGATACATGGAACGGTATTTCTACCAATCAGACATACGGATTCGGTCACGTGAACGTGTCAATCATTGTCTCGCGCTGTCGATACCAGGCAAGTCGTCTATCGGCGGACATGGCTTTCACCGCGCTAGCGACGGATAGCCATAGTATTTAGAATATTTACGAATAGATTTATGAAGTAAAATGCAACGACACGATCGAAACAGTAATTCTCATTCTTAGAGATGCTGTGGCTTTTGAAAAAATCACACAAGTTTTCGACTTTGGCGAGCGCGAAAGATTCAATTCGATGACACAAATAGTAGGCCACATCGCATGTTTGTTTGTGTGTGGCCGCAACGCTGCCGTCAGCGGTCTCCACCGGTGTCAACTCGGATCCCGATCTCGGTCGTCAATGTTTTCGTCTGACGGACTTTGATGTTTGCGGTGACACATATCTCTCTCGCCCGTAGATACATCCTAATTTTATTACTTGACGGAAACTCCGTTCTGATGTGTGTGTTGTCTGAGTCAACTCTCGAAATACATCGGATTCCACGGCGCTGCACTGACTAGCTTATGTCTTCGCTACAGCCTTACGCTGAGGGTTTGATTCCGAGCTACATTACGGAATTTTTTGTGTGATGAAGGACATTTATCGTTGTTAGTCGAATGACTTTATGCTTTTGCCTCCTATGTCGCTTTCCCGAAGATTATACTGTACTCATTTATTCAGTTGAACCTACGTTGAGGTGTAGATTTCAGGTTTATCGCCAACCGGGATCGCCAGGTACTATATATATATGTACGACTTCCACATTGAGCCTTTACGACTCAACTGGAGCCACAGGCGACCCAATAAGTTGTGAGTTTTTCACACTGTTTTCTCTGTCATTTTCTCTTCTTTCTTCATGCTCTGAATGATCGGAATAAATAAAATAAATGGTTTATATAACCTAACCTAGCCTCTGTGACTCTTTATTTATTTTACACTCCATTACAAGGATATATATCTCTCATACACACATGCTGTAATTAATTAGTCAACACAACTAATTATGCTAATCCGTGGACTTATCAGGGATTTTACGGGTTGGTCAACATCGCGAAAGATAGGAATGGTTACTAAAACGGCCTTTTTCATTAACATCACTATCTTTCCGATGTTGACCAACCTCTGATAAGTCCACGGATTAGCATAATTAGTTGTGTTGACTAATTAATTACAGCATGTGTGTATGAGAGATATACGTCCTTGTAATGGAGTGTAAAATGAATAAAGAGTCAAGAGGCTATAGGTTAGGCTATATAGTCATTTACTACGATCAGTCAGAGCATGAAGAAAAGGAGCTAGAGGGGCTGACAGTGACAGAGAAAACTGAGAAAAACTCAATAATAAGCTTATCAATATGTATGGGCCGCCTATGCTGGAGCCTAGCCACGACGCGACGTTACTGAGCCATTAAAAACGATCAACGGTATCCCCATTCGATTCTCAGTAATAGCTATAGTTTTTGCGGCTCGAAAGTTCGTTGGACATGCCGTCTATGTTTCCATGTGCGGATTTGTCGGGTCACCTTTTTTGTAAAATTGTCATGAGAGCACGGCATCGATCGCGACAAATCGGTCTGTGTTCGTCGCGTCTCGACGTGCAGGTAGAAAGGTACCATGCAGGAAAAAAGTTCCGGTTGATGACGTACAACAGGGGTAATATGATGACGTACAACAGGGGTAATATGGATTTCTTATCTGTGCTGGTGTACGTCACACAGGTGGAGATACGGGCCAGTTCTGTGATAAATATATATATATATATATATATATATATATATATATATATATATATATATATATATATATATATATATATATTATATATATTATATATATTATATATATATATATATATTATATATATATATATATATATATATATATATATATATATATATATATATATATATATATATATATATATATATATATGCAAAGCAATAATCGTCTCCTGCATGAAGCGGGCGTATCGCTTTTGGCAGAGCGCCCTCAAAATCGCACGATTCCCTAATATCATTCCCAGTAAAGGTTGTCTGGAAATAAGCTTAGAGGAGCTGAGTGCACTCATACACCTTTCCCCGACTCATTCATGAGTGATTTCTCCGGGGTGCAAATGCTCGAAAATGTCGTCCGCTGCGTCATAATGGTGGTCGAAGCCAAAGGCATTGAAGTGCCACTATATACGCTGACAAAAGGAAAATCTCGTGGAAAGCGTAGAGTGTCTTGTCACCGGCGACGGTGGTTCGAAGTGGCCTTTTCGTAGAAAACTCTCCAAGTCTCGGTAAATTACTTAAGTATACGGGTGACTCGGGTTCAACGAAACTTTCATCTCGCGAAAGCCACTCAGGGTGGTTTTTCTAAAATAGGCGTCTCCGTCTCCCCTGTACATTGTGCATTGAATGTGGAGCAGAGTTATATGCCAAATTTGATTACCACTCTCCGCAGCGTAAACAAGCTGAAATTTCCCTTCTGTTCATCATTTTCAAGAGCTTAATGTACGATTGAGAGCTCCATGTCGATTCCTGGTGAACTTTAATCTGGCAGGTGAAACAAAGTCGTCGACACCCCTGGCGTAAAGCACTCAAACTCCAAGAAACTATCTCCATTGCAACTTTTCAATCAGACAGCAATAAATGTCGACATCACAGCAAAGAATGTTTCCAAACGTGTACAATACTATTTCAGAACGCATTTTCGTATTCAATGAGCCATATGACTAAAAATTGTTGTCTGGGCCGTTTATTTATTTGTTTTTTTCCCAGGACACCAGGAGTACATTATTGTAATAGTACCCAACTATATATGTGTCGTTTATTCTAGTGTCTTCGACCAAGAACTACTATAGAAGTCTAGTTTAATCAAAAATTGCCTGTAATGTATATGCAAGCTGCCAGTGTTATCCCCTTGACATGTAAGTGAACAGCTTGTCTAAGCGCAAACACTTGTACACTACAATTACAACTGTAAAATAAGCGAAATGACTACCGTCAAGTTTTGGCACATAAACGCGATCGCCAAAATGGAAAGCTATAGGCCTATACCAGTTTTACGACAGCGGTGCAGACATATTTAAGGCATCGACAAGTCTCTTTAATAGCTAAAGCATAATTACATCGGCAAGCATGAAATTACATCGAATTGTAAAAACATCGCCGACCCTTTCTAATTAGGTTTCCGCCCATAAAGAACCATGTTCATTCAATTAACCGCAAACTTTCCTGCTTTTCTCGTTTATTCAGGACATATGGAAATAATAGCTTTCATCATTAAAATCCCGACCGGAACGAAAAACTCTGCACCAGGCGAAGACCACAGTAGCAGTTGCCTGAAAATTCGATCGAATCCTTTGTCCTGTTTTCTTCTATCCTAACCTTTCCTCACTTCTCTTCTTATTTTACTTTTTTTGGGAGCAGCCGGGTTATAAAAATTGTTTTGATCAGGACTATATGAATATTAGTTCAATACTACGAAAGCATAGTTACGAGAAGAAGAAAAAACTATGCAAATGAGAATATGATGCAGTTAAGACGGGTTTAAAATGGCATTCAAAGGACTCTTCTTACTACAAAATCAGTTGGAAATGGAGAATTTAGTACCCATATTTTACAAGGAGAGGTCGTCCTGTCAGCGGCTACGCGTATCGAACCAATTGAATGGTTCTGTGACTATGAACAACATATTCCAAATTCCATTGTGCACATCGAAAACTGGTGTCCGCGGCCGAATCAACTTCATATAAACGAAGGGATGCAACCAAGTTAATTTGGCACAGTCTTGCAGTGATCGGATAGCTACAAAACTGGTGAACTATGAACATGCATCAAATGGTAAATTTGCTTCACATTTGCGCAACATTCAACGCCAATTTCTGGGAAAAGGCACTGTTTTATATCACCAAAAAAGTCGCGCAGCCGCAGACGGGACGACCCTTTCCTTTAATATGCATCACGTGTCATGTGAAAGTGAATTCCATACCTAAGTAGCGCACCATTAAGATTTACGGCCACAGTTACAAAGCGTGGAAAATGAATGGCGTAACTCGTGTTTTTCTGGTTTCATTTGGCACTCAGGTTATCATATATCGCAAATAAAAATTGCAGCTAACGTGATAAAACCGAAAGGAAAAAATAAAATTATTCTATGCTCAGTACATTGATTGAAATAAAGCTTCTACTTGAACATCATAATGGCAACCAACCAACAAGCGAAATAAAAAATATAATTAACGAGTTGGGCAGCGCGGTTATTAAAGTCAATTCTGATATGCAATTACGGGTCATGTGATGCAATGTACTAATAACTCGGAAGATATCAGTCGTCTTAACGATATAAATCATTATCAAGAGAAAGAAAACAAACTTTGTTGCAAAGCTGACTTGCTGGTAGACCGCTACACGAACTGTGTGTGACGTTCCCTCCGACTCAGTATTAAGAATTGCCTTTCCATTTTATTCAGAACTCGTTTTAAAGTTCGAGGATTGATATTTTCTCAATATGGGCGAAATTCAGACCCGAGTAGCTGACGTCACTTTTTTCTAAGTTATTTACCTCTCTTAATCTTACAAACAGGCCGAAAGATGTATACTCTTCATTGCCTAGTGCGCAGATAGACAGACAGAAAGACAGACAGACAGACAGACAGACAGACGAAAGGACGTGGACAAACAATAATCCCGGGCTGACAAAGATTTTTGTCTGCCGGGCAATATACGATTACGAGTATTTCAAGTACGTAAACTATTAATTATCTTATTAATGCTGAAAGATATTGATGTTACCGGAAAGCAATATGGGTTCAAGCTCCCTAATTTTGAGTGATAATAAATTATTTTGATGTATCGTCTTGTTTGTTTGTTCTATCAATATGCTAATTTCGGCGATTTTCAATTGAGATTAATTGTCGTACACGATACTTTTCCATGACATACTGTGCAGATTGTAATACAATCCTAAGAATTTGAATTTTCCATTACCTTATATTGAACAAGTTCAGCACAGTTAAAACTGTAACTTATTTTATCGTTTCGAAGTTGATACAAAATGCAACCAGCGGTCTGGAAGGCTGTGGTATGGAGAATGTAATAATTTTCTGGGACGGTAGATCGAGGTTCCAAAACAAGTATCGGCACCCTCCAGACAGTGAACTTACTGCCAAAATTGAGCTTATAGCCTCATTAAAGTATATTCATTATAATGTCAAATGTTGGTGCTAATTTCGACCGGAAACAAAACTTTAATTAGGTTACGCTCATTTTTCCCAGAGAGTAAAACAAGCAACCGTACGTTGCATTTAATTGAGCTTTAAACTCCTCTTTTACATCGCAGGCGCAATTGTCTGTTTCAAATACAGACCATGTTCGATCATTTTTCTCTCTACTGTGTAATGAGTAAGAGATAATTAATCTCTAAGTACAAGGTCGCGTGTGTGTTACACAAAAACGAGTTTAGTTGTGCATTAAACTATTTGACATTTTTAAACATTTGTATAATAATAAACTTTCAATTTCTCTTAGGAAGGAGGGTTCAACGCAGACAAAGTGTTATTGTTGAACTTATTGTGCTGTTAATGGACAAAGTTTATTTTTCAGGAACAAGGCTGATGTCAATGAAACAACAAGCTGTCATATATCTTTTCATGTAATGAATTTCATGGCATTGCAAGTGACCAATGCAAACTTAGATGTCTAGACGACATTGCTACATGACATAGCTATGTATGTATGTATGTATGTATGTATGTATGTATGTATGTATGTATGTATGTATGTATGTATGTATGTATGTATGTATGTATGTATGTATGTATGTATGTATGTATGTATGTATTTGTTTATTTATAAATCTATCCATCTATCTATCCATCTATCTTTCTATCTACCTATCTATCTTTCTATCTATCTATCTACTATCTATCTGTCTGTCTATATATCAATCTATCTATCTATCTATCTATCGAATGCGAACACGCCCTGCTTAGTAGAGTAGATTGGCATTTGCTTAGTACGACACGTAAGGCTGGATGCGTCAGGTAGTCAATAAATCGATCGATCAATCAAGCAATCGATCAAATTTGTTACTCTGCCTAGCAAATATTACGTCACGGTATAATTTATATTTATACATAGATAAAATTAATGGGAAATGGATTTCCAAACACCGGACGACCTCACTTTGTTTTTCTCACTAGTCTCCCCGCGCAACTTTCCCACAAGAGGTTAACTGTGCTGTATATCAAATATATTACCCTGTTCTTATCTGTTTATTGTCATTTATTACCTTTCCTTACCAACGGCACCTAGTATGTAACTTACGGTTTGCATTATGAATTTTTGTATCGGTGTGCACGCCGCGACGCAATGTACATAAAAATAAAACCATATTTGTTCATTGCGATGAAGAATAATTGGATACCAAAATGTCTTTGAAATAAATTACATTGTTGGGAAGGCTACATTGTCTGCTTGAGGGGAGGTCATAGTAGCGCCATAGCAAATGAAGATTAAAGAGATATCATATTAATGAGATGTTACACAGCTATACAATGTCCATCTGCGCCATTTTTATTTATTGCGTCTTGGACCGATGATTGATCTTGATTTCTGTTTTCAACAGGAATTAATGCGTCATAAAGTTGGATCACTTTCGCCGACGCGATTTGGTGCTTGCAACATTTTATGCGAAGAAAATAACCGGCGAGAATAATTTGTTTGCACGCAAAAATCAAGCCCGACCTTTCCACATAATTCACTTGCGAGTGATGGCTAATAAAGTAGTTTGCGATTACTTGTATGGAACAGAACGTTATTGGCTCATAATTTCAACTTATAAACTTTACTGACTGCCCTCACCTTGCACATTGCTGAGCCCACAAAAGATTGTTTTTACCTGTGAAAAGTCAATGTCATAAGTTTTTGTCATTGCAGTGATCATGCCATATTGCCATTTCTATTTGTGACATCAATGAGGGACATTGTGTTTTTCCGACTTAAGACGTAACAGTCACTATAGGTACCTAATAGCGTATCAATAAAATGACACGACAGATATAGCGAAGCTTCAAAAATTGACTTTTTATTGCATGCAACTTTTGGTATTTAGTTACCATATTCTATCTTCGAATTGAGTGGTATGGATTAAGCATAGACAGTAACCATCTCTACTCTCTATGATGGAAGGCAACTCAAAACAGTGATGTGTGATAGAAATAACTTGTTAACGTTGTTGAATAATAGTTAGTGAAGCCCCTACTGTCTATGGTTTAATCAATAGTGTTTCATCTCAGTCAGGTGTATTAAGCTGTCTGTTTAAAAGTTTTGATCAATGTTAATGCGCATATAAAAATCTCGGCATATGCCTAAGCCTGGAATTACGTATCGTTACAAAATAGTTCCCCCCCCCCATTGTTCGTGATCTGCCTGCATGTCTTCCTTGCGTGTGATTGTAGCTTTCCAGAAGATGTCCCGCAAGTTTTGCTCCTTTCAAATGCTATCATAGGACTGTCTTAAGATATCAAAAACCTTGGCTTATGTTTGATCGCACCTTTTTATAATGCCAAAACATATATTTGTGATCTCGCTTTTTTTGTATAGTTAGGCGACAAAATTGACTTATTTCATGCATTTCATACTGTCGCTACATGTGTGTAAGGACGACAATGTGCTTAGGAAGTGTTGTTTGTATGACACAACCATCTCGATATAAACGTTAACTAGAACATGTTGCTATTCTTCGTGTGGTTTCCATGTCGAGTTTTCCATTCAAAACATATATCTGACTTGATATAATTACATTCGACATGAAACCTTTTGTGTGTATAGAGAAAGAATTGTCAATCAAGGAAACATATGGAGATTTCTGAAAGAAGAGTTAACTTATATCAATATGATAAGGAAAAATAAGGATATTGAAGAACTTGTGGTTTTTTTCTTGTGAGATAATACAAGTAGTAGATGACAACAGAATCTTTAAATAAGTGAAATAATAATATGTAATATGGAGAAAATTGAGTTTGAAAGGTAATTCATGTTGATGACGTATTGATGACGAATAAAACTTTTTATTTTAAAGGAAATAAAATTATATTCGACAATGTTTTCTTATTCCTCTTAAATATGACTAAAGTATAAATCTATTCAATAATACAGACTCAAATAAAAAGTAGTTTTTCCGGTACAAAATGTATTCTTTGCGGACAATTTAACATTTGAAAATGGCATCCATTTAGCGAGCGGTACTATTGTGGTAAAGATAAATGACCATATATCTTGCCTTCAGGCAAAGCAATTCTTCTCGAGGAAGGCATCTTAGGGCATCACTCATCATTATATACTGAGCTGGCAAATCATGAAGAGAATGATGAGATATGAATTTTACTTAATCTCGATAATTGAATATAAGTCATCACCATTTATAGTTAGGGTTTTTCTTTAGCCGGTGGAATTTTATTACGATTCGACACTTTCAAAATTTTAAGTTTGCGTTGTAGAGAGTAACATTTTATGACTTATTGCTCGAAGCTAATCAGCAAAACGAGCTGAAAATGCTATTTGTTGTAGCAGAAAAGTAATACAGTTGCATATATGGACATTCTCTGAGTTAAATAAGAGTTCATTTGAGGGACAGAGGCTGTAATCTGACAAAAATTGTTGTTGTTCTTCTATTATGTATGGCTCGGGAAACACATAAATTTTCTTGTTTTTATTTGTTCGCTGAAGTATGCTGAAATATAAAGAATTTGCCTTCAAAACATGACGAATTGTGTACAATATGTTAGAGTTGACGGGTGAATTATGGTCAGGACTGAAATTCAACCAATATAACGTTGGATGTGGTACACAGATAGACTGTAGAACAGGGGGCATTCAGGCACGAATTTTGGAGTAGAAGACACTGAAGTCGACAGAATGAAGGAATTTCTTCCAAAGCTAGGTTATCTCTTATCTTTATTACACAACACACACCTGCAGAGAGTGTGATGTTGTGCAGCTAACTTGCTGCGCTTAGCTGGTCCTGCTGCAGAAGAAATCGGTTTAGTATCTTTGATATCACCGTCACTTATCATAGAGTCACTTTTGGAAACCTCTGTTTAGAGTTTTTGTCCTGCAAAATGCGATAGAGAAAATATGCTGTTTCTAGTAGGCTAATATTAAATGTACACATCATGAATGGCCGGTAGGTTGGGAATGGTTACGCATATAAAATTCACATCAGGTATTTAAGTTTTAAGTTGAAGATGTCTAGTTGACTTAGCAGGTAAATTTATCTGCTATGCAGAAGAATGGTACCAGTCTGGTAGACTTCTATTGTCAGTAGTTCCTTTTTTCTCCGTGTGTCATGTTATTTTATCAATCAACTTGATCTTCCATTCATCTCATTTAAGAATCAAATTTTCCATGAACACAACACGGAAGATTCTTAACTCGGCATTTGTTATGAAAACTCAAGAAAATTATACAAAATAAGTGTACAGATCCGACACTGCCGACAAGTTGAGATAAGCGCTGGAGCATGAACACGCTAAAGTTCTAGTTAAATTTGGAAATTTTATGATAAAAAAGCCAAAAATGTGAATTAAAAACAATCCAAAAATACAAAAGGAAAAACAACGAGGACAATAGAATTATTCGATAAAAAGGCAGATTATGTGATCTGGCAGGGGTACCTTCTGCACTAGTTTTACTACAGAGATCAGAAACAGACGGATAAGAAGAGCATATGTATGTAAGCTGGTCGTCGGAACTTCTAGAAGCACGACTTCCATCGCTCGTGTGTGAAGTAAATCAGATGCCGTGAACAGTATTGGCTGTAATCACATTCCGCGAGATGAATTCAATAACCAATGCAAACACACTCACACAATTAGTCACGCCTGGATGAGTATTTGCCGGTTTTTTTCCCCTAGCTTAATATTGATTGATTAGTTTGTAATGAGCCAAACCATGGGATTTGTTATTCATGGCTGCCTCCATGTTTACCTTTGGCTAATATGAGCCTTCTGTTAGAGTCCTCTCATTCGTGACTGTTTCGCAAATGCGTCAAACACGCATCGTCGATGAAGGACTATCGGGTCAACGAGCCCGCTTACTTCACCCCCACCGACAACTCACTTCACCCACACCGACAAAGTGAAGAGGGAAGCTCGCGAAACTTTTATTTGGCAGTCGTTTTCGTGTTTCTCGAGAACTCGATCAGATCGTACAAGTGCTAGCAATTCACAATTACCAAAGTCATATTCCCGCGGTAAATCTACTCTGCTGATTGTAATAAGTCCATTCTTATAAGATAGTTCTTACAAATTGCAAGATAACTGTAAAAGATACTGTAAGATAGTTATTTTATCACCACAGAATAATTATAAGTAAAAAGTATTCTGTGAGGCAGTTATGGAGCGTAATCCATGCCAAATTAACACCTCTATTTTCTGATACACCATCATTACTTGTTGATGCCTGACCGACATTTCCTCATGGATGACCATCTTTTTTACTGAAGTCAGACAAACTTATGCCAACTTTGTTACAACGCAATACATTTCTTTTGCCGGCACAGAACGCCCTTTCTCATTGGTTGGTGTTATGCCTCATAATGAGACCTACATCATGGCATGGAACTGTTCTCTGACGGGAATGAATTAGACAATGATCTCTACAATGAGGAATAATAAGGAGTATAGTGACAATAAGGAAAGGTTGAAGACTTAACAATTAGGTGCGAGTGTTTATGGGTATTATTACGTTTGGCGTTTGTGTGGCGATCGTGTTGCTGGACTCGTCTATACATAGCCCAGCGCGACCTGCAACAGCTATATACCAGGTGTTAAAGAGTCTTACCGACCGTTTGAAGTGACAAAGACAAGTTAGAGACAACTATATCTCTTTGTGTATGAAATTGATTTCCAAAAGACCAGTTAGAGACACACATTATTGTAAATGGATTAACATTGTACCAGCGATAAATGATAATTGTGAAATGTATAATATGTCACACCTTTCTGACGAACAATGTCGTCTTTACTGTTTTCTACAAAACACATGTACATTTAATATACAACTAGTACGAGAGAGAGGCAGTTGTTCTGTATATCTGTTTTACTGAGGTTTTTTAGTCAGGCACAAAGTGAAGTCCAGACTTAAACTTTAGCTCAAATTTTCCTCAATGAAAATTTCAACCATTCTCTCACTAAATCAAGATAAAAAAGTCAGTGGTCACAGTGCAAAGTTTGGTACCAGAGAAAAAAATTACCTAACATTTAACGACATTTGAAATTATTTGAAAATGGACGCAATCCCTTAAAACAAAGTTTTCGATCTTTAGAAAACTAAGACGGTGAAAATTTTCTTATTCAATGAGCTTAAGATGAACCCCACAAGTGTTAGATAAGAAAAGAATTGTAAAAATTTGAGAGTTTGAACATCTGTCTCCTGAGGACATTCTACCTTAAGTAAACGTCAACCGATAACCTCCCTTAAAAAAGCTAGTCACCAAGAATAGAGCGGTACGTCCAGGAGAACATGTAGAAAATCCGCCAGAAAGAATGTGGATATGCATATAAAAACACGGTTTTTGGGAATTAGAAAAATGTTAACCGTGCTGAAAAAGACGGTCACGTACCAGAAAATGAAAATGCTAATCTTGCCTAGATTACACGTCTTGAATCAATTCTATAGATTTTGTGTTTTAAAATATTTCGATAACATTTACTCTTATCAATTTTCTAATCCCGCAACTTTACATAATAGGCATGTATCATTTTAGGCTGAAACAATAGGTGTACACAATTTTGAAACGGTAAACGACTGCGCATGCGTTATAGCGATTAATTTGTATCGATAGTAGCGTTTCCACTCTGAGATTTTTCCTTAATGTATTGGATTAAGACCATGAGTAAATTAAAGCCGAAATATGTTTGGAATCCGGTCGTCTAAGGAATATTGGAATTTCGCACGCGACCATTTGTATATGCATTCAGCCGGTGAATTTACCGCTAAATATTGCTCACAACGGTTTATTATCTGATTATCTCAAACCAGATTTTATCACAAAGCTAAATATTTCTTTTAAAGGCGAAATTACCTTCAACATCAGCACTTGAAAAGCGGCGCGATATGATACATATTCCAAGCTGTGCGAGGGAATAATTAAAAAAAGATATGTAGATTACTCAGAGAAATGTAACAATTATGGGACTATTGTTGTGTCAATGACCTCGACGCCGTCACGTGAACTTCAACCTATTTCAGCCGTTTTCCCTTCCGCTTATCTTGCAGTACTTGTTCCGCGTGTTCTATTTTAGGAGAAGCAATTATTGGCTCAGGAGCGATTTAAACTTCCTGACCAGGGGCGTTTAGTTCACTTAAACAACTTTCTGGATAAGCCAGTACGCCAGGTTGAGTTAATGTTTGGTATTTGCTCGTGAGTTGTATGTTGGAACTTCAAAACCAAATTAACTTATTTAATGTGTATTAAATTTATTTATTCTGTCGAATAAGTAACTTATTTTTTAATGGAGGGGTGATTCCAGGAGACATAGTAGGTTAAAAATGGGCAGTATTTGTAAAAATGATGGTAAAAAACGAATGTCAACTGCAAGAAGAACGTGAAAGAAAGAGTGTTTATCTTAGCCTTGATATGAATAATGTTGTAACGCCATACCTATTGTACGCTTGGGTATGTGGGCAATTTGACCAAAATATCAGGCTGTCATACAGTCTTGTCTAGTCTTTTCCTCTATTTCAAGAAAAATCGCCGAGTGTGTATTACGTAAACGGACCTTTTCGAGTCAAGAAAGTCACGCGTTAATATCTCAAGCTGTGTCACACGGAGAGAATGCTTACACCTTGCATAAATCATTTGAAATTTTCATGCTTAATCCATCAATACAATGAAAAAAGACTTCCTTTATCGCCCTCAAAGTTCAAAATCCCTATTATGAAACAGTACGTGGTTTAGGTAAATATTGTTCTTAGTGTCTGCGTTTTCTGCGGTTGGTGTAAAAGGCAATTTGCATGATCTGCTCAGAAGCTAATCATGATGATAATTGTCGCCAATCTGATATCTGTTTCGGTGATTTAAATCCTATGAACTGTTTGACGGTCTGTCACTCGCCGTCACTCGCAATAAGTGGAAGTGAATTATTGATGCACAACTGAAAACATTTAAGGTAGAACGCGCCTCGGGGACAGCTATTCGGACTCTCAAACTTTTTAAATTCTTTTCTGATCTACCACTTGTGGGGGTTCGTTTTAAAGCTCTTGGCGTAAGAAAACTTTTCACCTGCTTAGTTTTTCGAAAATCGAAAATTTTATTTTTTCTCCAATAGAGTTAACACAGGGATGGCGGCCATTTTGAATTTCAAATATCGGTAAATCTCGACTAATTTGTTTCTTTAGTTCCAAAATTTGCACGGTGACCCCGATTTTCATTCTTGATTTTGAAAGAGAATGGTTGAAATATTCTTTGAGGAAAGTTTGAGCAAAAGTTTCAGTCTTTCACTTTCTAGGTGCATACTACCTTAAGTTTCAAAGAACATGATAGGACTATGTTTCCAGGTAATCGCGTCTAACCATCACTCCAGTCCATCATCTGGCAAAAGACCATTGCGACCCTTTACTATATAAGTTCTTTCAATCATAGACGGCGTCGTCGCAAGTTTCTATTGGAAATACCCGACACAATCGATTTTACCGTTACTCAAGTTTAAAGGCTTTCCATGTGTGGGGACTCAATTTACAGTATCTCTCGGCGAAAATCGATACATCCTTTTAAGTTGAAGAAAGTCTAGATTTCATGACCTGGTTTCACACTATCAAGTGCCTACTCGATCGCTTTACTTACTGTTACCATTCCAGGCGCTATTGGAGGGTGGTGAAATGATCTTAGTTTTTGCTAAAGATCGTCAGGTGCCACTCAATCTCGAAACCGATGAGACGAGCATTGAAAATCTGCAATAGGTTAGCTACTGACAAATCAATTTAATTACACGTTTCAGACAACGACAGTTTGAAATTTCTCATTTTGAAAATATACACGAAACTTTCACTCCTTATTCTATTCTGCAAAGACTACCTGTAGGATAGGTAACGGTATAGCGTTTTTAGAATTAGTCTAGTATATGAAAATGCTCTAGCATTTGCCAGCCCAGCTATTGCGTGGGATGAACGTGTTGAAGTGCAAGAGATGTCCATTTCGTGTTGCTAAGTGCATGACATTAACATCAAAGTTTACGTTATCCCTCAGAAAGTTTTGTTTCTTTGATAAGCAGACCCTTATTTATTCACCAACAAAGTTTTGTGGTAAAGTGCCGACTACACTCATGGTTTCTGCATGTATTTTATCACTAAAATGGCTTTACAACTGCATTAATGGTGCGATCTGAAGGATATAATAGATAATTGAAAGTTACTAATTACATAACAAAGATTAATAAAGACGCCACAATTTGTTTGCATTAATGAAAGTCTAACCAGGTTAATTATAAATTATATGACAAGTTTCTCCTATTCATCATCGTTTTCATTTTGATCAGAAAAACAAAGGCAGCAAACAACAAAGAAAAACAAAGGCGCTAACAAAGGCAGCAATGGCCTTCACAAGACAATTTATTATGTGTAGATAGGACAAACAAATTATCAGTCAAATGGTCTTCGGTACATTTAATCAATTACAACAGCACTATTGCTTCGCATCTAGATAAGTTTGTCATAGTCCTTCATGGGCAGTTAGATCACAGGGTAATATATCTCAAGGACATTTGGACCAAGACCCGCTGGCAAACCACTGTAACTGACCAGGAAATTTATCTTATAAGAATATCATGGGAGCGTCTGGCCTTGCGGTTCCTCTACGACATTTAAGTATCAATTAATCATCTTGGCTATCAGATAGAAGAATTTATGTAATGGCTACAAAGATAATTCGCTTTGAGATTATTTGTTGTATATCACATGAATAGAACAATTTTTTTCTCAAAAGGAGTAAACACTTCTTAACTGGAGTTTAAAGAATGTAAATTTGTCATAAATAGCTTTCAGTGTGGTTAAGACTGCGATAATATACAGATTAGAAATCATGCGTTCATCGTTGAATATGAGCCTCTCGCGGCTCCTATATATCTCTGAGCTTCTACATCAATACACTGCAAAAAGACAACTCCGCTCTTCCTCAGATTCTCGACTTTTCAGTATCCCAAGAGTTTTCACAAAGACTGCAGTTGGTGAGAGATCTTTCTCTTACATTGGCCTTACATTATGGAACAAACTTCCTTCTGACCTTCGCCACTCCAACTCCGCCCTTTCCTTCCGCCGTGCCCTCAAGACTTTTCTCTTTGAACATTAGTTTAACCTTTTTCGTTCGCCCAGTCTCCAGTCCCAGTGATTCAACATTTCCTCTTACATAGTGTACTTTGTCATTTTTGCGCCTCGAGCTCTGTTCTCAGAGATTAGGCACATTACAAGTATACTTTATTACAACTATTATTATTATTATTTTTATTATTTTTTTCTCCGGTTTAGGATAATGTTCGCCGAGAAAGAGAGAATTTTGAATTAATTTTTATCCTGGAGAAACGTAGGGCTGGACAATCTTTCTGCCTGTCAGTTTATGTGATCACCTGTTCCTCCATATCAACTACGACAAGGCCATTCACCCACCCACCCATCGATAAAGCCAGTGTATCTATGCATGTATTTACTCCTACAACCACGCCTAAACCGATTGTTGAATGCGCCTGTAAAGTTGGAAGTTGCGAAGAACCGACAAGTATTTCGATTGTGTAGATGTCAGTTTCCATGGAAACTTGGTCGTGGAGTTATAGCTATTATTCTGATTTAAAAACAAGCTAATCTGTTCACCTTGCATCGAATCAATTGCCCTAACGTAAATTGCCTATGAAATTGGAGGCTTTCCAATGTAAAACACCTCGATAATTTCTCTTTCAAGTGGTAAAATTGAATACATATTTGTTACCTGTTAATCGAAAGCGTAAATTGAGAATTACATTCAGTGATTGGAAAGTGATGAAATTTGGTATAGCTCTTGTATCGCCCATGTTGCTATGGTGATTTATAAATAGCATTACCTCAAATGGGAGGAGCTGAGGGGCTTAAATTTGAAATAAATTATTTAGATTGGTATATTTCCTATATGTGAGAAACAAGATTAAACTGTGGGTCCGTGGGTTTATTAAGTGTGTGATGTATTTTTTTCTGGTTCATAGACATTTCCGAAACATTACGAAATTACGTTTGCGCGATATGCGGAGTAGAATTCCTTCAAACATGTATTTAAAAGATATTGCTCGGCACTGGATTTCACAGTATAATACATTGTAATGTAATGTAATACCTTGAAAGTTTGGCACTCACCAAACGAAAAAAGGGCCATACATGACGAGGGTTTAAAAGTTGTTTCACATGTGTACTATCATTTCCTGGAAGATAACAATATAATGCTGAGCCATAATGCAGTTTTTGTTCACAACGAATTATGAGAATGGCAGGATTATGATTATGTTCTACTCCCACAATATTTAGTTTCGTCAGAAACAGTAGGCTGATAGTTCGGATACCAGGATAAAGTCTCCGACAAAGTTTTACAGTTTTAAAGATGATCGTCAGTAACCTTGTTTTTAGTAGTATGTTCTCGTCCGCGCGAGATCAAACGATATTTATCGGAGTGTGAAACGAACAAATAATCATTCGGCTCATAGTTCGGAGTGTATTACTGACGCCAACGATTTCCAAATTCAGTAATGATAAAGGAGATTCTCGAGGTTCTATGAGCCGTGAATTTTGATGCGTTTACTGTTGTTTTTTGTTCTGCTTGTGAAATACAATTCTACTTCCACAATTATGTCGAAATGTCGATAGTTTTGTTCTGTCGACACAACCTCTATGTGTGATGCCCACAGACATGTTAATGTTGATAAGGTAATGTTAGTTCGGACCAGCATTAACTTATAAACAGAGGCATTTCCTTTTGTAAACAATATGTATAGTCTTTGCTTTGTAACACTTTGTACTTTAGCTTGAAGAGGAAGAAGGAACATTTCATTATTCTTGTAAATTTCCGGAACAAAATTGCGAACGATTATCAACGTCACAGCTATTGTCCTTTAAAGCAACCAAAAGTTCTCTCTCCTCAACGGCTGATAAAAAGTAATCGACGCGAAGAAACGTGGATCCACTTCGATAGAGTGGCAACGGGTATTGTTTAAGGCGTGAAGCGGTTACGTAACCCATCCATGTTCGCCTCGCCTCAGGTTGCTCTCGCCTCTCTTTTCCGAAGAGTGCCGACCATGAATCCTTCGGTAATTTTCGGATTTTCGCCAATTGTTAAGCGAAAGTATGTTCGGCAAAGTTTATGTTGTTGTTGTCGTGTGGTGCTGAGCAGAATTGACGTGCTGGCGTAAACGGGAGTGTTTTGAGCTTCAGGAAAATGAGTTTTACCGTTTTAAAAATTCCTCTCATATTTTTATGAATATATAATGAGTGTGTTTTGACCAAATTTGAAAGTCTTTTATCGATACTGTCTGGTTTTACTCAATGGTTTACGATCAGTCATACCCTCTTTTACACGTGCGTCAAGGAAGGACATGTTTATGAAACTGCTGGCGTGTTATGTTTTGATTGGCGTGAAGCAGTGTTTCTGGCCTGAGAGCTCACAAAGTAACTATTGTTGCTACGCGACTGGCAGTACGATGCCATCTCGTCGTATTTTTCGCATAATCTCGTGTAATTATCAACCACAAACAAAGCCTCCAAAAAGTTTAACACCTTTGGAGCTCATTTTAATATGAAAAGCCAATAGTCTACCGAGACGACCATGGAACAAAAGGCATGCAAGCGTTGCGACTCTGGCTATGTTCCTCTGTGGTTGCATGGAGGAGAAAAAAGGTCGATATGAAGTAAGATTATATTACACATATACTGAAGTCCGCGGAATTGTTTAATGTAGAATAATCTAATAGAAAAAACTCCTGAAAGGTGCGGAGTTGATGTCTTTAGATTGTCTCGTTAATAGATAGAAGGCGTAGAATCTACGCCAGTTCTTGTCTAACAAGCAAAAAGGATTTGTCTCAGCGTTTTCACGGTGTACTCATTATATGGAGTGGATGGTGGCATTTAGAAGTATTACACCGGCGTAGCTTTAGTGGCATTAGGGAAACGACATTTAGGGACGATGCTAGTGTGTTTTATCAAGCTATTATGGATTCGCCGCCTGTATTGGGCAATTCTATTTTCCTCGTTAGCAGTTAATCAACAGTGAACCGCACGTAGTTGTCAACGTGGCGCACAGATATGGCGGCTTTGCTTGCAGCGTTCAGTGACTAAGGGAAGTTTCACTCATTATGTTTGGGGGTGGAACGAAGGCAATCAGGGGTGGTCAATCTCGTAGAATGAGACCCTTCCAAGATTCCCCCTCTTAAACGGAACTCTTCCTCGCCCACAATTATAAACAGTGACTAAAATTTGACTGTTTGAAATATTACTTTGATAAATGTGCCATTTTTGATACATACATTTACATATATTCGGACTGATTTAAGTAGACAGACACCCATTTATTTTATGGAATTCTTGTCAGCAAAAAAATTGAAACATACACAACTAAAACAGTCAAACTTGCAAAATATGTATGTGATTGATCTCTGTTTTGAGTATTGTAAAACTAAGTTATAACACAATTTAGCAGGATTTACTCTTCTAGCAATACTGTTTTCAAAATGAATATCGCAGTAATTGAGTGAATAAAACGTGTACATTTTGTTAGTCAAGCAGTTGCTTTATAAGATATTATAGAAAAGTGTTGAAAATACCTGCCAGGTATATTAAGCTAATCAGCATAACTTTAACTACTTTTGAAGCTCCCCAGCTTAACATAGCAAAGTAAAAAGTGCCAGTCGTACCTGTAACATTCACATGAGATCTTTATTCGGATGTGTTTGTATATTCGGATGTGTTTGTATACGTAGCTGCACACACAATAACAAATTTTTGGAATTTTGAACCACAATGTAATGGGTTTAGTGCGGGGTGACAATTTAGATTATAAAAGTGTGAAGGCCGGGTTTCTTTGCGAATAACTGTTAGGACATCATAGCTTGAAGCTACTGAAGTTTTAACATAGTTTCTGTGAAATATGTGAAGCAGTCACAGCATCATACAAGTGAAATATTTCTAACTCTGTCTTAAAGCCCCACTTTTCAATCCCAGGTTCTCGCATTAGTGGAGTTCTCCTCCAGTCAAACGCTTGGCCAGTACGATGTTTATTTCTATAACATTGATTACACAAACTGATCTCAACCTTTTGTCACATTTGCTAATCCTGCAAACAGAGTTTATGCAAGCTTTTGATTGACGGTCGGTTCAAATCGCCAACGGTCATTGATTCCCCACCACAAACGCTCGAATTTCCAAAAAAATTGTCTTCCAGTTGCGTTAGACTTTGACTATAACCACAGAGTTTGATTGGCAGCAACTTTGCGCTGACCGCTTGGCAGTCTGTCTGTGTTTTTGCGGTCGGGGAAAACTAAAAATTGGCATTTTCTGGAGCGTGTGCCCGCGTGTTGCCTGTTTGGTGTCCACTTACACGATGAACACCGCCATACCTTGGCGTCCTTTAAAGGAGGCTCCGCCTTTAAAATTGTCTTAATTGCACAAATAGGCTTTTCATTTGTTATTTGTCATCTCTTTTGCATATCGAACACATCATATGTATCGAACTAATAAGATGTACTGTATGTACTGAAGAATATACATTGTTTCTTCTTTCATTGATTTCAATTGCCGTAGGCATTTGTCAAGTATAAAGGGCGAGACATAGCGAAAAAGGGGAAATGAATAAATTCATATAACATAAAAATCACTACCAGTCTGTAAAGTATGTCACTCTCCTTCAGCTGTCGACGATTATGTAACGACGATTCTGGATTATGTAAATATGTTTAACAATACTGTAATCAACACATTGAGACTTTGTGTTCATTCCAAAATATTACAATACATAAAATATGACCTTCTTCCGAGACAAGTTTGCAGAACATGACCGTCCCTCAGGAGTAGGTTGTGAAACCGATCTTCCCCGAAGTCCTGTCCACTCCTTCGAAATATCGGGAATGTCCCTTAACTCAAAACTCAGTGCGGCTTAACCTTAACTAGGGCCCTTGTCAGACGCAGACTTCATGCACCAGACATTATCAGCATTATTGGGGGAGATTAGTTTTTGTATAAGCTCCGTTTCAAGCCTGTCTTTCCTCGGCTCCCCGCACACGAAAGCGGACACCGTTACGGATTAGGAGTCGAGAAAGTCCACTTCGATGGATTAGCAACCCCTCCTCTGCTAATCAAAGTAAGAAGCCGATGTCAGATTCTGACTCCCACACATTAAAGATAAAAACACACGCCCAAAAGAGATCGTCATTTTCTTCATTTTCTAAATGCGTTCTCACTTCAGCCTCCTTCTTTCAGAAGATACCTTTATATTCTCAGGCGCGTTTAAGAGTCTTATCCGGAGATGCGCCATTTCCATGATGAGTTAAGAATGTCATTCCTGAGTTAAAGGTATACAACGCAGATTCCACGACGCTCTCGAATTCTGCAAGCATTGTGAAGACTTGAAGACTTGAATGGAATTATCTGATTTTACAGAAGCAGCCCCGACGCTCAAACAGCAGAAACGCAGCTGTCAAAAATCCGTCAGGCATGTCAATCGTGGGTCAATTGCTTTCAATCACTAAAAGTAGCTACCGGCAACTCTGCCGAGTAGAGCGTATCTATCTCGCATGTTATTAAAAAAGGAGAGTTTTCTGACCGCGATAAGACAAAGTGCGGGGATAGGCTGTAGGTAATTTTTTTTATTTCAGAGTTGGAACGTTGCCCCTGTGGTGTTCTCATGGCTAAAGCTAGTCTCTTTGAAATATAAGCCCAAACGATTCATTTTAGAACAATCCAACCGAGACTCTGAAAATTGCTTTCAAGGTTGGCTTGACTACCACAGTTTGTCGCTGCATTATTGCTTAAGCAGTATCCTATCAACTGACTCTTTTTCCTTGAACGCTACAGGGCTTATTGGCTATTTGCTCGCTTTCCCTATGGGCACCGCGCGTAACCGGCCAAGGGCTACACCGTCACGTCTAAACTCACATTCGATTTCAAATCACAAGAAGCGGTTCGTTTCGAGTGCAACCTAAACGAAAGGTCACCGGTCGAACTCAACAAGAACTGAAAATGAAAGGACAACAGATGTTCCTGATAACCTCGTTGCCATTTTATTCAAGTGTCATTAGTTTTTGGTTGTAGTCCGTGAAAAGTATTTCAACTCACAATATCCCGTATTCCCATAGGCCAAGTGTGTGGATGACAAGCTTTGTCATCGATTATTAGTATATTGACTTCTTGACTTTTCTAAATTATATAAGTGGAAAATACCTCCTAATGACTTACGAGATCGTTCAACAAAAGGATACGCATTATGTTTAATCGAACAAGTATACCACAATTCGAGGAATTCCACAAACTATTGTTAAATGTATCGAAAATTCCCCTTTTGTGTAGGACATGTGAGTTTCGGCATGCTTTTAACCTTTTCTTCTTCTTTCGAGGCATTAAAAAGCTTAAAGACGTTGGCACCGAGCTAAATGCATTATTCTTCGCAAAACGTGACGAGTGTCTTTGGCGAATTTTGCAAATGCTATGTGAGAAGTTTTCATGATTGTGTTGTATTTATCCAAACCAAGATAATGACATTCGAAATATACTTGGTAGCTAAAACTTCTAATGCATGGGAAACCTGTTTTTCCTCGGAATTGTATGCATATAATGTCAAAATCTGCCAGGACCATTACTGTAAAGCAGGGAGGGGGTGAAAAACCTGCAAACAGTTGTTAGGTGAACGGCCTAATGATAAAATGCACTTCGTTTGAATGGCGGCTAAAATCCAAAACTCACTGGAAAACACCTGTGCCAGATAATCCACAGAAATCGCATTAAATACAGGTATTTTTTCTCGAAACAAAAATATGTTTGCTATATCTGAGGTGAAACGTCAAACACTCCAGCTGAACCGTATACCACTGGAATCACTCGCTACACAGAGAGAGAGAGAGAGAGAGAGAGAGAGAGAGAGAGAGAGAGAGAGAGAGAGAGAGAGAGAGAGAGAGAGAGAGAGAGAGAGAGAGAGAGAGAGCGTTCGCTTCTGTACAAGTCATTCCACAATAACACTGATCTTTGAATTACCATTTTGACAGAACGAACTCATTCTGTAGACAGGTACTGATGGGTAATTTAGTCTCTGCGTTGCTAGGTCTCGTTTTACCTAAAGTAATTAAATTCGATGTTGCACTCGTTTAAAAGTTGAGTAATTTCATTGAAAGTTTTTTTACTGTTACCTTGGTGTATACGTATTTGCGTAATATGGACAGCAAACATTAATGACGCAAAGAGAGTCTATAAAATGATAGAGGGCGGACAGCATTTATATCGTAATTAAATTTTAAGGAAAAATTGGAGGAAAAAAAGACGAACATTAGCCACATCAGTGATAAATAATAAGCTTTTAATTCCCTTTCCATGAACCTTGAGAAAATTTTTGTTAATACAATTATAATTAGCGGCAACTGCAGCTTTCAAATTCCAAAGGTCTGTCAGCAGTATCTTTAATTTCCGCATGTCTCATTATTTTGTTGTACTTATACAGTGCATTTTGTTGTTCTGCTTACCAAAGGTATGTCAAAAGGCTTGGCACTGGACTTGTCAACAGCCCTGGCAACTGAAGTTAAGTTTGAAGTAGAGAACTTTTTCTCAACTATACATTACATTAAATACTGATCATAATATGATGAATTGACAAAGTTGATAATTGGTATATTATACTGTTATTCACAAAATACGGCCCTGTATGGACGAGGGCTCAGTGAGTGACGTATTGGACGAGATGAAGGCGAGTCCAAGGCTACCATGTCGTGGACTTTGGTAGCCCCAGGGAAAAGTTGGTAGTCTGTGGACGCGGGACTACCGCTAATTTCGAGCCCTGGTTCAATTCGGTTCTGCGACGACATCACCAGTAACCAACAGAAATATAACCTTGGACACTCAATGTAAATTTATATTTGAACACCAGAATCATTAGAGTTTTTAATTGGGGCGTGTGGGGTCGTTTTTTTCGATGAGCAATCTTGCACATACTTAATCGTTATTTAGAAAGTGATGTTTAGCATTTAAATTGAATATTTGCCGGTCACTCGGCAGAAAGACTGCGTGTTGACAAATTAAAAGCCAAAGAGAAGAATCGAACAGTTGGAATAGCCAGTGGCTGCTCGGTGCAGTGTTTGATTGTGTTAATAAACATGTCAATGCATGAAAGTTAGATTCTAATGTGCCGATGGGTTTTGCTTAAAGCAGAACGGTTTCCCCCGTCTATTCAATATCCAAACCCGTCTGTTCGTAGAAACTGAGACGAAAATACCGACTCGCCTTCCCAACGGAGCCGCGAATTCAGAAAGGAATCATCAGTGTAAATTTGCATATTTCATTCAACACAACCTTAAATATATGTAAGCTTCAATGGACAGTGGCTACTATACGTCCAAGAATAAAAGCAAGCCCCGCCCTTTACCGACAATACATCTTACCACAGAGTGATTTTGAAATATACCATTCGAAGATAATCATCGTGCGCCATCAACTTGGTCGTCTGCCGAGCTGAGGGCTGAATATATCGTGTAGAAGAAAAAAAGTAAATTTAAACGCGAGTGACTCAGAAGCGAATCTCAGTAATTTTTTCTTAGAGTGCGAAAATGTTTCTGCATTAAAAAGAATATTGCTTGTCAAGTGTCATATGTACCCGACACTCGTACATGCTGCCAAAAATCAAAACAACACACTTGCTGATGTATTAATATTTTGCATTCAAAGATGCAACACGCTTCCCCGTAATTAGCGTTAGCTATGATGTGAATAAAATGACAGAATAGTGTAAATGGATAGCTTTATCTGACAGCATTATATAAGTACCTTATTCAAACCACTACCGTCATCCACAGTGAGCAGATTTTCGAAGTACAAAACACTTACAGGTAGAATATTAGTGTGTCAAGGAAGTCTTTGCTGTCCAACCTTAATCGGTTATACTCAAAACCTACATTGACGTGCGCTAATATGAAACTAATGAAACAGCAAGCCATACAGCGTTTGTGAGATTGAGAAACGTACAGAACCCAACAATGCAATTTGTTCAGAAAATAAAATTGCATAAAAAGAGACGTGTAAAAATTGATTACTGTAACGGGGTGTTGGTTTTTAGATTGTATCGCCATTTTATTGTACCACCAATCCTCGTCTTACAGAGCAAATCATGTAAGTTATAAAACTATTCATTAGCCGTATTTAAATAGACCTAGACAGTAACCAATCCTCGCTGTAAAGCATAAATGGAGATCTAGCCAGTAGTTATACCATGGTAGGCAATGGATGGAGTATTAGAGAATCTTTTTTTATTTATAATGTGAATTTTACTAAATGTCTCTTCCAACATTAGGCTACACATGCCCTATGATGGGTGATCAGTGGTACGTACTGACAAATTAACCTGTGAAAATAACACTTCGAAGCTGATGATTCGGCAGATTTCGAAACTCAAGAATTGATGACGGCACAGCCAATAGCATGCACGTGATCATGGTTGGCTAAATCAACCCAAAATGTATAGGTCTGTGCCAGTTTACTAATTAACATCACTCACACGTCATCAACGTAAGATCAACCAAGCCATCTTACTTCTATTCCACACTCATTACGGCGCTCATATTGCTCTCGCATCTGACAACAGCCACGCCAAGTTCACTTGATTTATTACTTAATATACTCAACAGATTTATTCCTTGTTTTCAACATTTTAATAACAGAATAAAAAATCGATAATCCAATTACGAAAATTCAATTAACCTTTCTTACCCCTTTGTCACAAGCTCTTAACTACTACATTTTATGATACATAACTTGATAACAGGATTAGAAGAATTCATATCCCACTTTACAAATTATGGCACAACCTTGAAAAAGGAAGATTACATTTCATTTCAATTTGACACTGCAACCACAATGCTAGCTAAATGATATTATTGTGGCTATATTGGGTGTTCAGTATCCTTGAATTTGAGAGAAAATTGCGATAAAACTATCAACGGTACAAAAATTAATTCAATACGTCAAGCATATCGAGAAATAAAAATCTTCGTTATTTGGCGCGTATATAAATTCAAACATACCTGGAAGCTTGTAGTTCATATTTACGAGAGGCCAGGTCGGATCTAAATGAGTAAACAGCTATCTTGAAAGTAAAGCTTAAAACACATATTTATTTTAATATGTATGGATTGCAATTTGTGGTTGTAATCAATTTAATATATTGCGCAATTTTCGAGGCATTCATTTTTCAAAAAAACGTCATCCTTTTAGAAGATTATTCGCCAGGGAAATAAAACATAGATTGAATATGCATTGAATTTCAGGGCTCGTACTTTACCTTTATTTAACTCTTCAGATTGACGACATAAAACTTGAAGGATACACAGGTTTTGATATTAAACGTATGCTGTCACCTGTTCCGATTTTGCCACAGTTACCATGGAAAGAGAAAATCTAACCAATCACAGATTTTAAGCGGATGGCCGCTTTTTAAAAACAGCGCCCTCACATGCGCATTTTGAATACCAAGGAACGCCCCTTTTACCATATATTGGCATATTTAGATTACAAGTGACTGTATACTTTTAAGTTTAGAATACTCGTAAGTAAACTGCTTGGCTTTTTGCAGCAGAAATATTGAACTCGAATGATTTGGCAATAAGTCAAGTACGTGCAGGTTGTGAGCTGCATCTACGTTTCTCATTCACTGGCCAATGCATTACAAATTTAGATTCTCGAAAAGTGTTCAGAGGCCGTCTAAACAGATTTGTATAGGATATCAACAATCGACCTAGTGACACGAACAACAGATTTCGTGTCCAGTCAACCACTTGTTAGTTTTACGGGGACAATAAGCCTGCACTGGTGGATAAGTTGAAAAATAATTTGACTCCTACGCTCAAATTCTTATGCCAATTATAACATAAATTGACTCCTATGCTAAACTAATTGTAGATATTATCAAGTGTGTACCACAATTCATTCTTCATGACTGTTTAGCAATATTCCTCAGAGCGACCGGGTATGGAACGCGCTTGTTTCAAAGAATGTTGTACTTGCATGTGTGCATATAGTATTTAACGATGCATTCACAATCATTTTGGCATATCAAGAGAACTTGTACCGTAACTGCTTTAATCATAAAGTGCTAATAATCTATCAATAATGATGAGAAAAAACCTTTATCAGTCCTACTCTCAACGCTTGAAGAGATATTGCAAAGTGTAATAATAATACGAGTTATCACAGTTCAATGTGGTTGTATACGCGACTGCATGACAAAAAGCGCCACCACCTTGTTATGGGAGAAATGGCAAATCGATCTCCTGCATTGTTAAAACTATATACAAACTAACCACGTAAATAACCAATGGAAGTAACAGTAACAGTAATTATCAATATATATATATATATATATATATATATATATATATATATATATATATATATATATATATATATATATATATATATATACACCTATATGTATATATACACACCTTAATTTTCAAAAATACCGAATATATATATATTATATATACACCTTAATTTTCAAAAATACCGAGAATTTATATATTATTTTGTTCTATCCTGCTATGAAGATCATAAGCACTTTCATTCATCCTGTCTATTACCTGTCAAACTCAATTTATCGGGAGATTACTCGAGAAAGTCGACTTGAAGGTGAGTTTTTCCGTCAGCTTAACATCTCAAGGAATATAAATTAAATGTAAACTCAAACCCAATAGGGACGCATCAAGTTGCCGTTTTCTTGTGAATCTATGAGACGGTAATGCGTTCTTACTTCAGACAAGGGACAGTAACGCGCTCTCCAGAGTTTGTCGAATCTTTGCACGCAAGCAGACGTGTCTAAGATACATAGATTTTACTCTCAACTAATGCTTCAAAACGCTAACTTTTCAAATGTACGGCATTGGTCATTTTTTCGAAGCCTTCAAGAAAGGAGGAGAATTAATTGCCTTTACAGTTTATTACAATGACCGTTTTCCCCTACCCGTCAGCTCAGCAGGTATTAAAATCATGACGTTTACAATCATGTATTTGTACAAACTGTTTCATCTGTCGCTAAAAGCAAAGGCGCATTGCATTGTCGACGTAGTTTTTATCTTACAAAAGAACAGACCAATCAAATAAGGATGGCTACCTCAATCAACTTCCTGTTTATTTTGTACAACATGATCAAATCATTCTTGCGTTGAATACGTTGTTGCAATGGCCCTAGGATTACTTTTCACAGAAAGGAAATTCTTCTATTTCTAAAGATGGTGACAAACTCATTGGACTCAGACAGAGGCGTAAAAACTAATAATAGGGGCATTGCAATTGTATATTAAACGCTAGAACATTAGTTATTACTTTATTGCCGTAGCTTCAATGAGTATTTGTAATTTTTTTTTGCAAATTAAAATAGAAGATTTTCAATGAAACTACCGATGGAATTAGAATGCAACGGAAGAATTTGGATTTTAAAGAAAGCGACAGACGAAGTATCCGCAGCCCCGTTACAACACGGAGTTCTCGATTAATATGGTTTTGTCGTGTTTTAATGTACAGAGTACCGCTTTTCTCTCAATTACAATGCTTGAAATAAGTATGATGCTGAAGCATAGCACTGAAATAATTTATGAATTAATTTTTTTTGCTTTATGACTTTCTTTGTTCCTCTAGCACGTATGTATTATCTGCATTTGTTTTGGCATAAAAAGATATCATGTTATGACAAAAAAGGTATTTGGCAACAACATGTCCGTTCTGCTCACAGGAAACAAACACAGAAACAACCTCTCACCAACCAATCAAACAATAAAACCAACCACCAATACTAACTGCACATACTAAAAGGTGAGGTACCGTGGGGTAGTAGTTAGGGTACCGGACTCACTATCGGAGGATGGTGAGTTCGAGACCCGTTAGGTCCAAAGTATCGGACTCACTGTCAGAGAATGGTAAATTCGTGACTCAAGCACGGTGTTTTACCCCTTAGCAAGGCACTTTACCCCTCATTGCTCCTTTATGTAGTGGGGTACCTCATCCTTAGTTGGGTTCGCCTTTTGGATGAGTAATACGTATACATCAATGAATACATTTATACATACACACATCTATACATACCATGCATCTATACATATATTCATAGATAGATGAGATAGATACACACAGATACATAGTTACATAGATAGACGGACCGACAGATTGATAGATAGATAGATAGATAGATAGATAGATAGATAGATAGATAGATAGATAGATAGATAGATACATACATACATACATACATACATACATACATACATACATACATACATACATACAAACATACAAACATACATACATGAAAGTCATGTGCCTTGTTTGCTGAAATAAATAATACGAAAACTCGACTCAACGTTGAGAACGGCGGTAACTTTAGAATGTTGTGATCAAATTTGCTTACGTGAGGGAATCAACTCATTACCGTCTAAAGTGTCGACTAATGGTCTCGCTCTCTCCTGCCTTATAAATCGTTCCCAGATCACTATTGTCATCAGCTCAGATTACAAACGTCGCAAGGCCAACACATTATTGTAATTGCTTTCCGATGAGACGGAGTCGAAAGCACACCATCGATTTTCATCTAGATTTCATCAGTGTCATTAAGATGAGTGCATTGATATCACCTGATCTCAAGATAAACTTGAGCGTAATCAATTTGGCCCTCGAAATTGACATTGCCTTTTGTCACACTGAAAATAGTATTGAATCATTACTTCTGCAAGGTACAGTATCTTCATATATACATTTATGCGTCAGTGCCTTCTAAATACCACATTTAAATTGAACATTTTATTTGCCATTGGTGGAGTAAACATAGCACCACATTGTCATTCACCTCGTATACTATTTTGATTTAACCATTCAATGTTTTCATTTAGCGAATTTTCGGGTCCATTTACACGGTTGACGAGTTTGCCAATATCCACCGAAGGGACATCTTCATTTAATAAGAGGCCGTCAGTAGCGCAGCCCGCGCTTTTCTTCAAAGATATCGATCGCAGCGACTCATTTAACCTCTTCCATTCTGAGAAAGTTGAAATTATGAATCGAAATCGACGCGGGGATACAGGTAAGTTGAACCGCATCAACCTCGTATTGCTGTCTCCAACACACTTGTGAGCTTTAGCCCTCGGGGTATTAGGACGTGTATCTCAGCCAAAGGGTGATGTAATACGCACACATGATGTCTTTATGAAGCATGATTGCGTACAAGTTTGCAAGGACATTTTAGTTGCATCAACGTCGACAAAAACACGAGTTAGTTGAATTACTGTCAGCTGATCGGGTACTATTAAACACTGCCTTACTTATTCAGTCTTTTGTACTATTAATCAT
This sequence comes from Ptychodera flava, assembly GCF_041260155.1. NCBI lineage: Eukaryota > Metazoa > Hemichordata > Enteropneusta > Ptychoderidae > Ptychodera > Ptychodera flava. Next base: position 15,119,776 of record NC_091940.1, on the reverse strand, counting down.
CGAATGGAGTCAAACTCTGAAGGGTCATTTCAGATAATTGAAAATCGATGAATTAGTATATTATATATATATATATATATATATATATATATATATATATATATATATATATATTATATATTATATATATATATATATATATATATATATATATATATATATATATATATATATATATATATATATATATATATATATATATATATATATATACATCTGTCCTCTTGGGAAATTACAGTGCTCGATGGTAAAGTAGAGTGTCATAAATAATAACACAAATTACTTCAAGTACAAGGTAATAATATCTGTTTCTTAAGTTTCATGCATCATGCAATCTGTAGACATATGAAGTGAAAGGAGTTTTAGCCCCATACTCTCGTTTATATATATATATATATATATATATATATATATATATATATATATATATATATATATATATATATATATATATATATATATATATATATATATATATATATAGATGGACAGAGAAACAGAGACAGAGACAGAGAGGATGAGAAGAAAGGAGAAATGATAATACTATGGATACAAGCCATTGAAATTATGATTGTCTGTCTGGAACATTTTTTGGAACATTTAAGAGCGTCCGGACAGACATCAGGTTATTCATGCATTGCGCATTCATTCTAGTGAATCAATTCTCACCGGTAAAGGTAGAATTTATAAGTGAAAACTTCTGCTTTAACATCTGAATATAGAGAAGTTGTTATAGATGTTCGTCAATTGAGGTGCCTGTGGAAGCTTCAAGAGGAGAGACAAACTATTGAGTTCAGAAAGTCAAAACGGTCGCTAGACCATGTGTTAACTCAGCGGGAATACTATAAAATTTCGAGTTTTAAAGAAAAGGAGAGTGTTGATGTTTCTTTTACTCCATACATTTAAGTTTTATAATGGGTCAACTAAAATAGCATGACAGCAAGTATTGTGAAAATTCAGTGCCGAAAATTCTGTCTCCGAAATGCATTCTACCCGAAACTTTTGCGACCGACAACAAGCAAGGGACAATAAATGTTATTGCCGTTTCCTTAACAAATGTCGAAGCTGGGTGAGAATATAGCGATTAATATGACTCAGTCGATCTGGAAACTCAAAGCTGTTGATTACCGCCACAACAACTTAAAGAATATAGATTCTTGACGTGTGTGTAAGTCGCCCGACCTGAGCACTTGTTCGACACTTTATGGCGCTAGAAAGCATATTAATGGCATTATGGAGACAGCATGAGGTAGCTCATTGTGTTTGATGCTATGGACCGTTGAGAGGGATAAAATAGCCTGGATGTGACATGAATTTTTCATAGTGGTAATTATTAGCGGTAATCTCTAACATACAAATGTTGCATTACTTAGCAAAAGAGGGGTACTTTTCACGAAATTAATATTCCTTATAGTATTGATGGTAATGGATGACTATATCTAGCTCACTAAGTGACAAATATACTCACATTGACGATTACTATGGTATTAATTGATCAAATGTAATGTCTATTATACGGTCTATGATAACAAACTCATGTCTCTGCAAGATAGATTTCAATGACCGTGCGGGCTTCGCAGGAGGTAAGGTTATTTGAGGTGCTGTTGATGTCCGGCTCAACACATTCTACTGCACGCCGTAACGCCTGACGTATCCAGCCGACCGTTTATTAAATAAACAGTAACTGCGTTCATGGGAGCCATGTTAAACAGTTGGCTGGAGCCATAGAAAAATGCCCACCTTGTAAAGGTGAAGAAAATTCGTTTCGAATAAAGGATCACGTTGTTCACAGTGTGATTTAATTAGTTCATAATAAGACTATAATTAGATTTTCGTATTAAGATTATGGTCTTTCATGTTTGCAGGTGAAGATAAGGGTTCCAGAAACTGTATCATAATTTGAAATTTCACTAATAAGATATGTAATCAATCCTTGGTTTGCTAGCATACTTAAACATACAATATACATAAACCTAGTCAAAAACAGGTTAGGAAATTGTTTGCAGTGGTTTTTTTACTTTGCCGATACAAATAGGTTACAGCTAATATTAGGTAATTGTGTCAAAATTTTCATAGGCTTATCATAAAAACTCTAATTCTTTAAGTTTAACCGAACTAAGTGCGGTTCACAGGAAGCAGATTGATTTATGTTCGAATGCATTGTTGGTCGTTGTTTATATAAAGAATGCGCCAAACCGACATTCTATTAAATATGAATTGAGGCCATTTCTAGCTGGTTAGAAATCATACCGCAGAAATTTCACTGTCGGCATATACTTTCATTCAAATAGGATTTCTGGGCGAAACATTACTCATTTGAAGTGCCGACAACGCTCGAGAGCAATTTTATTGTTTGGTGTAAGATGTATCGATCAATTATTTTTCAATCGTGCTAGATTGATTTTGACAGCTGGAGTCTGAAGTATTTGCATTTTGATGTGGACACTCGCTAAAACAGTCTTCAGATCATGAGCTTAGCGGAGGCAATTTAGAAATATCGACGTCATTTGCGTGACAAAATATATCTATATATAGTAAAATGGACTTTGATTGCCTCTTTAAATGTCCATTGGTGATGGTGAAATTTTGCCAGACGTACACTGAAAGAAGTGATTCATGTTGAAACTGAAGAAAGCGTGAAACAACTTGAATAAAACCCGTGTGTAGATGCAGTTTTATACGTGTCCAGTGAATGTCCTTTTTGCGTTACTTTACACTGTGATTAAGGTGCAGTGAACTTGTAGAGGCAAAATAAAGTTTATCGTTTCGGTAAGAAAAATATCGACTTGATAGAAAATATTGCTGGTACGCCAACGCTGGCTTATCACGTGACCAGATTTGAAAAACACGTCAACACGGATAAAGTGCGCATGCTTTGCTATCTTTGCCTCGACAACACCGGAGATTTTATTTTGTTTGTCGTGGATTGGGTATTCAGCTCGCAAGATCCTCGACTGAAAACGTGCCAGTATAAATGAAGGCAACATGAGCTTTAAAAGTGCACTGTGCCAAGTCATTTTGTAGATTGATTTTGTCCGTCTACCTGTCTACTCAAGACACGAGCTGATGTCAATCAGTATCGAGCGCAAGCTGTCACAGTCTTTGCGTCGCACAGATTAAGTATGAGGCTGAATGGGTTCGTCAATCATTTGTGACAAGTGTAATAAGGGAGGAGGTAGTGCCTTTATTGTCTCCGACATTTAGATGACGTTTTATGTGACCAACAATCAATCAGTAGGCGAGGTTTGGCAAACACTATTGTTTAACTGTTAAGGCAGCATAACCCACACTGCGTCGTTCTTAGGAATTCCCTGAAATAAGCAAAATAAGTGTAGTAGTATATACATACGCACACAGTGACACAAACACACGTATATTGCTTTAGTTATCATATATATACAATATCATTGTATTTCATTATAATAATAACATACAATGACATATATAATGATATACATACATACATACATACATACATACATACATACATACATACATACATACATACATACATACATACATACATACAATCCAACAATATTTGATTCAAAGAGTAGCATTCGCTTCTGAGTAATGTTATCGGGCGAACATACACATAAACACGGTGGCGTCAACTTGGAACAGGAAGACCTTGTTCGTGAGTTTTAAAGCGACTTCCGGATTAAGAAAGCAAGGTTATAATTCGCTAATACTTTTTTCATCCGAGAAACTAAAGACTTGGGTATTTATTGATTCATGGAAAGCTGGAATCTGAAAATACGTCAGGAAGGCTTATCTGGCTTCCACTTCGTTAAGAAAACTTTCTTCTTACCCGTTCAGAAGAGGAATCGGCTTTACATGGCAGGCCCTGACAAATCCTGCTTATTTGGCAAATGTCAAACTATCAAGCTTATTGCTATGTGTAGAAGACGGTACTCCGCACGGAAATGACCCTTTTTCGATGTTCCTTCGATATACTAATCGAATATAAAGTAGAAGAACTCCCCTTTGAATGTTATATTTATCTCTTGCAGAAGAACCGTTTTCGTGATTTTCCTAAAAAGAACAACATGCGCAAGGGGAATAACAAGAAAATGATTTGCTTGTTAGAGTCATGAAGTCTTCTCTGTGTTTTTGGTACTTCCCATAGCTTGCAACGGCGCCTTTGACTCCTTAGGATAATACGTTGCCAGGAGATGGCTCCCGTTGTTATTGATGCGTAAAAAGCACGATTCCATTAGAATTCTTATCTTGTGATCTAACAAGTCACCCGCCTCTGCAATAATCTCCTTGGGTGCCGGGATATTAATCTTTTCCCGATCTCCAAGCACCTGTTAGGTGCCCTCAGCAGGTCTGCAAATCGAAATTAAATTGAGTTTTCCCGTGGCGTCGGTTAGAATCTTCGCTCTGTCCTCATGTTAAAAATACACACTTGTAAGAAATCGTGGAGTCAGAAACGCCTCCGGCAGACTTCCAAAGCCTCGAAAGTTGTCTGATCTGTATAAAAATTGAGTCGCAGGTCGCGCATGTCAAAAACTTGAGTGATAAAAAAATTAACATTACGGCGTTAAGGATTTTTCTGTTTACACGACAAAACACGCATCGGTGATTTCTTTGGCCATTGCTGAAGCGTGAAAGATAGTGTTCCGTTCGACAAGAGAGACAAATCAAAAGAAGATTTTCTTTTGAAATTCACGTCAACACTTTAAATTATGAAGAGGTCGAGAAAGCAAAAGGTCAACTGCTTAAAAAACGTTTTTACTACCAAGAACACACCATAAAAACCCATAAATTATGAAAATTATAATATCCTCGGCCGGTACGTACCCACTTAATGCGATGTGATCGTACAAATACTCTTTGTAGTTAAATGCAACAACTATCAATACATGGCCAGACAATGACAAGGCAAACGGATATTTTGAAATTCAAATGCTTTCGAAATTCAGCCGCTTATCTATCAAAAATCAGATCGATAGACAGGCAGATAGATAGATATATATATATAAGATAGATAGATAGATAGATAGATAGATAGATAGATAGATAGATAGGTATATATCAACGTATGACTACCCATTTTTTGTTATAAATGTAGTTTTCTAATATTCCTTTTTGAACATATTGATAGTGTTGGCAAAATAATGTATAAGTGCAAGATAATTTGACTACTCATTATTTCCCTTTGGGAGTTTAGATAGGCGTTGTTCGACCTAAATACAAAGTGAAGACTTTTATACAAGATTATATGCAGTTTGACCATAAAAAACCGTTCCTGCGGTTGATGGAAAACTTAGTATATACCCTATGGAATTAACAAAGTACCCTGAGCTCTCTACAGAAATAGCTGAGCGAATTACTTTCTGTTGGCTAAATGTTATGTATGTCTAGGTTGGGGCTAAGTTCTGCTGCACCTTGTTAACTTTCATAAAGCACGGTAAATATTAGAATGATACACACTATAGCCTCTGATGGTAACTCTTGTACTTAGTGTAAAATGAAATAATGGACGCATAATCCTCAGATAAATGAAACACAGGGCTTGCTTCATTATGAATAAAAACTTAAATGTAGGTTGACACTGTTTATGAATTCGAAAATTGTACTGAGAAATTATATCAAGAGATAACTCACCGATTATCTAGAAGATCTTTTTGAATTAGAATTAGAATTAGAATTAGAATAACTTTATTGTCCAAAAATTGGAAGATCGTCTTTCTATCACTCGCAGTAAAATACATACAATAAAATGAAATACAAAAAGTTAAATGGCACACATAGAAACACAATTACAAAGACACTGCTGATCAACAGCACATGAAAGTTATTTGAACAAAAAGTGGTTAAAACTACAAATAGAGTTCAACTCATTCTGTGTTGTTTAAAATAGATATTGCTGACAGTATGAAACAATGTCTGTAAAAAATTCTCCAAACTCTAGGCACTCGATATCTGCGCCAGACGGAAGTTTCTGAAACAATCTGTAAAGTGGATGTGTGCTATCATTAAGAATTGAACGTGTTTTTCTGTTCATGGAATCGTGATATTAAACTGATAAGGGAATTTGCTGTGTTCCAATAATTTTGCTTGCCGTATTGATTACACTACTAAGTTTAAGCTTATTTCTCATGGTGAGATTTCCATACCACGTTACGATGTTAAAGCTTATCACACTTTCTGTTAGACTTCTATAAACTCGTTCAAGTATACATTGACTGACATTGAGCTTTTCAGCTTCCTTTGAGAACTAGTCTTTGCTGTGATTTTTGTAAATAATATCGGTGTTTTCCGGTGGTTTTCCTGGTGTTTTCCTGGAATGCCGGTGCCAAGATATTTAAACAAACTCACCATCTCAACCTCCTCATCATCAATTACAATTTCTTTAGGTGTTTGTCTTTCTCGCCTATTATCACATACCAATTCTTTTGTTTTTCCAACATTGAGTTTGAGAAAGCTTTGTTTGAACCAGGCATTGAGTCGATCAATCTGAACAAAATATTGAGACAGGGTGAACTCGTCTTATAAGCAACCAACAAGAGCCATGTCATCTGCATATCTTATCAAAGTTTACTTTAAACACCTGTACACTATGAACATATTTTTTGAAAGGATTTTTTCGGAGTTTGGGTAGTTTAATAACGTAAAGTTATAGTAACCTTTTCAATCCTATACCAAGGGTGTGGTGCTCTGGTATTTGATTCTTCCAAAGTAACGATTGATCGTAAGAAGAGATGGAAAAACGTTCTTCAACGATAGTGCCAAGACGTTTAGACTCGAACTTTCCACCAATCATATCAATTGCTCCTGTATGGATATAGTAACTGGTACTGGAATAAGAACGTAGTTGTTGTTGTTGTTGTTGTTGTTGTTGTTGTTTCTTTATTACTCCTCAATAAAAGAAAAGTTACAACACAATTAAATCGATAAAGTTATATAACTAAAGACGACAGCTCTGGATAAATTAGCTGACTTTGCCCTACAGGTTAAGGTTGAACATTAGTCTTGGAGAATACTAAAGATATTGACCATGAATGTCAATATTTACTTGAAGCATCTAGCCTTTCCTGTGAAATCACCCAATAAAGAGTCTATCAGTAGGTTATCACTACCCTCCCAGTCTATATTGCTTATTTTGCTGGGATACTGAGATATGTATGGCTGCTGTAGAATCGTTACAGAGACACCTGGTGTTTTTTTGTGAGGTTAGGCACCAGATGTATTCATTTAAATCATAGGTCTTTTAGATTACTCATGCAAACATACAAAAGGGCCCAGTTAACCCCAGTCCAGTTGTCGCCGAGGCAGATACATGCCATTGAAACCTCGCTCAGTAATTATCGCTAGACTGATTATATTCCCTCCGGTCATGTAATTCTGGTTGAGGACATGGGCAAATGTCAAATGACTTCTTCTAAATGAAATCGTAATCTACGTGCAGATAATGCTTTATTGTCCACTCGCTGATTACATCTGATCAAATTAACTTATCAATCACTTGCTACACTCGACGCCAAACACAATGTACTTCGGCCAAGAATTTGCATTGAGAATAAGCCATTGCTTTGATTACTCGTAAACAGCGCACAATTTTAAATGTTACCGCTGATATTGGCACCCCTGTTGTTATTGAAACCATCATTCTTCTCTCCTCAGTCGACTGTAAAGAGAGGATATGAAAAGGTCTACACAACTACACGTGATTGCCAAGTGAAGTTAGAAAGACAGACTCTGCGGGATTAGCAGTGAACTGCATCTTAGGCGCCTTCGAAATTACTTTGTAGAAACTCGAGCTGATATGAAAAGCTAGAACTTGAATTGGAGGTAAACGTAAAGCTCCTCAAGTTCAAATAATAATGGCCGAAAAGTTTCTATTAGCTCTCAATCTACATTTCAATGACGTGTTCAGAAAGTACAATCTATGCACTGTCTTGTTATTTTAATAAACGGAAAGTGACTTTCCGAGGGCTCTAGGCGTAATTGTCGCTCTCTTTCATTACCCCGATCCACGCTGAAAGTTGCTTCGAAGTGATCTCAAATGATGTAAAAATGCTTAAAAATGAACCGTGAATTTACAGACAACTAGTTCAAACTAAATTCATATTGGACAGTTTTAAACCTATACATTTTATCTACTATAATTGCTGTACAATCACCCTTAATCATACTCAGGAGGTTCACTTTTTCCCCCGGCAGGCGACAACCATCCAATGTGACTTCAGATTTGTTTGCCTTTTTAAAGCTGCATTTTCCTGGCAGTCCGCAGAGATACGGGGGACGGGAAATAATCTATCAAAGTCTTCGGAGTATGTATATCTGAACAGTCGCTGTATAACATTTCAAAAACATCACACCTTGATTCATCATGTTATTTCTGAAATCGATGTTCACCTCGTCACAGTATAATCTGCCTCGTCTGTCTGCTTACAAAGTAAGCTTAATCCTTTACTTTAAGGATACCGTTTCATAAAATCCCTCTGTCTTGTTTCCCGTAGGCTTCACGCTGCTTTGCAGCTGGCTAGCCTGTCACGTGCAAAACTTTTCAAAGATCTAGATGTACTTCTCTTGTTCGCGTTAAAGGATCCAAAAAGTGCCAGATGAAAGAATGAGTGACTCATCTGAATTTCCATTGAGTCACCATGTGTACTTTCCAGAAGCTCAAGAAACATATTGTGAACATTCAAATGAAAAGACGAAATGATTCCTCCCTTTGATCGCGACGGATAAGAAGACGAATTCATCTGGATTGACGTTTTGGTGCTTAGATTTCTTCTATGGACAACAAAAGCTAGTTCCAAATCTAACATGGAAATGCCTTCAAAAGACACATTCAGCTTGAGGCAGTATCTGCCTTGCTGTTGTATTGTATTTGCAGCCATGTGCGGGGAGATTTAAAAATCCGGCTGTCCGACGTCACACAATCCCCTGCAAGCCTATACCGTTATACCAACATCGTTTTAAAACCCAGCTTTTTCATTTCGACTTTGGGATTTTCCTAAAAAAACTAAATGAATCCGATCTTATTCCAGACTTTAAAATGAACGTAAATATCATGTTCATGTAATGGAGCCAGATCTCTTTATTGGACAGTAATCGCATAAGTGGTTTTCAAAATTGCCCTAATTGTCGTCTGTATGGTAGGGATATTGCGTGTCATGTAAAGTTGATGACAGTGAGCTTTGCATGATTTCTTTACAAGAAAGATGGGGCATTCTTTGAACCGATAAAGAAGTACACAAGCATGGGCTTTCGCTATTGCGAGTCGCAGTCTGGACTTGGTGTCTGCATGGCATTCGTGTGTCATTCGCGAACATATCTGTGATGAGGCATAGATCGTAAAAGGTAACTTAATTCACGAAAAAACCCACCCTAGTGGTACCCTAATGGGCTTGTCTCATCTCACTTTAGCGTACACTGTTCCTCTCTCCTGCTGTCAAAGACTGGAATAATGCCAGGGTCAGGTGAAGCAAAAATGTCTTGATTTCATCACCAAAATGAGGTTAATTCAGGGTCAAGCGTTTATTAACCTTTGTGAGGTACATTATCTCTCACGGCGTAAGATTTAGGGTTTCATCCTTTTCTGTCAAGCAGACCTCAATCGCAAGGTGTTATCAGGCACGTTCATCACATGAATTCATCTCGATGAGGCAAGACATGTCCAACTCACCGGAGATGCGCACCTGTGTATTGAGACTGGCTTAAGCTATGTATCGTAAGGTAGAGTCGACACGGCCAGTACACATGCAGTTACATCCTTCGAGCCTTATGCACCTATCCGACTAGTTGGTTGCGGGGAAATGTTCAAAACCCATAGTTTTTCAATCCTAAAACCGAGTACAGTTAATTTTTTACTGATTCCGTAGGTTTGAAAATTGTTTACATTTTCAACTTAGCTTATATGAAGACAGTGTGCAAGACGTGTTCTAAACAAGGTTTGCCAAGATGACATGATATCTAATTATAGCCTGGTAGCTTGTTCTAGCCATCTGTCTGTAGTTCAAATATATCATGGACATTTCTGCGGTCTTTAGGTAGATTCATGTTTGACAGAACATCAGGTACATTAATAAATTCATTCCAGACCTCAAACATTAAAAGCTTTGAGCAGTTTAGACAGTCTGTCAGAGCTCTCGTGACGTGACTAATGTTTGTCATGTGCTCGAAGACACTCACCTACCATTACCTGAGTCGCGATTTCATTTGACGATTCGGGAACAACCCGACGAGTCTCAGGCGAACTGCGAGAAGCAATTCTGTCGTACACGTGCACCGAGCAAATGAAATCACCAACAACTTTATACCTTGTTCGTTATATTTGCAAAACTCATACGAACGATGCGAGTTATGGGTACGATACAGAAAATGCTTGCGCAACGCATGTTGACTATTAAACTTCCACATTTCATTGACGTTTCCCCACGATACTTACACTGTTCATTAGCTTGCGCATGCTGTTACTGTTGGACCGCGCCCACATCGTACAATCCTCTGAAGGCTGTATCCGCAGCATAGCGTTGTCGCCCGCATGTCTGTTCATATCCAAAGAATTATGGCTATTGAGCCATTGCCATAAATATGCAACAGTCGATTAATTTCACCGAAATACTTTAAATGGCACGTCATTATCTTTTGCAAGACCCGTAAGCTATAAAGTGAGATTTTCTGTATATTCGTCCGAAATAATCTTTAGGATCTCAACTTGATGAAATATTGCTGTGTTTCTAAGTCATTCACACAGGTTTATGACACTACATACCGGGGACGCAATGAATAATTTCCTGGGCATCGTTCCAAGCATTGCAGCCTACCCTAGGAAATAGATTTTCACCTCACGATCAAAGGCGCGATTGATTGGGTTGTCGAGGTGGGTAATCCTCGTTAAACGCTATACACTCGGGTATTCGGCTCAGTGATCTATAATTTACACTTCTGCCACACTAAGTGACAGCCTTTTGTCACCTGTCTAAACCGTCTTTTAACCGCCATCTCATTTCTCGCGGATTCAACAATGAAGGAGGTGCACTGTAAAGTAAATTGGCTGAGACTCAACCCTCGTTCACACTCAATCATCCACGCGCATTTTAGACAGACCACACAAAAGGAATACAGTAGGACATGGAGACAAGTCTGTAATATAAATGGCTTTCCGATTGGCTTTGCAATCGGAACAACATGCGAGAACAAAACCAGATGGCGAAGGAAATCGGCTGAAGTGTTAAACCTTCGGGCCGGCTGACAGAAAGTGGCATATTTAGAGCAAACCAATGATAAAATCGTACAGGTACGAGTTAATCTTGATTCAGTCAATGTTTTGTGTAGATTACAATCTCAAATGAAGAGTTTTGTTTCTGACAGTCAAGAAAACATTGCTTCTGATTATAGAAGTGTCAACCTTTCTCCCGAGCACTCAAAGCAATCACTTCGCAGACTTGTGATACCTGACCTGCCATCGACCACAAACAAACAAACAAACAATCAACCAAGCAAGAAAAACAAACAAACAAACAAGTAATAAATAAAGAAGGAAATAAATAAATAAACAAATAAATTAATTAATCAATATATAAATAAACATAAAGTGACAACTTGTTATCTCAAACCACGACAGAACTTTATTGACCAAACTTGAGCTACATATAACTACATCTACATCTTTCCTAGGTAATCATTACATTTGTGATTAATAATAAATGACCATATTTGATCGGCGTGTTTTCAAAAAATGCGCTGATACGTGTGAATGAAATACGAGGACTTCTATTAATCACAATGGGTAAAACACATCTGTGGTTATACGAGACTGTGTATCAATACAGCTTACTATCATTGGATGTTGTGTGTACATGGGCATGTTCAGCGATCAAAGTCAATGATTTGTCGTCACGCAGTATTGTCTTCGTCTGATAGTCAGAGCAGAGTAACTGTCTTCATTTCATGAACTTAGAGAAGCGTGAATTCCAAATGGAATGTTCGGAGTCTTTTTTCCGAAGAAAAAGGGTCCATTAATGTGCAAATACACTCTATCATTGAAGAGTGAATATTATTTATATGGATTTATATTCTGTTAAGTTAATTCCTATGCAATAATGTCTACCTGTGCACCATGCCATGGGAACTGATGGACAGGCATTGCAACGCGATAGGGTTTGCATTTTGTATGTAGTCAGTGTGATGAATATCTCCGAGAGAAATTTTGCGAACAGAGGTCGGCCGAAATATCATCCCTTTCGAATTTTTGAGCTTTTCACTTACTTTAAATGGGCAGGTTGCCTAGTAGATATACCACACAATGTCTGACAAATATATTTGAATGGTAGTACAATGCATATAGGGTATTTGTACAGCGTGTTCTCGATCTCTCGAAGTGAGAAATAATGGTTTGAAAGTTCTAATCTACAGATTCAACAGCTATATATATTATCACTACAGTAATATTTCAATAGGTAAGCTGCGTGTGCTTGTGATTCAACTAAACCTACGGTGATATTAAAAAGTTTCTTGTGAAATTCTCATTTTAAAAAGTTTTTTACTTTGAAATCGTAAAATTCGATAATGCATTTTTTGTTTAACTCTTGACTACATACGGAAAAAAACGAACGATTATCCACCGACGTTTCTGGAAATTGAGAAATTCAAGGAAATACCAGTTCAAAAAATCTGGAGAAAAACCGTTAGAGGAAAAAGTGTTTCTTATTTACAGAAGTTTATCCGACATTCAAAGAATTGACATAAAAGTGAGCAGTTCCTAATGTACTACTGGGTTCAATGTTTGGCGTATATAAACATGCATGATGAGTAGTTGTAGTAACGGAGTCTAGCCAAGCAAATACAAAGCAACTGAAGTTCATTTTCCGCGATTGCCACTAAAACGTGGTGACACATTGAGCAGTAAATATTTACACGGCCGCCAACGTTGCGTACACACTGTTAGTAGAGCTCCCTAAGATATTGTTTTCACATTGGGAACTTCATAAACTCAGCATTTCGAAGAAAAGTATTATAACGGAAGTCTTTTGTAGCAAATTTTGATTGTAACTCACAACTGCACTCCACCCGATTACAATGTGTCGGTTGGTTTATAGGTTACTCTGGATTAAGCTTTTCGCTACTGACGGAATACAATGACCAGATTCAATGCGCAAATTCTGTTTCCTTTACAGTAGCAAAATTGCTCTGGTGGAAATATTTACTTTTGAAGCATTTTCGAGATTTAGGTCGACAGACCACACCGCAGAGACGCACGGGGCCCCTTCTCCCGCTTTTCAATAATGTTACATGCTCCTACATCTGCGCTGTTAGAGTTCATCTCAGGGTCGCCTGGCACATCATACAACGGACGCATTTTGATATTTGAGAGTCAATTAAAATCACCATGGATACAGCAGGGACACACACATCAATGATAGACACTGATTACAATCTGTCGTTGTCAGCTGGTGACGATAAGCTTCCTGGTGATGTACCGTGTACCTATATTTCATGTATTCGCAGAAATTTCTCCGAACTGTTATGATGTAGACAGCTGTGTGCTAGGCTGTCTTGTTCGGCTGATACCTTAAACAGAGTCGTTAAAATATTCGCGGAAGGGAAGAATTAATAGTCACATTTCCGTCGCTGAAGTAGTGTTTCCACAAACCAATTATTTTCCTGTTTATCACGTCAAACCACAACTTTTTTGCCCGGTCTGCATCCACTATTCAAACCACACGTTCGAATCCGGCAGGTAGTAGGCAAAGTAAGCGATCACAAATAGCACAAACGTCACCGGGAACCCCCAGCGGGCAGTTCTATCGATATCCCGAGCCAAGCGTCGGCAGTAGGGTTCCTCTTGAGCCACCTCCTGCTCCGGTTGGACCTTGACTTCCACTCCGCGGATTCCGCGACTATAGTTGTCGCCATCGTGGTCGACGTGATGGGTCAAATCGTACATGCGGCTCTTCGATGAATCGCTGTTTCTTCTCTCTCGAAAGCTATCGAATGCAGTCCCTTGGTTCCGGGATCGAGATGGGCTCGACTTAGGCTTGCGTTCGCTGTCGACGCAGTGGCAACATATTTTAGATATTTTGATATCCTGGAATCAAATATAAAGGCATGATTGTTATATATCATAATCTTCCAAATTGGCGTAAAAGTCAATTTTTCATGCTCTCAATACATCGGCGTCCCCGTACTTGATAAATCTCGCCGCTCCTCCGAAGGGACCCGGATTCTACACCATGTCGTAATTCGCTTGGACACTATACATGAGTAATACTCTTGAACTGACGACAACTGATAATATAGAACTTGAACTTGTTTATTGAAGACGGGACCATGGCTACGCCTCATGGTCGAGCCACAGATACATCAGAGTATCCCTCAAATGGGAGAGTGGGTCCCTGAGTCAGTCTGTGAGTGTGACTGACTCTGGCTGACTCTGCCTGAGTGAGTGTGGCCGACTTTGCATGAGTTAGTCTGTCCTGTGGGTTAGTGTGTCCATTTATACAGTATTGTGGCTACGTCGGATGCCGACGCCATAAATCACACAATTAATATGACAATACTTTGATTTTCACCGACATCATCAGAAGAAATACAAAAGCACAACTTATCACTTGCCTGTGAGTGGTACGCTACAATTCTGTTGTTTCAAATCCACGCACGAAGAACTTAAAACGTTGCAACGATACAATACGAATATGGAGGTAGTGTGCAGAATACCTCTGTGAGAATGATACGTTACTGCAGCGGGTGAATTTTAATTGTGTAAACGAGATAGACCATGTTGTTGATTCAGTGCTGGTATTTTGTGGCGCCCGTATTGTTACAGTCCAAATCAAGTCAAAGGATGTGTATGTATCAAGAGCGTAAAATTTCGCTTTTTGCGCCAATTTGGAAGGTTATGATCAATATATTGTCACGTGTGACAAAACATTGCCTCGTGTTTATCAAAAGAACATTGCCGCCGTTAAAATTGAAATACTAAACAAAAATGATTCGAGAAAATTAGAGTAAAAAATGTACAATAATGAAGTAACGACGGAGTTGGCAATGGTTATTACATCTACCACCCCCCCCCCCAATTAGGCAAAATGACTTTACCCAGGACTAGCATTGATTTGTTATTCGAAACATTGTGTATTGTGTTTTATACTTCGTTTTTATACACTCTTTGGTAGAAGAAAGAATGTGCGCTTATTTCAAGAAGAAAGTGGAAGTTTAAAAATATCACAGGTATTGTTCTTTTCAGAAAGGGGACGTTTTTGCCAAAGCTGGTTGACTTCCAAACAAAATAGTCACCAGCTGTCTTCAAACACGAACGGTTAGAATAGCTACATTCATATACTGACTGACAGCAAACCTTACAAGGGATTGACCACAATGAACCACACTGCGATATTCGACATCAGCTCATAGGGTGCATGCATCGATTTATTGATATTGAAAAAGACCCCGATACAAGTCCAATGCGAACCACAACGGACATTTCTAGAAAAGCTGTCTGTTCTCCTTCCTGCGTCCGCAAATTACAAAACCGGAAAGCTCGTATCCCGATAAATGTTATTGCAAATAGAATATGTGAAACAACATAGTCTACTGTTTGAGATCAAACTCACGCTCACGAGTTGCCGAACTTTTATGAGAACATTCATTACACCGCAGCTATGACTGGGCCAATTTCAATGGCTGTAAAATCGACGAGCTAACTCCTAACACGTGCCTTCTCGGACATACGTATTTTATTCCCGTTGATGTGGCATCTGAAATTACATCAGATTGTAGTGCAGGTTTTAATCGAAATTGCTTTTCTCTCTTTAACCGGCTAGTCGTAAATTCCCGAATCCAAACCAATTTGGGGATTTGGGGCCTATTTTGCCGATGTTTGTGGACAGTGAAATGTTTTTATCGATCAGTTAAGGACCCATTTTAGGGAGGCGTGGTGTTACCGGCACATCATGGGCCAATGATTCTCAGATAGCCGAGAAATGCTTGTTTATCTTGCCGAGCAAAAGGGCAAGTGTGGAATCAATTAGTGGACACTGCAGTCGTACAAGAAATCTGATATTAGGAGGACATGAATCTCAAAGGCTGATACCAATTCCCATTAGGTGAAGACACCTTCTATCGCCATCTTGATATTTTGTCATTAAAACGGCAAGATCGGCTTTCGTTAAGAAATTTCCTCTGTCTAGGCAAGTGGCCATCGATTACTTTTTTTTCTCGATGGCCAGGTTAAAATCGAATATAAGACAAACTTTTTCAAGTTGACCAATAGAAATCGTTGTTTATCTCTATGCAATGTACAATCTCCTGCGGTGTAAACGAGAGCTTCTGAAAACTATGGATTGAAAGCTCATCTCAGATTGCACAGAAGTTTCCTAATCTTTGACGCCTATCTTTTTGTTCAGATTTATTCAGATATCTAGGATTTTTTCTGTATTTCGTACATGATTGTACCTTTCTCATTTGTGAACAATTTTGCACGAGATGCAATTCGTCGACACGTTGTCGAAACAATGTGGTAAAGTCTGAAATTAAAATATCACTCTGTAGCGATATTCTTAACAGTTTGTGACGTCTTCTGGTTATTTATGACAGACCAACTAAGGAGTTATCGGACACCCTACATGAATGTGCAGTATCCACAGTATTAAAGAACACACACCTGATTTGCTTATTATTTTGACTTAGGTTACAAGAGAAGAGGAAATATCCCTTCCGATTACTGTATCTGCAAGTGGGTCTCTTCTTCTTGTGATACACCCAACACTTTACCCTAACTTCTCAGGACATTTGTCTAACATCTTACCTTAAAAGTGGACAGCTTGTTTCTATTTTCCGGCAGGTCCTTGGACCAAAGGTAGTTGACGATAGCATACTCGAACGATATTCCCACTATGAAGGAAAGCGTCGCAGCAAACCATATGTCAATCGCCTACAGACAAAAAAAAAACATGAACAGATAGGGTTATTACGTATGTTTGACAAATAAATCGATTCCATTTTGGGCAGTACGTACGGAAAGTAAAAGTCGTTTGAATTTTGCTCTTATTCAACGTGGCGATACGCAATCGCGCTATTTGGCAATTTTCACTTATTTCGCAAATATTGTTGAGTCTTTCACAAAAGCCTAATCTGATCACAATGTGGCATGCGCCTGTTGATGACAACGTGACCTATCGTCAAAAACTGTAGTTTTTAAATGTGATTAGCTAGAAAGACGTGAGACAGTTATTGCTTTTTTGTTTCGTTTCTGAATTATCACACCGTCATGTTCATCGCGATTTACATCTTTAGTCACGATTGACTTGGTTTTAGCTAGATGAAGGCCAAAGGCAGAAGTCAAATAAAGATTACAATAGACATTTATACTGATAGATCATGGGGACGCATCATTATTTCCAACACTGCAGTCCATATGGACACCAAGAGACGCATACCAACTCAAACACCGAAGCGCGAGCGAGGAGCAAAGAAAACGAACTTAAGACCGTGGTCGGCAGGCGATGTCTTGCATGTGGTAAGCACTACCTCGTTGTGGAACGAATCACTGCGAACGGAGAATATGATACAAGAACCGTAGTCTGATGTGACTGGATAAGATGGCTCGCATGATTCCGTTGAAGCCGACTTATTAACTTACGATGGAGGTCCCCTGTCCTGAGAGAAAGGGAGAGTTTTGAGCCAAAAAATCATATTAAATGAAGGTATCAATGAACAAAAAATCTATTTGTTTTGTTGATATGTCTCTACCAGACGAGGTATTGAAGCTATGGCACAGAGAACTCAGTCTCCTATGTTTTCTAGCAGTTTTTTATTTGAAATAAAGCAATAAATGGAATGTAAAACGAAAGACAGACCATCAAGCACACTCTGCTCGAAGTAACACTCTGGCCGGACATTCAAATACAACTTCCTCAGACTCACTTGTAGATGGGTAAGTTCGGACACTGCATACGTCATACAATGTCAGACAGTCTCATGTTTAAATGATAAACTGTAAGATTCTGCACAGAGCACCAGGAGTGAACTGCCGTGCTCCCTATCATTGCCTCAGTAACATGACCAGTAATCTATTATATCTAAAGTAGGATCTTTTTTTTTTTCCTTTAGTTTTATCTTATCGTATAAACTCCTAGAGTTACCGTCATTGCGAAAACGAAAAATAATTAAGTGCATAAAAATAATGATCCTTTTTATCATAAAATAATTATTTAATTATTAATTGTAAGCAAAGTCTGTCGACTATAATTGGTCCTCGTGTTTTTCATTTCCAATATTTATGCTGTATTCCAAATTGAAGAGCAATTATCGTACGAAAGTAATTGGCGTTTATTGAGGACACCATCAATATTGACAAAGTTGTATATAATCAGGATAACATGCTATTTCAAATTCGGCAGTGAAACGTCAAATCATGCAATTTATGGCAAAAACAACTCCAGTTAAAGTATAACTATTGGTTTATATGATTCTACAACCTTACTACTATCAAAAATATATATTCAACTCAGGTTACTTGTCTAAAAACACCCTGTGTTGTAAGACATTCCGTCAAAAACTGACAAAACAACCTCAGCTGTGAGCAAAGTCAATGGCTTCATTCTTGCTTGCTGCCTGGCAAAGGTGACGACAGTAAGGGGAGGATAGAATTGTTGCAAGTGTTATTAGACCACCGCACAAAGTTATGTCGATAGTGAATCGTTCAGTGGACTAGCGGCCTATACGCAGGAAGCTTAGCCGTATTTTTTTAATGAAAACAACAATAATAGAATCGCTGCATAGCACTTCAAAGATTAACTCCAAGAAACCCGACTGGAAAGGAGAAAATTGGCAGTTTTCTCTGACACAGATTAGTCTGATGGTGTGTCATCCCCTGCAAAAGTGAGCTATTCCCATGTATGCAGTCCGATATGTAACGTATTGCAGACTACTGATTCACAGTATAATGAACTTTGCACTTAGAAAATGCACATATTTGTAATTTTCCCATTTCAAATGATACGGTAGTGAAATTATGGCAACATTAATGAGGGTTCCCTTCAGAGGTTAAAATAATGTTGAATGCCTAAGCTCTAAGACAAGTGATACCTGCGGAAGTTACGTTTTCACCAAAACTGAAAAATTAGTCTCCAAGCTATGCATGCACATGAAAATTTCATCACCATTTAAACAAACTGAATGAGCTTATCTCTGTAAACTTGCAAATTAAACTTGATAGAGATAAGAGAAACGGGTTTAGAGAAACACTTTTGAAGAAGCAAAAAGCGAGGGAAAAAGTCTGCCAAAAATTAAAATATCTCAATTTTTTCCAATTTATTCATAACTTAATAACATCTACAAAAAGCGAAACATTAAATTTCAAAACTGTTTTAAGCGAGAAGACAACTATATAATGAAACTATGTAAAAACTTGTCCCACTTTGTATTTCAAAATTCATAAACTTTTGAATAAAACTGAATGACGTCTTCCTAGGACTAACAAACAAAGATTGAATGTGAAAGGATAAACGTTTTCAGAGGGAAAAAGGACCCCCAAAAGACAAAGAAATCCTTCAAATGCAAAATTGCAGATATCAAATGTGCATACCATATATCAAAGCTGACTTGCCAAATTTTTTACAGAAATTAACAATATGGCCAGTTTAGAAATACACTATTGCGTATTCCATCACAATTTACACAAATAGGATTTTAGTCATATCTGGAAACATGTATACCAAATATGAAAGCAATTCGACTGTCCGTTTCAAAGAAGAAGCTTTGAATGCAAAGGTCGACGGACGAAGTAGGAGAACGATGTCTTGTGTTTTGAAAACAATTTATGAAACATCATGGCCCATTTCGCGCAAACGGTATAGGTAATAGACAGCTGATGTGATGGAATAGTCTTATAAAATGAAATTCAAGACAAAAAGTACGATATGAATCTTCATCTAGGCAAAGCTTGTCTGATGTTTTTGAAATAGTTGGAACCCTTGTGAACAACCAAACTTCGAACTTCCGTATTGTATAGTCTCACAACCGAACTTCCAGGGGAACACTACACACGCATATGTTCATACTTCAACATAGCCTATCTTTCACATCATGCATCTTTACTTTATTGGGCGAACTGAGCATTAGAAAAATCTTGAGGGTGTCCAGCTGTGTTTCAATTCAACGGAGAGCCCCTCTCTGACCTTTCAAACATCTACGAAGCGTTTCTGCTTTTCAATTACACCGATAGGTATCGGAGAAAACACAGCGTGTAATAGAAGCTATTGATTCCCAGTGGTCTATCACAGTGAGCGGTGGCCTGGCATGGGACCTCGTCAGACAGATACTGCCTTCGAATTTGGAAACGTTTTAAAAATCTTTAGAGATTTGGTGATACACGTATAGTCTCTTATCTGTAAAGGCTACGCATAAAATACATGTCAGTGGTGCACTGTCTCGTGGGAAAAGTCGCTCGGTTGTGGTTTTAAGAGGAGTTTCACGAAATCCAACCGAATGATGCAATCTCGAGACATGCAAAGGAAAACTTTAGTCGGAAAAGCTTTTACTACGATCACGGAATTGTCTTGTCGCCGATTAAAACAGTGGCACACTACAATCCCTTTCAGTGCTAACATCTTCAGGATAGGCTTACATGTTTAAAATGTCCAGCTATAGTCAGGTGGACTTTTCACTTAGTAAACAGATTTCTCTTCCACGTTGTTTCCCATGATTTCTCCAAAGAAGAATGGAGGCATTATGGTACATATACAATATGGCACAAATTTAACCCCGGACATCGCTATCTTGCACTGCCGTGTCGGTAAACAAGCTGTTCAAGTAAATTATTGACGATGCAATTAATATTGTAATGACAAATAGACAGCTTCGGAAATTTAGAAGTTCAGAAAATGCTATAGGAACCGATTTGGGAAAAATACTTTGTTCTAGTGATGTCCAATTATATATTGAAGCTACTACAGTTGAAATTTTTCTATTGTCGGACTGGCCTTCTATTATCCACCTTGCTGAAAGTAAACTATTTTATTGATTAATACTAAAGGTCGTTGGCTAGTATAACCTGGATTCATAAACGATACTGGGTCCTACAAGGTTATCACAGTTAAAGAAAAGTCACTGGCGAAGTCGTACAACTCTAGGTTTACTATATATAGAGGAAGATCGCTCTGGCGCTTTAGAATAGTCAGACATAGATACTAGCAACACTAGTCAGACATAGATAAATAGATAGACACTATAGCACCACTAGTCAGAGTTAGAATAAGAGAGACTTCACTACCTTTATATAAGCCACCTTTGGCAATCCATCGAAATTGCCCACGCTTGTAGTGGTCATAGTCAAGACGGTCGTGGTACACAAAGTCACCCTGGCCGGTGTCGAAGTGATATCGATCCAGAAACTCATCCAGGATAGGACCACGATCAGAATACTCGGTAGATAAGTCTGGAGTAAGTAGAATCCTAACCCTCTCGTCAATACAAAGGTCATACCTATGCACGACACATTCCCTGTAGAGAATAAATAAATAATAAATAAATAAATAATAAATAATATATATATATATATATATATATATATATATATATATATATATATATATATATATATATATATATATATATATATATATACACCTTAAATACTCGCTAACGCGATGATACTTGTTGCGGAAACAACAGCAATAGTTCAATTCATGTGCAAGAGCAAAAAAACGTTCAAACTTTTTGTAATGCTGCCGCTTAATACTTCAAATAAGAGCGCTGTGTTTACAAGAAATAATCCGTCTTGAAGAATTACCAGAACGTCGTAACCTGTGTAGCATTGGGCCTATTTTAGACTTGGAACACTAAATACTCTCTAATGAGTTAATTGGATTTGTAAATACTAAATAGCATTAGCGGTATAAAACCGGTCCCTTGGCTTTTCTTGATCCGTAGCCCACTCTGGTGTATAACCTTTTCGGCCAGATGAATCGACCAATGTTGACCAAGTACATTCTACCATCCGCTCTCGACAGTGGTTCAGTGACATGAACCACTAAGACATGATACTTTCCAGCTAACATTTATGTCTAACTTCGGCTGTATAAACTTTATAAAATTTTTAAATGTTTCCGAAGCCTTCAGGGTAATTCGACCCTAGAAATCACATTTTAGCTACCTCTGACGTTACTGCGCAGACACGGCTGATCGGATGCATCAGACGCATACGGCACCGTTGCCTCCGCGTAGACATTGATGACACGCAACCATTTTCCACTTAACGTTTTCCTTACCAATTGAACAGAAAATGTTTTCAGTTTCTCTCACTTACGGGAGAGGCGATATCATTGAAGAGTACGAACAACTGTACGCAGCTTACCCGTTTCATACATATCGTGAGTACAGTTGAGGGTTGATATTGGTGAGATGCCAAACAGGGGTAAACGTACACCTTGTTTTGTGATGACAGGTTTCGATTCCCGCCACTGTAACAGTAAGTTTTCACTACTGTAGGTATCTAAAGAAAAGGAAAAAAAAACTACACTTCATGTTGGCACAAAAAAGCAAAAGGGGAAGATTTTGTGTATGATGCAGTGCACGAAAGAAAATATACATTGAATTTAACCCTTTCTTAACACCGTGATATATTAAATTTTCGAAACTGAGAAACTTCGGCAAAAATAGAGTTGCTCAGTGGATAATTGGAAATTTATGTTCTATCATGAGACTTGAATGAAGTTGTCGATTTTGAACATGATAACAAATATATATGAAGAATAAAAAGTTGTAAATTTCTTACAGCTCTCAATATCGAGTCCACACTCTTGCTGATCCATGGGAAAGCGACGAAAGTCCATATAGCAGGATAAAATCAGCGTTAATCTGAAAAAAAAAGGAAATTCTCACCATTATGTTGATGGACAAACAACTATTACTTTTCAGCTGATTAACCTTTCAAGCATCCACACGCATTGACAGGACAATTGTACAGTTGTAATGTGTTTGTGTTTTCGCCAAATTATTTGGCGGAAGGAAACAATCGTGACTGGATATTTTACCTGTTGACAATGCAACGAGAAATATAATGCTACCGATACAATCTGTGCCGGGTTCTCAATACACTTATGTGGTGAACATAACGTTCCGTGCAATGCAAAAGTACGGCGCACCTAAGTGACTATATCACTGACAATGATTTAGGCCTAGATGATATTTCAAATCCGGCAATTAAGAGCAGATCAGTGTCCAACGAGACAAGTGACATTCTGATATTCAATATCGCAATATACAGCAAATCATGTCAGCTTTATCTCCATGCAGAAATTCGGCTTGTACTTTCAGAGATGTTGTTCTATATGCACGTGTTCTGCATGGAAGCGTATAGTATATACATTTGCCGGATCGGGAAAGTTAAGTCTCAGAGATTTGTCTTCCTTTCCAGATAAGAGATAACCGAACAATTTTTTAGTGAGAAATGCGCAAAAATGTTACTTATTTGGGTCCCCTCCTTTTTTCATCAAGTACAGCGGCCTCACTAGCGCGGACCTCTGGCAAATTTAAAGCTGTGTACACAACTAAACGGTTACTGGTAAATTATGCAAAAACGATTTTAATCGATTTTTTGTATATTATATTCCCCAAGCAAAGACTTTCAGCCGTTCCGTATGAATCTAATAATGCATGATGTTTTGCCTTCCGCAGGTGTGTTTGAACACGTTGTGGCGTTGTCGCAAAGAGATCATGACCGCAGAGGATGTCATCTCACATGATAAGTAGCTGTTCAAATAGTGCAGTCACCCTGCCGTCGCTAGGTTTCAAGAGTCATTAGGCCATATAATCCATATCAAAACAGTCACTCATACTTCTAATAACTATCTGTCAAGGTTTTATCCATACTGATGTAACGAACACACCCCAAGTTTTGCTGATTCCATAGATCACGAAGGTCTTTGCCAGTGACACTAGGCCCTATTCCCCTGCACAGATAAATTAATCGCTCAAAGTTTTTTTTTCGATAGAAAAATAACCAATATGATTTTGCTAAATACTCACACCTGTAATTTTTGCTTCGCAGTAAAACTGTGTCACCAGAAAGATTACTCTTCTTACTCTTTCCTCACCGCGCTTTATTTTTTATTTTTTCATTAATAATCTTTGTATATAACGGAATACACAAACTAGCATTAAACACTACTGCCACGATCTAGCATCGGTGTACGCTGATTACATCGTACAACACTTAAGATTATCTAGCACGGCAATTTTTTGTTGCCTAACGCTCTGCTTATGAGGTATGTAAATTCCATGTCATACACAGGCGTCCATTGACATTCCTCTGACGTTCGAACTGTCACCAACAGTTTCTTTTCATGATATCTAAAACCACAACTCACGAGCTGGCCATCTACATTGATTACTATTGTTCAGAACACATTCAAAGAACTATATGGGTTATTAGAGAAATTACCACATATTACAACGACGCCGCTACGCCAAAGCAAATATGAATAAATTATGCCGGTATCAAATCGGGAGAACTGTCTTCTTGTACTTGACAACTGTATGCTTCAGGGTCCGTATGATTGATCACCGAGTTCTGCTGAAGCAAAACTAATGCCATTTTTCGTGTTTACTGTTTGCCTTTATCCAACCACTGTCAACCAATTAAAGGTCATGTTCCCCCCTCGCTTTCCCTCTCCTCTTGACAATCTAACCTGAACAAAATCCCAGGGGTGGATAATTTTATTCATATGATCTTGAAGACAGTTGCGCGTGTACATTACAAGATGAGTTCTATCTTCATCTCTTCGAGTCCTTTGAGGCAGATGATTCTTAATCATTGGTCTAGGTGAAATTCTTCCAAATATGCGAAGGTGCATAATGTTTGAATGCGAAAATAGCCTCATACTGCCTCATCTGGTTCATAATGATTATTATAACACGCCACATGCTCATTCCGTGTCGCGATTGGCCAGAATACGTCACGTGACGACAAAATACATACGTCTTGTCCCCATCGGATCGACAAAAGTGACGTTAGAAGATATTTTTTGAAAAGCTATTTCCCTAAGGTCATAGTTTTGACCAAATCTTGAAAAGTGCCCGGTCACGTGACCGTAGTGTCGTCTGCAGCTTTGCAACAATGGCGGGTGACTAGAAGGTGATGTGCGTCCGGGATAGGTGACGACACATTCTCTAAAACAGATTTTCCAACATTTTCCAACATTCCAACAGTGTAGGAACTTAAACAGCTCATCGACGGAAAAGATTAAAGTGCAACTAAGGATGTCGCTAGGTATATGTTTAGAATATTTTTTGAAAGAAAGTGGTACCACGTACAACTGAAACCGCTTTGGAAACATCGCCCAGTAAACTTTTCACAATAGATTGTTGCGGTACAAAATATCGAAACACATTAAAAACTATATATAACTAATGCAATATATGTGTGTGGCACTGTGTGGGTATGTATATACTAGTATACTTGGTGGGTATGTATCTACTTGTATACTTGATATTGATATATATATATATATATATATATATATATATATATATATATATATATATATATATAAGAAGTTACAAAAGTAAGGAATTTTATCTCATGCAAACGTTCATACAGCGCCACCTGTGGCAGGGGTCAAGAGGTCATCGTGTAGGTTTGTCCCATCCTCTTTTGCCCTGAGACTGTCCTCAAGGCAAGACTGCCATTTCGGCAGCTGGACCTCATCTGAACTTTAACAACGGTAACGGTATTTATGTATTCATTTCTTCACAAGAAACCTGGCCCCTACCCTTGTTCTACTTTTGGGGCATTCTTTCATACGCCGTCAAGGAAAATATACGCGCCGGAACTCACTCGTTCTTTTTAGCACACGTGTGTAAACACGTGGGCTATTGTCATAGCGATGTCTTTCTGTCTGTCCGTGTGTGTGTGTTTGTGTTAGTGTGTGTGTGTGTGTGTGTGTGTGTGTCTGTCTGTCTGTCTGTTTACACGATAACTCAAAAACGCCTGAACGGATTCAAGTCAAATTTGGTACACAGGTACCGAGTGCTACTTGCAAGAACTGATTAGATTTTGGTTAGTGTGGCTTGCATATTAATGAAGTTATGCAATATCGTTTTTTTTCCACACAATGGTTTCCCTATGGAGACGGTAATGACAGTGTAGACATATATCAAGAAATACTGCACAAAATTTCATGAAACTTTTCACAGATGACAATCTAAGAACATTATGATGATACTGTGAGTGTCATGTCAATTATCTTCTCATTTGCATATTTAATGAACTTTTGTTATTAGTGAGATAACTCTGAAATTCCTGCACCAAACTTGATGATACTTGCAACAAATATTGATCTGATATATATCTAATTATACCTCGAAGCATTAGACAGTGTTAAGTTAATAAATAGCTCATTTGCATATTTTATGAAGGTTTGTAATTAGTCATATAACTCCTTTATAACTTCACCAAATGTGATGAAATCTGCTGCAGATACTGATCCGACTGATATCTAACTGTAGTGTAAAGCATTTAGTAGTGTTAAATTAATTAAGGGTTTATTTACATATTTAATGAACTTTGTAATTAGGTATATAACTCTGAAATTACGGCACCCAAGTCAGTGAAATTGGGTACAGATATTGTTTTGATAAATATCTAACTGTACTGAGAATCATTTGGCAGTGTCAAGTTAACAAATAGGTCATTTGCATATTTTATGATGTTTAGTAATTAGTGATATAACTCCAAAATAACTGCACCAAATGTGAGGAAATCTGCTGCAGATACTGATCCGACAGATATCTAATTGTGGTGTAGAGCATTTAGTTGTGTGAAGTTAATTAAGGGTTAATTTGCATATTTAATGAACTTTATAATTAGTGATATTACTCCAAAATTAAAGCATTAAATTTGATGAAACTTGCTACAGATGTTGATCTGATAAATATCCAATTGCACTGAAAGCATTGAGCAGTGTCAAGTTAATAATTAGCTCATTTGCATATTCCATGAAGTCTTATAATTAGTCATATAACTACGAAATAACTGCATCAAATGTGATGAAACTGCTGCACATACTGCTACGACAGATATCTAACTGTGTTGTAAAGCATTTAGTAGTATAAAGTTAATTAAGGGTTCATTTGCATATTTAATAAACTTTGTAATTAGGTATATAACTCTGAAATTTCGGCACTAAAATTCTAAAATTACAGCATTAAATTAAATAAAACACGCTACAAATGTTGATATGATGGATATCTAATTGGCCCATAAAGCATTGAGCAGTGTCAAGTTAATTGACAGGTCATTCGCATATTAAATAAAGTTTTGTAATTAGTGATTAAACTCTGAGAGTACTGTGCGAAGTTTTAAAAAAACCTGCTACATATAGTGATAACATATATCTCATTGTTCTGTGAAGCGTACTACTAGTAATGAACCTGTTGTAAAACACGTGAGCATATTCAGTTCATATCTGGTTTCTGTTTTGTCCGAAGCGTGTTTGTGAGGGGTTTCAGCGGAGGTAACTTTCTCTGAAGACATCGTATGTGAGAGAATTATCGCCAGATGTTGTATTTTCGTCATCGGTACAACGATCTCTGCAGTGTGCATGATTCACCCGAGGCTTTTGCTCAGAGGTTTATTTTATTCATCGGCATTTCAACGTTCGAGTATTACCATTAGTTGTAAGCTAAGTTTTGCATCGTGCCCGGTGTACAGAAAACATCCGGGACAAACTTGAGCGAGGCTTTGGCGGGAAATCCCTTTGTGTTTTTCTGGTCACATGTCGGGTTATGGCGGTCATCGCTACAAGTATTCGACAAGGACGGGGTACACTTTACTTTAGTATCATCTAAACACTTTACTTTAGTATCATCTCTAGTATACTTTATATATATATATATATATATATATATATATATATATATATATATTATATACTTATATTTGTCTCGTATATCGTTGTATGTATCTTTGTCTGCATGTCCCTACTAACATGTGCCTTTATTCGTATATTTAACGATTCGAATTTAAAGCTAACTTTGAAATGTCATGGGGAGGTAAGCAACCTAGTTTTGCCCACATTTAATGACTAGCCATTGAAAACCTCGCAGCCTACGAGGTAGATAACGTTACCATCGGAGTCATTAAGGTATTTTCTTCGGTGGGTGACCGATGCCTTCGTAATGAAAGGGGGGTAATTGCTGAATTAACGTCATATTCTTGGCTGAACATCGATTAGGACGACAAAATTGAGGGACGGCTGCTGCGAATTGCAGTCACACACAGAGCGTCCTCACGGATACCTTGAGGGGGAAAATTACGTGTTTGTGCACCGACTTCAAAGGAAATTGAATTTCCTGCCGGGCGACAGCATTTCATAAGTTTTGTTCTAAGTCAGGAGATGGTGACACAAATTTGGAGGTCATCGGCAGTCAGTCGTTACACCTTGCGACAAAGCTGTGACTGAGACTGCAACATCACGTAGTCGAACGTCATGAATGTCTGTCGTCCTTACACCTCATAGCGCCGAACTACAACAGGCTTTTTACGGCAGGATTTAAACTTTATAATGGCACTCGCTGTGACACTCCCTTGTAAAATAAGACGGCATACTTTCTTGGCTTGACGCAAAAGTCAAATTTTGCCTATAAAATGACGTTATGAAACTTAGCCTGGCTGGTTGAAAGAGGAGTTTTCAAGAAGTGCGTTCAACCTTCTGCGCATCATTGATAATCAAATCAAATACTATGAAACGTGTTACAAATTCACTTGAGTTGTAGAAGGGTTCGTCTATATTAGAGAGAGATAGCATTTATAGGTGTGACTTCCATAAATGCAGTTAACGGTCGAGCCTAGATTCGTGTTTGTTGTTCATATAGCTTGCATCCGTAATCTGTGCTAGCTGTTATGTTCACATAAACCTAGAATCACGGTATATCCCTTCCAGTAACTCATTACGAGGTTTTTATGTTTCCATATCCATGCTTTCATTTTATGCCTGTTCTTTTGCCGTTCCCCTGTGGCGTTTACTTCTAATAATTAAGCTTATCAACCTCAATAAATACAGCAAGAGAGAGAGAGAGAGGGGCGGTATACCTCGAACCCGTGGCGATTTTATGTGTTCGGTTACCGATCATTGGTATCAATATTGCCCTGAAAATGCATAATGATACCATGCAATGATGTCTCACGACTATACATGTCTGACCCTGGAGGAACGAGAATGAATTTAAAGAAAAGAAAATCAGACCAGAGGCGGGTTGGATTTGGTATGTAAAATTATAAAAACGAACGTGACAAACTTATGTCATCTTTACAGGGTGAACCTTTCCTGATTTCATTTGCTGCGTGCACGAGAGCACATTTGTTGAACGCGCAAGCTACTAGTCTGTAGAGGTAGGTTGTCTAAATTTTATCCAGTATCATCGTGACTGACATAAATGCGACGTATTTGAAAATAAAAACGCAATTTGAGTGCTGAAGCAACTGAATATTTGCGTGCTCATCGTTCTGTGCCTGTTGAAATATTAGAGAACCCCGTCACCGACTAACTTCAGCCAACACAAGGCTGATATCACGCCAGGGCTTACACTCGCGTACGGCTGTAGTTGGTCGATATCATTAATGTATGATGCTCAAAAGACACGGTGTATCATCGGGTATCACGAAAAGAACTAAACAAACATTTATCACTTGAGAGCAAATCGCAAATCTGTGCGGAATTATTAAATTGCAGCATTAAGCTCAAGCAGACATGCGTGTACAAGGCTACCGTAAGTGAAGCATAAGTTTGTAGAAACGAGAACAATACAGGGAAGGTTGACGTTTTCGTTACGTGCACCATGCCCAGTAAATATGATCATGGAAAGTGTTTGGGAAACTTTCTTCATTTTTTCATGAAACTTCATTTTAGTTTAGCCTAGGGCAGTACATTCCCTTGGGGGTATTTGTTCTGTATTTAGCTCTCAGAGTACATTGATAAAAATCACATTATATATAGCAGAAACAATCACAATGTATGTTTTGTGCTTGTATTTTCTTCTTCTTTGCATTTGGGGGATATAATATCGTTGTAAGTGAAGCATGGCAAACGGCTATGTCGGCACGACAATGAACCACTTACAAGCTAAAATTTCTCTGCGTAAACTATTTTCTTCCTCACTTATCCAGAGATAAGAGAAAACTCTATTTCGCGATTCTCCTTTCCTTTTGCATTTTTGAAAATTTGCTCTCGGCACTTTGACCTTTGCGTGTGTATCGCAGATTGCATTTTTTTCTCCGTATGTGAACTGAGTCATTGCCGCTGGCATGCATTCACTAAAAGCCCTAGGGCAATTTGTTCGCAGTAACAAACATAACTATTTCACTGTATGCGAGTAGAATGCACTATCATTGCCATAGGATATATATTCAAAGCACTCGTTAACAGTTCCACTTGTAAAACATCCGCCCTGTCTACCTCTAAAGACGCTTCAACAACGCCCTGACGTGATAGAAACTCAATCGAGACAGTCTTCTCGAGACAGTCTTTTCAGGCATATTAGTTGAAGGCTAAGCTCACCCACTGCCATCGTACGATTACGTTCAAACTCCTGATTTATACATTTTCAATTTAGCTCCCACATTCAGTGGTAACCGACTTACCACTTTCTAATTTTGATTGAAGGGATAAAGTCTTCGGAACTGGGCTGAAAGGTCGTATGGGACCCATACGACCAATGTGAATATTGTATCTAAGGTAAGACGGTGATTGATGAAAGTTAAAAAATGTCTGTCACAATCTACATAATATTATTTAAATGCTGTAGCTATGATGATGAGGTGCATCTAGATATTGTGCACAAAATACATTGTTGCAAACAAGAAACTTGCACAGGCGCAGTTCTGACGACTGTGCCCCTTTAAATGTTGTATGTTCAAAGTTATGTCTACTGAGGTATAATAAGTTGAACAAACTTAAAACTTTGAAAGGACTCCCCCACTGTGATATGAATAGTTCCCTCTCCTGCTCCGCCAGTTGTATTCCACATCACACTTCCCGTCAAAAATATTACACCCATCAGTCTCTCCCACTCCTCCTCTTTGGACTTTGTTTGCCTATGCGCTCGCGAAAGCTCCATGGAACTAACAGAATCCTACTTCCTGTCCACCTACTGTGCATTTCCCAAGTTTTCAACCTAACAAGGGCAAAACTTTCTTATCCAATAGCGTTAAAAAGTCACCCTCGACTGCTCCAACCAATTATACGGGAACAAAGGTGCGGCCCGCCCATCAAAAAACCACATGCGGACACTGTTTCGCGCCAAAAGCACAGTCGGCTAACCGTTTCCGTTCGTGTATTTCAGATAATCTACTGTTAGATACTTACTTCATACTGAGGGTGATCTCGCCATCTGGAGTAATATGAATGTATTTGTTTTCGACGGTGACATCATGGAAGTTGCCTTCTTTCACGTTCGTGAAGTACAAATCAGGAACCCAGATGTCGTTGACTATCGACCTATCACCAATGAAACCTACGGTACCGTCAAAAATGCTTTCGTTGTACATCATCCGGGGTTCTTTCCACTTTTCTGTAAATATCATCGTCATACCATATTCCTACAGAAGAAAGAGAGAAAAAAGGTCCTTTTTAATAAAATTTATTAACGTTTCGATCGCATTCAAACTTACACCCATCAGTTCACCCATCGAAGACATCACAGTCAGCACTCGGCTAAATCAGAGTATGATTCGATTAATTTTTCTGAATGTGACCCCTCTACTCACTGTACGGTTCGTGTAATTTCCAGTTTTTGAGTTGAAGGCTTTCATTTTTCCATTCACGTAATATTTGACTAAAATGAGACTGTTTCAACATGCTGATTACAGGTTAAGAATGAATATTGTTTTCCGTGTGTGTGTATACTTTCTTTATTGCTTTGTGCATAAACGTCGATGATTTTGCGCAGTGTTGCGGCACTACACATTATAAATACGCATATATATGGAGTCTATTCGCTGGATCTAATATAGGTATTTCATTGTACTGACATAGCTCTCCTACAGCCAGTATATGATGTGGCTCAAGTAATCTAATATCGACTTGAGCATGTCATCATAAAGAAGTTTTAGACTTAGCATGCATTCCATCCTTCATATAAGATCATTTCGTCGTTTTAGCAAGAAATCTTCACTCGTGCACACACTAGTCTGTGGCAAACAGCCCATTAAAATGTAAAACTCTGTATGATAAATTATAAATAAGCAAGCATGATACATCATAAATAAGCAATTATTATATCTTGTAACATATTGCGTAGTCATAAATCTAACCATGCCGATGAATATTTTAATAACACGATTGGAACTAATTTGGGATAATCGGATGGTGAAGTAATGTCGATTTCATATGTAAATGTGATATATATATATATATATATATATATATAATATATATATATAATATATATATATATATATATATATATATTCGTCTGATGATCGCTACAGAGAGCACATGTAGTGTGAAACTCTGAGTATTGCCTAAGTCCTGTGTTCTACTTATATATATATATATATATATATATATATATATATATATATATATATATATATATATATATATATATATCTCGAAGTATAATACATATATAAGACTGTCGAACTAAGAATCCTTTCACTTCTTCTGTCTGATGATTGCAGGATGCATGAAACTTAAATAACAGATATCATTACTCTGTACTTGAAGTATTTAAGTATTTTTGTGTTATTATATATGGAGAGAGAGAGAGAGAGAGAGAGAGAGAGAGAGAGAGAGAGAGAGAGAGAGAGATTGTTTCAGATGGCAAATGTCCAAATCGGTTTCGATGCACATCTTATTCTATCCTACATTTAATGTATAGTCATACAATCAGGATATTTAAAAGACTTGTACACAACTGTTTATCCTTAAGCGATTGTCATCTTGCGGTTGTAGAGAGAAGTCCTTAACCTTTTTGACAGGAAAGCGGACAGGATAAGTGACTCTATTAAGTTAAATCACATAGCTTTTTGACATTTGGCAGTCCATACAGCCGTCACCTGCTGTCATTTTGTTCATCTTGTCACTCAAGGCGTGGCATTTATTACAGTGGTTCGATTTGACGTCACTATGCGAAACAGCATCTCTGTTCCATATACAGCCGAATCAATTACAGAGATCGATACACGCTACATTGTTACCCGTTGGCGAAGCTTAAAATGTCTATGAAATTTGTATTAGTTAACATTTATAAAGCATGACCGAAATGTCATGTTAAGCAACATTGCGCATTAGATACCCTCAGGCAAAACAATGCATTGCCATAACCTGAGGAAGATTATCCTTCACGTGACTTTGGATGCAGTACTTATGACCTGGTTAAAATTTCTACCGTTATTTTTCATTTTCAAATTCTCATTTTACAAACCTGATGTTTGTTAACATTCAAATAATAGCTACAGAGTTAAAGATCTTATGAAACGTCCATAAATTGTACCAGTTGATAACTCGATTTCACTGACATCATCATTATAAATCAGGGACACCATGCTGTCCAGTATGTCTCTGCGGCGGCGATAATCGTGCTTAATTGTCTGATAAACATTGCGCGACTCGTATAAGGCAAAAATAACAAGGTTTTATTCTAACGAAAAATCCATGCACGTGCGTTGCTGCAAGGGAGGGCGGAGGACAGCCCGTTAACTATATAGTGTAAGCGAGTGTGTGCCGGTAGACTCTCTCTCCAAACATCATTGCGTAATGTTAAGGCAGGCAGCAGATTATACAGTTTGGAAAGGTTATAGTTAGTGTGCCTGTTCAACACGTTGGAGGCTGTACCTATCTTTTACTCCGTCCTTCTGTCTATGAAGTCCGGGTGTTCATACATGATCCTGAACTTATTCACAGGATTAAAACGATTTAGGTTGTATGCGCCTCGAGGGTGGAAGACTTAAACTTGTGCCAAAAATGTCCTCATTGAAATCTTTAATCACTGTCTTACCCAATCGAGAATAAAATCAGTGATTTCCGCGCAAAGTTTGGGACTACAGAAACAAATTACCTAACATTTATCGATAAATGGCCGCCATACCTTCACTAACTGTAAAGGGGAAAATTTGATTTTCGAAAAAACTTAATGATTTTTTCTTATGCCAACAGCTTTAAAATGATTCCCAACAAGTGATAGATCAGAAAAGAATTGTAAAATTTGTCCCCGAGGAGCCTTCTATATGTATCTTCAATGTGGATACATTCTCCGTTCGAATGAGTGCAATGTTTCCTGCACCTCCTTGCTTAGTTAGAACATCACCACCAATGAGCATTGTCTTCTACACAGTGTAGACGCAAACGAAAGCTAGCCGTGCTTGATAGTCACTCTTGTGAAATAACATTTTATGCTACCGTATGAGGCCTCTCGATGTAAGTTAGCTCGACAAACATCGACATTGGCAGATTTGACCAACCTTGATTCAATCTTGGACTTGCCTCAAAGGCGCGTTTCAATTATGCGAAAGTTGATTACAAGCTGATGGTCAAGTTATGAAGTTAATTTATATAGATGATCAAATTTAAGGAAGTTATTTTACAAAGAACAATTTCTGATTGAGCGTATCAGTCTGGAACGATTCATTATCCTTAGTTCAATATTGGAATGCGGTTTTTGTCTTTCCATGAGCACGATTGAAGTACTTCACAGCAAACATTTACAACCGCATTATCGAAACAGGACAGCATCCTTTGGTTTTCATTAAGAGCTAAACGAGAAAGGACGTGTGAAATCCCATTTGGGGATTACTGAGGGCAATGGACTCCAATTCACGAGTAATAACACATAACAAGAACGTCAAAAATAGCATCGTACTTACGAACGATTTCCGTCATGACTAAATCAGTTAGCGTAACGACATTATGTGAGAGACTATTAACGCTATTACCTACTAAATTAGAACCTGCACAATATTCAACCCGCTTCTTTCTCGACATGGTGTCAATTATGGTCTTACGTTAACTTTTAAAATTGGTTCTTAACAAACCACACATTATGGACAAGTTTTAAGACTTTGCTGTAATTTTTGAGATTTCGGTAAATTGTGCTGTCGCACGCGATAGGTAATTGATTAGTCTTGGGGTCAATCTATAGCCAACCACTCTCAGTTGTTGTTCTTGTTAAATAAAAATCAATGAATAAGGGTAGAAAACGCTATTAACCTTGTTTTTATTCGCGTACCGAATTTAGACCCTAGGTGTCGGTCGGAATTGCAATAATTCTGGTACTCATAGCAAGAGGAACGCTTTCCGAGACTTTACAAATCCACGCGGGGTTTCTTTCTGAAGTGTGCGAGACAGCACGAACACGGGCGTTCGCATAACAATTCGATTTAAATTAATTCAGTGTTCCATCAATGTTATCAAGCATGGAACGTGCAGCATGTTTACGCGCATGCGCCCGGAGGTTAACCCCAAGAGCTCTTCTTAAATGATACGATGTAAAATAGCACTGTCAGGCTATGTCCAAGCAGAATATGGCTATTAAAGGTGGCAGTTTCAGAACGTTGTTTCTGTTTTGGTATTGAAAGGAAAGTGAAAAACAGGTAATAACTTCCACCTTCTCCATTTCGTCCTCATTGGGAAGCAACACTTTTTGACAACACATTATTCATCTATACGAGATGCATAAATATTCAAGAATATATTGCGAGATGTGGGTGATCGAACAAAGTACGGCGAGCATTAATGATCATTACGTTCATGGTGGCAAATTTTTGCCGGACTCGCCCGGTACATCTTTATAGTCACTGAATCCAAAAGAACAAAGAAGACGAATCGATCACTGACTCAGGAGTAATTCTAGAAGGGAGGGCTTATGAAAACTCAGGCATGTGTTTCAATTATTCAAGACCGAGTGATTGGATTGAAACTTTACAGCCAAATCGTTTCGTATACTGTCTTAATTATTGATTCATTTTGAAAAAAATATAAACATGGATAATACGCAGGCTCAAGACTGCCGTCGTATAGAATTTCCGTGAGATTCTGCATACGTCTAATATACATTTCAACACAACAAAAGGAGACAGTTAAAATTGATTTAATTATTTACACCGGGGAAATTTTGATAGAAATCAATAAATTAGAACAGTATTCCTTATTTTTCTTTCGCTAAATTGAAATTTCAAGTAGGTTTAAGGCCCACTTCTAACTGGTTTTCGCTAGTGTGTTTCCAATGTTTTGCATATTGACATTTCTGCGAAAACCATTACTGCTCAACGGTAACCTATGTTGACACTTCACTTACTTCTAACAGGCTGAAGCGAGTATTGATCGTGATCAAATACGCATGCATAGTTTATTATATGAATCTAGTGTCGAGACACTGCAAATAGGCAAACACGCTGCAAAATCAACGTGGGCTTATATGATTTGGCACGACTATCGACTGGAAGGATAAACGAACAGCGTGTTTGCGAGGGGGGGGGGTGTAATTCTGATATTGTATCAGCGGGATCCCTCTCAAGTGCATGCTTGTGAACGTGGGTACAGAAACTTGATGTATGCGAAGTATCGTTAAATTGGACCTTTTTAACGCGCACCTTATTTAGCCAATATATTATGGGATGACAGACCTCATTTAGTTATCCTTCAACTGCACTCGAACATATGCTGTACTTGACTTCACTCCAGGGTAATGTATGGCTAGATCATGGCGTCCCATTTCAATTAGTCAGCGTCTTTTCAACCGCAGATTTAATGACCGAGAAAACGTTGATTTTATCGCCTACAGTTATCACACGTTCAAGTTAGACTAGGGTGATTGACCTGAGTAAGAGTTGCCGCTGTATTTTCTCCGAGATGATAATACAACCGATGATTTTGTGAATTAACTGTGAGGCAAGCCATGTTTATTTGTGTAGTCAATTTGATTACCTCACACGTCTGTAAAGATGACCCTTTCTCCATCAAAACTTCAGAGTCATTTGTTTGTAGTTTTGAGTTCACGATGTTGAAAGGTTCATGTTAAATGCATTGGGTTCATTGAATTACCTCTAAAATGTTCCTAGCTCATTGCCACTCTTATAACAGTAATTAAATAGAGAAGATCAGCCTTATTTGATAATTATCGCCAGTGAAAGCAATAAAAAATTATATGCATGTAGAATAACCAAACTCTTCGAAAACCACTGTAACGAAAAATGCATGCAAAACATTTAGCAGACTAACTTTAAAGGTATACTGTCACCTGTTCCAATTTAGCCACAGTCACTATTGAAAGAGAAAATCTAACCAATCACAATTGGGTGGCCGCTTTTTAAAAACAGCGCCCTCGCATGGGCATTTTGAATACAAAGGAACGCCCCTTTTGACCATATATGGGCATATTTAGATTACAGGTGACTGTATACCTTTAATGGTCTCTGGTACATATCTTTATATCCTCATCAGCACTCACACATCTTTGCAACGTCACAGAAATATAGCTATTACCTTAAGATGTGTTTCTCTCACAAAAATAATCCAATGTCTGCGACATAACACCCTACGAGCGTGTAGGCAACATAATGATGTAACAGAGATCATAAGGTAGTACTTAAAGTATATTCAAACATACTACACAGGTAGAAAACCTACTCCTGTTATTAGGCATAGAGTAATCAATTCTGCCTTGCCCTTCCAAAATTATTCATGTGTCTGCCATACTGACCTGACGAATCAAGCATGTAACATAACGTTAATCTAGTTTAGCAACTGAACAAATAAGAAAACATCTCTGCGTTATCTCTTGACACAGCTCTGTTGAGTTAATCACTTCTCCCCGGGGTGTCATTCCACAGACATATCGATAGTGATTACTTAGGAGGTGATGTAACAAACACTGTATCTTTCCACTCCATGAAACACCTGCAACATCGGCAACGTATCAATAATGTATCAGCGGCATCTGTCTGCCAGCTTCGAGGACAGTGCATAATCTAGTAAGAGATTGGATTACTCAGATCGGATTCACCGTTTCCCCAAGGAATCCTCCGGGTATTTTCTAATGCTAAATGTATATGCACAATCTCCGAGGGGGACAGAGGTTCGATCTTTCCCTGAAATGAACACTAGACGTAACATGGCGCTGTCATATCCCTTCCGAGTTGACTTACGATGGTGATGATGATGATGATGATGATGATGATGATGATGATGATGACGATGATGATGATGTTTATGGCAAGGCCTAGATTTGTTTGCTCCAAGTATTCCTAAGAAGTTGTCCACGATGACCTAGAACTTCATAATGAAACATAACTCAACTTCAACCATATACGACTTATCCTTTATATTCTACACAAGTCCTGTAACGATGCCAAAAGTTTGCTTTATGGTTCTGCCCTGAGTACAGGTACCATACTTGAGTGCTTCTGAATTTAGACAAACAAGTGCATGTTTCAAAAATACATTAAAGGGCGTCATTCAAGTATAGCGATGGACAAATTAGGAAGAGCAGCTAGACTCTGTAACAATATGGATTGTACAGGTGTTCCGACAATGGTAAGCTAATTCTGCCCCACATGTGGTACCTGCCATATATCATTCTTTAAGTCAAAATAGTAATTTTTACTTTCTCACCAAGGAGACGCCCTTCACCTATAGCTCATTGCAATTATCACTATCAGTTTTCATATACTAAAACAACAACATTTTACAATTATAAAGAAGAAGTAAAGTCATTCATAGCTGTAAGGTAATCTTGTTAAAACGTATGTGCAAAAAAACTTTACCCTAAGAGAAAAGACATCGAAAATAGTCCTAAACCAACCATCTTTGTAACTGACCTCAATGATATACAGCAAACAACACAGGTACATGATGATACGAACGTTAAACAATGCATTTTTTATTGAGAAGATATCCATACAAATTTTTTAAAAGATATATAACATAGCACGTTAATTCCTTGATTAGAGTATCATAGCTTCTCTTGTGATGAACACAGTATGGATTGCATTTCAGTAATATGCATTATTGATGTTCTAAATCAGCCCGAAAGTTTGAAATATCAATGGGAAGTATATGAATTAAATTGTCTGGAAACTATATAAACTATATGGTCAATTAAACTGAATTATACAAATTAATCAGTTGTATGC
This sequence comes from Ptychodera flava, assembly GCF_041260155.1. Taxonomy (NCBI): domain Eukaryota; kingdom Metazoa; phylum Hemichordata; class Enteropneusta; family Ptychoderidae; genus Ptychodera; species Ptychodera flava. The sequence continues at coordinate 15,080,685 of NC_091940.1, read as the reverse complement.
TTGCATAGTACTTTTCATTCTTTACGCCCTGTTAGTATACAATCGTTATCCGATATTAATTTCAAATCTTTTATAACATTTCACGTTTCAAGTATAACATTACTTTAAACGACAACATTACCTACAAATTTTTTACAATTATTCCCTGATGAATGTATTTAACCTTGAGTATACATTTTCTTTCAAATATTGATGGGTAATATAGAGATTAAATTGTCTGGAAATTATTCCAACTATCTAAACAATTAAGGTTCAAAGACAAGAAATTGACCTTTTAAGCTAACAATTCTCTAGCGGTTAATAAGCTTAGAACCCCCGTAAATTATATATTTTCGGAAAGCCTAGATATAGAGCAACACTTTTGTTACCATAGTGTCACCATTGTTAACATAACTATCACGTGACAGGTAATTTGCATAACCTTTCAAAAATCGGTTTTCCCTATGTTTTGTTTCGATGCTTTGAGATATGTAGCTGAAATTTTTGTGAGTGCAAGCTGTTTCAATGATCTTCCAAATTGTGTCTCAGAATATTTTTAAACTTTTTAAAACAATTTTTATGCCAGAAAAACTTCCAGAGGGGTGAATTTAACCCTAGTTGATTTCTTTAAAATTGTGCTAAAATAAAAACTAAGCAAGACAAAAAAAATCTGAGACACACTTTTGAAGAGCATTGTAACAGCTTGCATTCAAGCAAGTTTTAGTCAGATATTTTGAAGTATTGAGACAAAACATAGGGAAAACCTATTCTTGAAAGGTTATGCAAATTACCTGTCACGTGATAGTTATGTAAACAATGGTGACACTGTGATTACCAAAATGTTTCCCTATATCTAGGCTTTCAGAAAATGTATAATTTACGGGGATTCTGAGCTTCTTAACCACCAGAGAATTATTAGATTAAAGAGGTCAATTTCTTCTCTAGGAACCCTAAACTGAATTATACAAATTATCAGTTGTATGGTCACACAGTGCTTTCTATTGTATACTCCCTGTTAGTATACAATCATTACGATGGGTTGAAATACAGAGAAAAGTATTAATCATGTGAATATTTTCGTTTTTGGAAAACGTACATTTTAGTTATAAAAATGAACACGTTTCTATAGTATCATACTGTAAATAACTAAACCAGGCGGTGTTCCTTTATATATCTACTCATTTTACTATCGATATGAGTAGGCATAATGTGAGAAATTAAAGAAAACTTTTTATGGTCGTCATATTCGATTTATGCTAATGAGGAATCGTTCAGTGCATGGTAATATATATTGAACAGTATTGGTCGAACAAAATCCAATATTTATTACAACTATTTTATATAACATTTCAAGTTTCAAGTATTGCATTCAATAAAATAACAGCATTTCTCATCCACATATATGTCTTGATGAATGTAGATTGTATTTAACTTTGAGTGTACCTTTTCTTTCAAATATTAATATGCTGTTCAGGGATTAAATTGTCTGTAAATTATATAAACCATCTAGTCAATTAAACTGGTTATACAAATTAATCAGCTGTTCAGTTGCACATTTCTTTTCATACTACATGTATACGCCTTGTTGGTATACAACAATTACAATGGGTTAAAATACACAGAAAAGTCTTGATCATTTCAATTTCTTTGTTGTTGGGGAGAACGTACATCCTAGTTTTGAAAATGAACATGTTTCTATGGTATAATACTAAAGTACAAAAAATAACTAAACAAGTGGTGTCCCTGATATAACCATTTATTATACTAATAATATCATTAGGCATAATCAGTTATTTGAAAAATTTAAGGCAACTATTCTCATGGTCATCATATTGCATTATGCTAATGAGGAATGCATACTGGTGCCATAAAAGCCGAGCTCATAATGAGCTCAATATTTGATTGAAGGGGAGCAGAAATTAACACAAGTATTATATTAAGCCATTTTGTTTTGATTATGCTAAATGTACTTTGCGAGACTTGATTATTCTCATTTTATCTTGCGAACCCTTGATTGTGACTATACTACTCACCTTGGCTTGAAATAATTCTTATCAGATTATTGTTGTACATGTGAGAGTACATAATTCATGACACCAAATTTACCTTTAATTACCATACTCATCTGAAGTACATCGTATTGGTACTGATTTCTACCATAAGGTGAATATGGCCAAATTTTCGTCAGGGTCGCCAAAATTATCTGCATGATACCAGGCATCAACCCTACCAATTGACATATTGTTAGCTCGAGCCGGAACAAATAATTTCCTGTTTGAGCACGGTCAATAATCTTATCAAAGGTGAAATGCTGCACATGTGTTAGAGCTGGTAAAAGTTAGTATGGAAGGAAGTGAGCGGTTTCACTCGGTCTTTTTCAATGTTGATTTAATGGGTTTTTACAAGATACCGTTCGTTCTGACAGATGTTTCCTCATTGTATAATGTTGATTTTGCGCCAATCATCGATGCAGAAACAACAACAGCGCTAATTAATATCAATGATATTGGCTCAACTATATGTACTTAACTAGCTGTTCCAATTATAAAGATATACCAAGCTGATAAGGCCCTAAAGTAGTGATTGCTTTCAACTGTTCTCCTGAATTTATGCTCAGAGAGGTATAATTTCCAAAAAAGGGGGTTTGATGCGTATGTTCAGAAGTTTCGAGCAGAATCAGGGAAGGACTCCGTAACACTGAACAGTCGCATACTTCTAAACCTTTGATTTACCACATCCCATAAAGTCCATGAATCTCAGGTGTGTTTCAAAGTGTGCAATTGCTAAAATTCTCATTCGCATCGAAAATGGCTTGTTCGTTTTGTGTCCTTATCGATAACGCAGCCATTTTACATTTATATAGAGATTTGACTATAAATTCTGTGCCCGAATCGTCTGGCAGAAGATGCGAAAATGTGACAGTTTCAAAAAACAATGATGACATAGTGAAATAAAATTTACAGTAAAATCTGCACCCATTTCCCTGAACAGCTGAAAACATGGAAGGAGCAGATTACTATCAAGTGAATACGTTGAGTCGCAACACAGATACATAATAAAACAATATCTCCGACTCCAGAGAAACACAGCATGCAGACGACTTCTTTCAAACGCTTATCGGGTATCTGGTGCGTTAAAGGATGATATCATGTCTGCACTAATAGCGGCACAATAAAATTCAAATTGTCAGATAGGGAAAGGGTCATGGCCGTATTCACTGTCAAGAGAGAGTCGTAAAGCCCCGAAACTGGATCGAAGCTTTCACAGACATGTCTTAATCGTTAGAGCACATAACATTGACAGATACACATCAACGCGCGATGGCTGGCTGGGAGAAAGAGAGGGCGGACAGGCGTCAACGGTGATAATACTGACTTAATGGAGAGTGTCCCGTATAGTATTTATCACTAATTTGATAACATTTTGATCTTTTATGGCCTTTGTCTAACCAGAATTGTGTAGTTGTCACGAATGACTCTGACAGACAAATCCACTGAACTCCTTTAGGCATTTAACGAAAGTCAAAGCAGCCTCCAAAGGACATGACTAGATTAATGAAAGCTGTTCCATGCAGTTTGTGAGCCTCGCCTATTAAAATGATCTATCGCCGGCAGGATATCTCCTTCAATGCACAAAAGATGCTTGTGTGCTGACGAAACGTAAATCCTGTTTGAGATACGGACAGGTTTTCATGCCAACGGAAAAACCGTCATGACATACAAGTCCAACAACGATGTCAAAAAGTTGAGCGAGTTTTGAAGATACGGTCAAGATATATCTGGAAATTTCTGCGAAGATAAGGGACTTTTATAAAAAGCCACGACAAACAGAACACGACGCTTCATTCACAGAGTACCTTGACCTGAGATCTCTTTTGAATTGTTATCAATGAGCACGACTCTGCAAATCACTTTAAGAATTAAAATATTCATGTAGCAGTCATGCATTGTCTCAACTTCATATACAATACCGAGATTACATAGTCGTCTTCCACAGTAAAATATTATGGACAATAGCCGATATCACTTCACATGCGCAGCACATTATGTCCCCAGCGCTACCGAGTGATAAATACACGGGACGGCTCATCAACATTCTGCACTCTCATAAGACAAGCCTGGCTAAATCCTCAAGTCCATTAGTCATTTCTCAACATCACTGTTTATCAAATTTATTATAGTCGCGTGAGGTCAAAATTTGTTGGCCGGGATGATTGTTTTAAACGAAAGGCAATGCCCTTACTATGGAACTTTACTTGGCGAATGAGTGAAAAAATCAAATGCATTAGGAAATATGGCTTTCTCATAACTTAAGATTTGATTTATCTAATTCCATTTTCAAGAAAAATTATTTCATCAATCCGTCTTACGTTATGATGTAAACATCATGAGCACATTACTGTGTTTGACTATAATTACGATAAATAACGAGACGCCTGAGTTACTTTTACCAAATATCCACTATTCTTGTCAAAATCGTTTTTATTTGAGTTGTATATGTATAGGTTATCGCACGAGTAACGGTGCGTTTACGGTTGTTATCACAACACTTTTGGTCATCAGTTTGTAAAAGTCACGAGGCCGCAGGCCAAGTGACTTTTACAAACTGATGACCAAAAGTGTTGTGATAACAACCGTAAACCCACCGTTACGAGTTGTGATAACCGACTTATACCACGACAAACACACAAATTTGGCCAGAATTGCGATGGTTGCCTTTGCCATCATTTCGAATGTCACTTGAATGACGACCGTTCATTTACATGTGAATTAGAACCAAGTACTAAAGAGAGCATCTGTGAGGAAGGAAACTGTTTTCTGATTGGCTCTTTTATACAGGCTCCCTTCTTTTTTTCTAATCGCCCCTTGCAAGCCAGGTGGTGCTGAATGGGCTATTATTTTCTGATTGGCTTCATACCCTTAGAGATTAATGTGATTGGCTGAAATCAATTAATTGTTCATGACGTTCTCACCACGTGCACTGCCCTCGCTAAAGTTCTCAGTTTCTGCTCGGCTCCTGGAGAGCAGACATGGACGCTGCTCAATATTCTGATATTTTCGACTATGACAGCGATATTGAACGTTTTGTGTCACAATATGATAAAGTAGATACCAACGAGGAAATAGCGGAGGAGGAAGCATTCACCTTGACCAAAACACAAGAGCAATTAAATTTTGCAGTTTTAGTCGGCGCGGAAAGTGTCGCTAAAATTCAACGTTTACGTGTGCCGCAGAACACGAGGAGAACGATTAATTGGGGTGTTAGTTACAGTCTGCGATACCTGCGGATGAGGAATGAACGTATCAGTAAATCAGGCTGTGGAAGTAGTGAAGTATTTACATTTGTGCCTGCATTATCGTACGATATCGAAGCGAGGGAACTCAATTCTGGCTTTGTCGTTTCGTTGTTGAAGTTCGTCGAGCGGATGGGACAGAAAATCCATCGCAAAGTTTGAGAGATTTGTGTCGTAGCATTCTGCGGTATTTGTAGAGTGTCGTCGGCGAGACCTGAATTTTATGAACACCAATACGCACATTTTTCAGGATTTCCACCATACAATTGACCGAATTCTGAAAAACATTGATAGACGTGGTATCGGGGTCGACAAAAACAAGCACCGCCGTACACATGAGATGGAGAATGTAAGTTGTGGGAGAAAGTTTTCTCAGTCAATTCTGCCAAGTTGCGCTGTGTATTTCTATGTGTTTAAAGGAATCTGCAGGTTGTATTCTGATTCGCATTGAACACGGTCCAAAAAAAGATGAATATCCATTTTTAGACAGTGTATGTCAATTATATGCCTTTCAAAAATTATGTGACTTTTTTGTGTTCATTGTATATGCGTATGAATGGTTGGAATTCTGAATTTTCAGGTGGTTCCTACTTGTATGCAGATTTTGTTATTAGCCACCCTTTCTTTCATATGTTGATAAGTTATCACCACTCTTTTTTTGATATGTTAATTATGTCCATTCATAAAAGTGTGGTGATATCTTATCAACAAATGAAAAAGTGTGGCTGATAATATAATCTGCATAAATACAATGGAAAACGTGTGAGTTTATGAGAATAAATGCACTGCAAGAACAATAGGTCACATGTCCTAGAGTGGTATAATATGAATTAATATATTCTTCTTTACAAGCTATACCATCGCTATTGGGTTAAACCGTCTGTTCGCTACTGATACTGTCCATGTGCGATTTCACTGCCTGTGTTCAAGAAGTCATTAACTTTGACGCCCACTTTGCTTCTCTTATGTTTTTTGTCAAAAAGTCTTACACCTGTTACCTTTCACTTATTACCTTTTGTCTGGTGACCAGTAAGATATAAGAACTCATGAACAAAATTCGTCCAAAGATAATGATTTCGATATAGAAATGTGAGACCGCCTGATCACGCGCGATACAGGGGATATGTATAGGGATGATATGGCGAGTTTACATTTCGCAGTGTGCATATATATATATATATATATATATATATATATATATATATATATATATATATATATATATATATATATATATTATGTGCATAATAATAATATTTAATTCTTAAAAAACGCTCTCCACAAACGTTTCAGTGCGCTGATTCTAAAAAAAACCCAGCTAAAAACTCAAAAAACTACAATTACGAGTGAAACTTAGTAAAAAGGTGGATCTTCAAACAACGTTTAAAAGAAGTTACATTTCTGACACAACGAATTTCTGAAGGCAGTGCATTCCACAGCAAAGGAGCACATACCGAAATGCTCTCTGACTGTAGGACATATTAAAATAGCCGAGAGGAGGAGTTACACACAATTTCTCAGAAGATCGCAGATTTCTTGTCGGTACATACAGATCAATTAAATCGGTCAGATAAAGCGATGCATAACCTCTCTCTCTCTCTCTCTCTCTCTCTCTCTCTCTCTCTCTCTCTCTCTCTCTCTCTCTCTCTCTCTCTCTCTATATATATATATATATATATACACACATATATTATATATGAGGTATATTTCAGTATATCAGGAAAGAAGGGGCAACACCCTGGGTGATATGATGAGTTTACATTTAGTTGGTGCTGGCAGTATGTAACACCATTGCATAAACGACTATACGGTGTTTCTTAATTTAAATAACCTGAAAATCAAATCCGGGGAAAATATGACAAAATAAGTTAGCTTGCTTTTCATATTTTACTATGTCTATTACATTTGAGCGAAATATCATCATTAAGTGTCAATCGTACCACCTTTTACAATGTACGCAGTATCCTTAAGAAACTCAATAGTATATTCAAATAGTATATTCGAGGAATTCTAATCATATTACTGTACGATCTTTCATAGCTAACACTTCAAACTGTGTCGTTCGCTAAGAATCGTTCTTAGCAAACTTGTTATCCGTAACACCCCATGAGTACGTTTCCGTCCTTGAAATTCCATCAGTTCTCCGTTACACCCTGCAAAACGTGCCTTTGCATTCTTTTACGCAGCCTCTACCTCAGAGAACATGCCCTTCCTTTGAAGGGAAGCGGTACACAAGATTACACATCTCAACGTTTGGGTTTCATCAGCGTAATTGTAACTTGAAAATCCCAAAACTCCTTTAAAACCATCGCAGAGGCGAAGTTGATATCTTGTCTTTTCAAACGATGCGCCCGCAAGTAAACAATTAGTCTTTAATGGGTATACGTAGCGGAGAAGCCACTCTATATTCCCGTTTACCCTCGCCTGACTAGCGTTTACGTTCTCAACGGAATGCAACAGAAGTGTTTTAAAACAAGTCACCCTGGGGAAATCCTACTTTTGTGGTTTGATTACATTAATACTGCAAATGTTATTTTGCAAATATTGCGGTGACAATAAACTACTTGACGAGATAAGGCCATAGAGACTGAAAATATTGTTGCATGGGTTTTCTCGTAGGAGAATAGAATCAGTAAATAGTTTTATTTTTAGTTTGTGTAAAATTAATTTAAACACCTTGTCTCTCCAAGCATATGTTGTAGGAGGCAAAATTACACTTAATATTATTATTTTGGATAAAACATATTCCTCTTAGGAATGAAACAACAAGAGTACTAGCATTAGTTTAGCATCATCCGAGTGGAATAATATTTGTGGTGATATTGCTGGATTTTTGACTCGCAAAAAATCACAATCAACACAACGTAGAAAGCAATCCAAAGAATGACTCCGCAAGTGACACTGGGCTTCTAGAAATATACATGAAGAGGGAGTGAAGACACTTGCTTCAAAATTCCATCGGGAAACGTTCAGATTCATTAGCCTGTTAATAAATTGTGAAAAGCCTTGCAGCTTTAGCACCGTTAGTTAATCTTCCACTGGTTTGAAACACTAATCGCAAAAAGTATGCATAGCACCATATGACGAGACATTGAATGGCTGTCATCTTTCTGACGAAGCGGCTTTCCCTGAGGCAGAATCTACACCTTCTATGGAACAGGTCATCGAGTCAGAATCGTTGTATTATCTATGATCCAAGATGTTTGTGTTTAGCTTGTGTACATCGAATCTCAACGTCCATAGACGCAGTCACGAAACAGGCCCCACGTGCGCTTCCCTGACGCTAATTTGGCCTACCATTCCACGCAAATTATCAATGAGGATCTTTTATCGCTTTATCTGATCGTTTTGCCTGAATGAACGGTCTCGCATTTACGATAAAAGGCGCTTTTCTGAGCGTTGACAAAAAACCTCAGTCTCCTGGATCCAGCGTGACGTAATTTTAGGAGACGTGGGCGTTATATGGTCTTGATTTGGCAAGGAAGGAAATCTACAGTTCAGAGTTTTACGAAAAAAAAGTTTAATTTTCTGCAACGTTTCTCTCCGCCTATCTCTCTCTTTAAACTACTCTGTTGATTTTTATTGAGGTTTTATCTCCAAGAATTTTGATTTACGGTTTCATTGTCACATCAGAAGAAAACTTTACGTCGCATCATTAGCCGTAAAAAGTGTCGAGTGTATTTTCTGTCGAAGGGAAACTTTTTTGGTCAAAGCGCACTTCGTTCCATACATACTCAAACTAGTAGACTTTTATTGGTCATCGACTCCTTTACTGCGTTACTTATACGGGAGCCATCAAGTTAGTATTATTTACATTAAATGTGGAAATATGATTACAAAAGCTGACAAGCAGTGTAATACTTATGTCAAATGTCAATTTTGCTTATCTTTTTTTGCCGCATTAATGGCACTGCATGTGAAAGCTTTTAGACGTTTGAGAATATAGGTTACGTATCGTTTATAGCCATCAAATAAATGGCTTTGCTGTCCCTTTGGATATGAAATAATAGCGAGGTATGTGTCTCCTCAGAAAGGCATTAGATTAAATACGGAGTGACACAAATTGACCTTGTTCTGCACGTACGGGAATACAATTACCTCTGAGTCACATTTCAGTTTAAATTTCTTTCTGTCTCGAATGTGGCATGGGTTCCTGTTAGGAGAACTTGAAACACGATGTTATTTCCAGGTGTAGGTAGGGGACACTGTTCATCTGCCAGTGAGATCATGAAATTGATGTAGAGAAAACCCACGAATATCCACACATATTTGCAGAATAAATAATAGCACCATAGTGTGAAAGCAAATAAATAGCTCACGCTGGGTCGATAACTAATTCGGTAGTTGAAAAATGTAGCGCATGATATACGCAAAGCCAAACAACTTCAATACTAGATAACCAGTAGTCAACGTCCCTATTTGCCCTATGCCTATCTGTCGAACACTATCCGTTCTATTTGGGTCTTTGCTTCTCTGGACAACGAACAGTTTAATGCCGGACGCCATAACTTCTCGTCATCGTAATGTATATACAAGAGAAAAAACGGACAGTTTTAGCATTGGAGTCTCAATTGCCTTGTGCGTTTCCCCCTTGTGTATGCATAACGCATTGAAATTTTCATTTGGTTAAGCAACATCTCAATGGCAAAGCAGCGATACAGATTCATGTGTGAACCAAATCAATATTCACGACCATTCTTGACTCCCTTGTGCCGTATAGCTCGCAAGTGAAACGCGTACTTAATCAAATTGGGCAGCATTAACGTTAGGAGAGGATGGCATCTGGTATCGAATTCAATTAATTGGGTTACAACATTTTCAATTTATACATTCAGAACTCACTTTATTGGCAAGGATTATCACATCTTATCAATGCCCGTAAGAACCATTAACAGTGCGCAAATATGCAAAAAAAGCGATAATATTTATATTCATTCTTGCCTGTCAAGTCGGTAGAGCCTGATTTAACAATCTAAGATCATAAATTGAATACTCGATGAGGCTCGTGTCCCATTATCTATTCAGGACAAGTTTTTCAATAAAGGGAGTGAATCTGTCAAACTCGATTTGAAGTCGTCATGGACAAGTTCTTTTTTTTTTTCCGGTATTCGTGTCACAGCAACAGAGTCGTAAAATCTTACTGAATGCACTGAAAACGTTGATTGCACTTCCTTTTCACACTATACGCGATTATTGGAACTGTGAATCAAGGCATTGTTGGCATTTTACCAATATCATGAAAGGTAGTGACAAAACCCATTCAATAATGAAGTGTACAAATCTTGGTTAAACGTAAATGTAAATGTTAGGGTTCGAGAACAAATTATATCAGAGACGTTTTATTGCGTCAATGTCCTCCATTATTGAATGATATCAAAAAATAAATTCAACTATATCCTCGCAATATACGAACTGCCCTTCATCTCTTAATGTCCTGGGCAAAACTACAAGCGACAGTAAGGTGTTGGAGAGACAATTATATTGAAAGTCATTAATCTGAAACTACTCTCTCACATTCCGACCTTTATTCGCCATACCTTCAGCGTCCACAACGACGTGATTGCAACAGCCAAAACATTTAATCCATGTAAAGAATAATGAAAGATGTAAACATGGAAATCAGCCTTTTTGGATTCTTCTAGTGAAATTTGGCGCACCGAAGCACTGTGAGAAATGGATGGTCATGACGTAGCATGAAATTTACATGGCATTCGTGAAATAGACTGTTACATCAATTAAATTCAAAGTGTTATACCATAGAAAAAGATAGACTGTCTATGTTACTCTGTGGTTATACATTTCTGGTTTTAGCCCCACTGAAGGAAACGTTCAGGAAAATGTCCCGAGAGCAATCAACTGACAAGTATGCGGGAGGGAGGGCAATTGACATGCAGTAGTCCTCGTCAAGAAAGTTTGATAACCCAGTCACGTCTGTGAGTATATCAACTGCATCTATCTCTCTATCTATCAACTTTATGGTACTTTTAATATAAGGGGATCGTTGCAGCAGTACATGTTTTAAGCTCGCAATCAAAAGAAGCGACAATTTTTAACGGATCCGCTTGTCAATCAAGAATAAAAGTTTAGGAGTAACACAGGTCTCTAAAATGTTAATGTGGAAATTAGAAATCAATGTACCGAATGCGAATTGTAAACTTAGTACAATTAATTTGCCAAGGTATTTCGCTGTGGGTCAAAAAAGAGCGTTGTGTCGTTTCCACGTTCTTTGCAATTGTCCGCTTTGTAGTCTCATTTTAAAAACTATCGCAGGTCTACGAAGGAGGAAAGTTCGGGTCACCACACAGGCGCTGTGTCTTTTCAAGTCCGCTACAGAGAATATTCGTAACGTATAACAGCATGTATATAATTGTACTTCAACTCAAAGCTTCGCCGCCACCGTGATGTCTCTGCTGAAGTCAAGATGAAATTTCGATTCTGTAATGAGGCAAGCGGGGTCAAGTATGTGCATGGCACCCGGTGCCTACCTTTGTGCACGGCTTTGTTAATCTTGCCAGTATTATACGGTTGAGAGCGCCGATCTGAACAAATGAAATACTCTTCTGGAATTACTACATGTGGTATATATTGGCGCAAGGGTTATTAGTCCTGCTAACTGGTATAGTGATTAAGATTTCTCCGTTGAAAAATGGGCCACACATTCAAAGGTGTGTAACCTTTATACAGAATGTTTATAAACCGTGCTGTGAAGGAATTTGAGGTATAAAGGATTCCCTGCCGTGGCTTGCTTTTGTCGTCGACCACAAATTAAGCAAATGGGGAAATGAACACCTGTCAGTCAGTGGATACACTCTTTATGAGATTGTCAGTCAGGTTGAATAAGTAAACCACACGATGCCGAATATTGTAACTCGAGGCAAGACACGCCGCAGAAAATACATCAACTTGGGTAATGATTTGATACAGAGGCACGTTTCACAGGTACTGTGTATTTGACATGAAAATGGAGTTTCATTGCTCTTTTCTCAATTTCACGAACTCTTGATCGGAGCAAAGTTTTGTGTATCCGCCTCGCCATAGTATGAAGTCGGAACTTATTTTATTCAGACACGAAAACGTAATTTGGTGGTAGGATCGTTTTGCCAACCTGCTTTTCGAAGTAACGTACTTTGGGTGACAACCATGAGAAAGCCTGAAGTTATCTTAAACCAGCATATTTTACTGTACCCCGCCTTCTTGTTATGTTGAGAAATTTCAAGAACACTACAAACAATGCGGACACAAGATTCTCCATGCCAAGATGACTCACCACAAACAACACTGGCTTTACAAACTAAGCCAATAGAAGGTTACAATCGATACCAAATCCGTGAAATCCAGTTTAAAATTCTTCATAACATTCTGCCTACCAATAGTGTTCTGTTAAAAATGAAACCACCAAGGGTTCCATCAAATTAATGTACTTCTTGTAAAAGAAGTTAAACATTATCACATATTTTCTATGACTGTGAATTTACAATGGAGTTCTGGGATGGTATTCTGATATTATGGGGTAGTAAAGTTGGTCTTAATGTTTTTCCTAGTGCAAGACAAATACTAATTGGAGATAAGAACCTCCCCACATTGGTTAATTTTCTAATTTTGATTGCCAAACGTCATATTTATCTGGCAAAGCTTGAAAATCAGAAACCAAATCATCTGATTTTCAAAAGATTACTACAAAAGATACAGAACGTAGAATATTGCATAGTAGTTGGAAAATCTCATATGCACATAGTCTCTGAGACTTCTTGACTGACATTTATTGATATCATTACATTGTAGTTTTTGTAATAAACATGTATGTACCCTCCCACTATTGAGATTGTAGGCCTAAACTATTTTGATCATCATAAACTCTATAAAAAAATTGTTAAAAAACACTATGCCGATGATAATGGTGATAATAATGGTGACGACGTCGACGACATAGTCGAAGGCGACACCATCGACGACGACAGCGGGAAGTAAAATGCAATGCTGACGATAGTTTGTGTGTGTTGTCTTTGTGTCTGCACATGCGTATATCTTTATGTCAACGTGTCTCTACTGTGACAGCTGCCTGTCTGTGTCTCTGTCGATGACCCCACCTATATCATTCCGCTGTCCCTACCTCACAAGGGTTTTTTCCTCTTTCCTTCTGCACTTTTTACACCCGGGTACCCCCTTCTGTGTCTATAGTCTTTTAGATCTTACGGCCGCTGTTAAAAGCCCAAAACACCGAATGATGGCATACGTGTCCACTGAAGCGTGTAACAAACCAATAATGAAGAGAGAAGCTTTTAACCAGATTTGAAAGCCGCCGACGCGACACGATGAAAATCCCAACGGTACTTTCGCATGATCACAGTGTCCATCGTAACCGTATTTGATTCCATTCATGGCACATAGGGCAGTTCAGATATATGTGACAAAATAGAATCCCCAGTAGCGTTTCCTTGATTAATTTTGTATGTCTCGAACGAAGAGGCATTCAATAACCTTCCTTGCCATTTCGAACGTGCTTCAACAGTGTAGACTGTCGTTCATTCCATTTCAGTGCAATGCGAATAACGCAATAAATCATATAATAGTGGCAACGTACACGCGTTACTGTTTGTGTAGTGCACGATGCAATAGTCATGAAAAAATTCGTTTTGCCCCTAAAAGCCGAAAAACATATTGGAGACGTTTAAAATGTCCAGGTTTTTTATCATTCATGCAGTTTATCTTATTGCATATGACGCAGCAATAAAATTGTGACTCAAAATCTCTGAAGACGAGTTATACATAGGCGTGTGACTTCAAGATTCGTTTTTGTCGACGGAATTTTCAAATGAATGAAACAACGTGCGCTGACTTACTAGTCTTGTGAAATAATTTTTTTAAGGAAAAAAGTATCGAGAAAGAGTAATGGACGGGTATGAGTAGATTATGATCTCCGGTATTTTTTGTAAGTGTTTCCGACAAGAGGTTTCTGCGCGCGCACGCTAAAAGTTTCAAGTGTTAAAGTAGTTCACGCCTCGTAACCTCCCATAGAGATACTATGACCCTTACCCTTTCAAAGTAAAGAATAAAATCAGGGGTCACGGTGCAAAAATAAGAACTAGGGAAACAAATTAACCAATATTCACTTACACTTGAAATTCAAACTGACCGTCATAGTTGTGGTAACTCCATGGGAATTTTTTTTTTATATTTTTAAAAAAATAAACCCACGGAAACTATATTTACTGCATACGCTTCACAATAAACTCCTACAAGGGGTAGACCAACAACGTGTTGTAAGAGTTTGAGACTCCGAATATCTGTCCCCAGAGGCGCATTCTACCTTATGATGCTCCGTCATATTACAATACTCACTGAAAAAAACACACAGCTCATGCATGTAAATCAATATTTATAAGGCTATATTTCCATAGAAATTACGCATGGGAATGCATGTATGAAAATTAATCATGCAGTGAAGGTGTTAAGTAAACCAAGTGAATAAATGACGCATTTTCTGTAGACGTAAAGATAACTCGTGTTAGACGAGTTTGTAGATCCCCGAAAAAATTATTTCCATATGTCAAGCAAGACTCGTGGAAAACGATGGATCATCCATCTCCTCGTATAGTCGACAGCGTGTCCTTTACTGGTTTGCGTGATCTACAGTGGCATTGTTTTGATGAACGTATGTGTATAGAGAGTGTTTGTTCCTGAAAACAGTCGACGTGCCTGTTCTCGACAAGATGACACGCAGTGGAAAATAGATTGAGTTTGCTCAAGTAGCGTGACTCCCTTTATCACGGTTGTCCTCGATCACATCACGAGCGCATCACGTGAGCAACCTTCAATGTTACTGAGATCATCCTCGTTATGGGTTTCAGATATTTATAGGACACTTAACGGCACTTCATTTCTGTTTTGACATTGCACTTGACCCACATGTAAGTCAATTGACAGCACAAACTGATATTTCATCACGAAGTATAGCTGGTTTTATTAAGGTAATATGGGCCTCGCAGACTGAGAGACTTAAACTTTTGCTCAAACTTTCCTCAGTGAAACTTTCAGCCATACTCTAACCAAATCAAGAATAAAAAGCAGGGGTCATCATGCAAATTTTGGTACTAGAGAGACAAATTACCTAAGATTTCCTGATATTTGAAATTCATAATGGCCGCTATCCCTGTGTTAACTCTATTATGTTGAAAAATAAAATTTTTAATTTTCGAAAAACTAAGGCGGTGAAAACTTTTCTTTCCTCAAGGGCTTTAAAATGAGCCCCCACAAGTGGTATGTCAGGATAAAATTAATAAAATAGAAAGCCCGAATTTCTGTCCCCGAGGCGTTTTCTACCGTAAACCAAGTTTGAAGAGAATATACACAGCGCACATGAGTAACATAGAACATCGTCAAGCAAATGTAGAACTTCAAACAAACCGGTGTGGTTTGTCGATGATAGCACAAGATGTCAATGATAAGACACGTGCATGACCAGGAAGACCCTGTAAACAACTTATTACCCTGCAGAGAATGGAGATCATCAGAAACTCCTAAAATATAAATTCGTCTTTGAGACC
The DNA here is from genome assembly GCF_041260155.1 of Ptychodera flava. Lineage (NCBI taxonomy): Eukaryota > Metazoa > Hemichordata > Enteropneusta > Ptychoderidae > Ptychodera > Ptychodera flava. The sequence continues at coordinate 15,064,869 of NC_091940.1, read as the reverse complement.
GAGAAGATTGTTTCGGGGATTCAAACAATACAGCAACGGCGTCCCAGCTCCTGCAGCCACACGGACACGCGTAGCACCCCGGTTAGCGATGGTTACGTTGGCACTGCTCATAGTCATCAAGAAGTTAAGTTTCTAAGGTATTACATATCATGATCGGAAAGCGAAGTTGGTGCAACGACTTGCAAGGGTAAATCCGCTGGCCGGCACTTCACTATGATAGATTGATTTGACCAACCAAAGATTGCCGCTGATCAGTGTCAAAACACAAATGAGATTAAAGAAGGGACGTATAATTTATGGTTACTTTTACAACTTTTGATTAATACCCTGACATCGGTATTTCTGGAGAATACAAGAAAAATCCGTAAAAATGAATGTATGGTATTGCTTCAAGACTTGTGTATGACGGGCAGGGTCGTCTACAGTACCGTAAACCACAGTGACTGTAAACGTCTTAATGTTTTCTCTGCGCAATGTTCGTAGTGTTATTTTTCGAATCGTACTGTTAATATTAACGGTCGGTTGAATTAAATTCTACCTAGTCATAGAAATTCGAGACGGCTCGTTCTTAAAATTGTTGCTTTTTTACAATATGTCCCGTAATAAATTTGTAATGAAGGAGTACGTAGGTTACACGATAAAAATGCAGCATTTATACTATTCATTTGTATACATCGGTATATCTCTCAATCAAACTCTGTCTGACTCGCTTTATTTTTTTCTCTAATTAACTTATTCCTCTCTGAATTCTATTGCTGAGGCAATAAGTTGCAGTCATTGGCCCTGTACTACAATTTTGCCATCAGATTGCATCAGATCTGTTCTTAAAAGCGGTGAAAACAAGCTCACGTCCTTTTTTGCGGAAAAAGAAATTTCCCTGTGAAATTCTTCGTTATGAACTTGCAACTTGAAACTACCCGTGCCTCATTTGCATGGCTATCTAATAATGAAAGCATCTAGAAATTGTAGTGCCATTCAGAATTCTTTGTTTGAAAGTTAAACTCTGGCGATTTAGAATATTTTGTTGTCCATCAACTAACAATTATCATGAGATATTTACGTCCAGAAAAAATTAAATGCTTTCAAATCTTCAGCCAAAATCCCAGACTGACTGTTCCAATACTATAGACATACACGTTTAGCCGACTCATTATGGCTTGCTTGCATGTTTCCAGTGATTTTTTCACCCACTCGTTGAACAGTTTGGCTGTGGTCTACAATGCAACAAGATGAATGACTAATAGTGAACGTTTTAATAACAAAACGAACGTGCGAAAATCGCAAAGCATTCACATTATTCAACGCTTTGTTGTCGAGGCTTTATGTACACGCGACGACTCTAGCTATTAGGCAAAGGGGTGCCGTTACAATCGTAACGCTCTTTTACTCTCCTTGATTTGTTGCCTGACATATTGTAATCGTTGGAAAACAAATCAACCCATCAGTGACCCTGCCCCAATTTCTTTGATGCAATGTCGCTAGAAATTTAGACATTTTAACTTTGCACACGAGCGTAAATATGTTAGTCATAGGGATTGCCCATTTGCTCTCGTTCACAGTTTAAAATCACAGTGAAGTTTGTAAATCGTTTGTTCATCGTGTGTTAAAAAAATCTGAAATGGTTAGGGCAGTCTACATTTTGCTTTTATTCTCCTTTCCCGTCAATGCATCTCCAAGGAAACAAACTTAGAAGTTCCCTTTGTTTCTATGCTACCCATTGGTTATATCATATCAAAAAGTTTTTTAGGACTATGTTTGTTTATCGGCCAGTTCCAGATTAGAAAAGGAACGGGGTTGTTGTATTGTATCAGATTACAAACCAAATCGATTCTATTCCATTAATCCCTCTGTTGATAATACATTTTGTTTATAGTTTTAAATTTGTATATAATTATGTTTTTTCCAGATGCTTTAAGCCGAGTTTTTTTTCTTCGGAGTGAAAGTTGTAGCAAATACTGCATCCGAGCCACTGCCGGACAAAATAAAAGTTTCACACTGGTCTTCTTCGAAATGTGCATTTTTTTCTGTCTATGTAGTGACGTCATAATATAGAGTTGAAGCCACTTTGATACCCAAGCACAACTTGAAGATCACCGTTAAAAGAAGAGTACGCTTGAGTCATAACTTTTACAAAGACATTCGTTATTTTGATTTCTTTGATTATGAAGGTATTTGCTACTCTCAACTAGACATCTACTTGAAAACATCTTCAAAGACCATACGTTTTAGTGGCACACATAATTTCTGGGTGCTCGGACTTTTCTCATGGACGGATTTATGTGTCGATATCGCTGACTGTCACGTCACGACGCATTTAATTACCCTCCCTTAAAGACGACGTTTTGACCGTAGGCACCACGATATATGGAGAGAATGGATTGCAGCACTTGTGAGCAGCTCATCATCTTGTTGCAAAAATTCAAGGACGATCGGTAAGTTGGGCAGTGTATAAATCTTAATCCAGAGGGACGTAGTTATAATGTGTGGATTTGCTAATATGTGCGCATGTCACACATGAACGGGTTTCCAATGATTGTATGTCGGTTCTTTTATTTTGTACAGCGCTAGTCAAAATTGACTTTAATATCTTTCCGTCTGCCGCGAGACTCACTCCTTTCGCTCTGTTGCAGTTCATTAGTCCTTAAAAATGACCGTTTTCTGAAATGAGGGTGCCTTAACAAGGCCATGTGTATGGCTGTGGTGTATTCGAAGGTCATTGCCACACAATGAACACGTTGCGTCACAATCTAAAATGTCACAGATTCACAAGAGTCACTAGTTTCAGTCGACATTTGACACAAGCGAACAGCGGTGGAATTTCAAGTAACGGGGAATCGATTGGTACTTTTAAGAACGAGCGGAAAGTAGTCTATCGGTTTGGCCCATTTAACAAGCCTAGCTCTCCAAGTCTCTCAAAGGAGTCTGAAGGGAGTTCGACAGCCTTGGGTTACATCGGATTGTAATAAGTGAGTAATTTATAGTCTTCGGTGCACTCCAAGTCATGGTCACGTATATGTGGATATTTTTTCCATTTATCTTTTCAAGTTTTAAGTGCGAAGCACTAAATCCTGTTCTCCACAGCACAGCTCGACATCACTTTTATCACTAATTTCATTCAGGTTGCCATTGTAAATTATCGTATGACCGTAATTTATAGCAAATACTGTCATAGTGAAACTAATGTCTCAACGGCGCCTCCGATTCAACTTTGATATTAAATTATAGAAACCTATTATTAATTCGAAAATTCATATTTTTTCTACATATCTTTGTGACAGTGTCTGTTTCCCATTTTGGTGCAGCCCTCATTCAGAAATCTGAGTGGTGAAAAATCTATCACTTAACTCTCAAAACTCAGATTCTATCTCAAAATGTATTATATGACGTGATTAGCATGTTCTTTTCAATCATTCATTTTGTCGATGATACACGGAAATTCTTAAAGTGCATCGCTTTTCAAAATCTTGATTGTAGTTATATATCTGAAATTTTGATGGTATTATTATGTTTCATGTCGTAACAACGACAAACATTCCGGGGGAAATGGGACACTGATTCACCATCAAAATTACCTGCTTCTGAGAAATGTACGATTATATCATTTTAGTTTCAAAGAAACTCGATGACGTCAACGTCTGACAAATATGTCAACCAATGTACATTTCCAAATTCTTCTAGCATCCTGCAGAATAATTTCTCCTTCGGCGAATATCTATCTACCCATCTATCTATCTATCTATCTATCCATCCATCTATCTATCTATCTATCTATCTATCTATCTATCTATCTATCTATCTATCTATCTATCTATCTATCTATCTATCTATCTGTCTATATAATAATCTCTCTATATACATACATACATATATACATACATATATCTGGAAAAAAAAAAAAAAAAAAATAAATATATATATATATATATATATATATATATATATATATATATATATATATATATATATATATATATATTACATCCCGCTGGGAGTAAATACAGAGTTGAAGAATAATTTCTGTATCTGTCTGAAATCATGAGGGACAAATAGAATATCCGTAGCTTTGGTGATATTTTCATCATGAATTTTTTGGAAAAAGGCGTATTTTCATCTTGTTTTTCTTAACGTACGGTGAAATAAAAGGTGTTGGCTTTACCATCGCGGCGCTCCGTGTGCACTGTGTTTTGTCATTGTCGACGTTATGAATTCGAGTTCGGACGAAATCCAATCGCCGAGATTTACATCAGTCATCGTTCACATAAGGCTCTTTTGACAAGTTGAACGCGAGGCACTAAGGCATAATTTTGAGGTAAAGTACAAAAAAATGACATGCAGAACAAAAATGCTGCAAACCTTCAGGTATAGGCAATCGAGCATATAGCTATGGCTATGTAACAACAAAACATGCATAATTGTTATTGCATAATTTTCAGGCTGCGCAATCGAGTATCCAAAAACTACGACACTATCACGAAACGTGCAGCACTCTTCAAATTTGCTGAAAGTCTATTTTTCATATTCCCTGAGACGCAATTGACGTTCGGCCTAACGCACTAGAGCCCGTGAACTTGATGATGAATGTAGTCTGGCTTTACAAAACACTCAAGGCAGTTTATACACCCAAGGCTGAAACCTATGTCAAGGGAGTCTTCTTTCGAAGTCTCCATAACTACTAATCTAATAGGCATTATGTCACGATCGATGACCTATGACCCACGCACTCGTCTGTCATGTTCAGCAGGAAACACTGTGCATTATTTCATTGTATGCATTTATGCATAGGTATACCTATCAACCTATTGCCTGACCGATTCACTCACTCACTCACTCACTCACTCACTCACTCACCTACCTCCTACTCGCTAAGTCATTTACTTACCGTAACTCACTGGGTGCCTGCCTGACTGACTTACTGACTGACTGACTTACCGTCTGACTGATATACTCACTGGTCGAGTGACTTCGCACTGACTGACTAAACAGAGAACTTATTTGCCTACTTAATCACTCACTGAATTTACTTACAGGGACCGTCTCAGATTGTCGCATAAGTTCAAAAAGCGAAATTCATTCGTTTACAGGGGGAGGGGGTTTGATCTCCATCTAATTAGTGAACTACACCTTCGCACATTTATTTTGTGATCACAAGTTCTTCGTGTGTAAAAATAAACAAAAACTGCACCTGAGCCAACAAATTCTACAGTAACTGTTTCCAGCCTATTCGTGTCCCAAACACAATTTATCGACAATAATATTGTATCCAAAACCTTTAATTTATCAAATTATAAAGATAAAAAGTGTCATTCTTTAAATGTGCTATAAGCAACTGCCTGCTCTAATCACACCTGGTCATTTCACTCTCACTGTGCTGAGCAAACAACACTGAATACTGCAGTCTTCACGAGACGCATAATTCTCAGCGAAAATGTCGGTAAAAAGCACCCCAAGGACGGGGAAGGGGGTTAGATCTAAACGAATCAAACTCGTTTCTTCAACATATGCAACTTTATGCGACAATCTGAGTCGATCCTTTAGCTGTAATTTCTCACACACACAAAACTTAGTTGAAGAAGTTCTGCATTGTTTTCCAAAACTTTTCTATCACTTGGTAAAAATTACCAATGTCATTAGATGTAAACCCATAGACTTGGTTCAAGTCTGTGATTTGTGAATGTTTTTAAGTGGGGTGAACGCGATGATTTGTGTTGTGCTTTCATGTGAAACGCGTGAGTGGGGTGAACGCAATGAGTGTGGTGAACGCTATAAAGTGGAGTTTCTCTCGGTGAATCCGGCAGAAAGTAACTCACTAATGCGCAGACTCAAAGGTAACGCGTTCAATCGCTATGAAAATCTGACCTGGGCTGCAGAATTCCAAATAGGTTTTGTATCAAATACGAGAGACAGAAGAGAAACTATTACAAATGATTTTTATTTTTTTTAAATTCACCGACTTGAACCAAGTGCAATGTCAACCTTTAAACTATGGAATTGAAGAGCGTCTTTTCTGTGTTGCATGCACTGCGGTAGATATATACGTCTTCAGAAGTAAAGATATGTTTTCGTATGTGAACTGTGATATATTGTAAACAAAACCAAAATGAAATCCCCATACACGACAATTATCGTTTGCAGTGCCAACTCTGTTACTTTTACTTATTGACGTCGGCAGAAACAACAAACCTGTACTTCTTCAATATGCTTGCGACAGAAAATAAACGCGCAATTGTCAAATTCTTCAAACTCACTTTGACGGGTATTTTAGGTGACGTCATCGTAATGCAAAGCTTAAACAGCGAAGGTGTAATACAGAATTGGGACTGTTTTATGTTGAAGAGTAAAAGTGTCTGCCTTTCACGTACATCGATAAAATTCAAGCCCTGATCAGGATTGCAGGCTGATATTGTTACAATTTTAATTTCGCTGGACACATGTGCATTTCCCAAAGTTTTAAAATTATCTGACATTGTCTGACATTAAAACACAAAGTTGGCGAGGGAACTATGGTGAATCACCGATATGACCCTTACCTGGGATTTTTGTTCCAGTGTGAAGATTCATTCTTTCGGAGAGTGAACAAGTCTTTCTGGAGATTTAGAACCATCATGGCCTACACCATGTACACGTCAATGAAATGTCAGGTTCACTGAAATGGCTAGGCCCCTCTAGTAACACGACAACATCGGAAAGGACTTATTCATTTCAACAGTTAAGTCCTTTGCATGCAACTCCACCCCGAGGCCAGCTCCCCTTGCATCTCCGTTGCCCTAGCAATCAAAACGACGTTGCGACCCGGAAAGTTGCCTCAAGCATGATCCTTTAATGTCAAGCACCCTTTCATGTTGCATGGTCAGGTCTACCAGAATGGAGTCTCCGGTTGTTTGACAGGTCACACATCGGCTGCTATCATCCATTTCACCTTTATTATATTCGGGTTAGAATAGGTAAGAATCAGTGCGTGAACGAATAATTGTTTGGTGCAAAATCGCCTCCGGTTGGACACGTACGGAGGCCAGTCATTTTTCTCCATCTCACATCACTTCATCAACATTTGAAGACCTTTCCATCTTCACAGACAGCCATGTCAGCCAGAGGCGCGGGATTTCACCCCGAGCGTGATATCCATGGCGATGTACACGACACGTTTACTAACGCGAATCAATGTGAACTCGCTTGTACAAAAATCAATTTAACGGTTTGCCTGGTCTGACAATTCTTACATCGTTGACAGGATTTCTACTTGCATCGCTGCTAATTCAAAAGAGAGCGAATTTCAAAGCAATGATACACTTAGCCTCTCATGTTTCGCAGAACAATTTGAAAGAGATGCCTTTTTCATACACGCTAAATTTCACACTTGTTTGCCTGAAAATGTTACTGATTTGAAGGACCATATTCGATGTGACAATGCTACTGGTTCTGCAGTGGATATACAGAGCGTGTCAGAGAAGGGTAAAAATGTACAGAAAAAGAGAGCGGCTACTGGGCAAATTTACTTTGATGTTTTCACATCTGTGATTTCCGTCTGACTTGATTCGTAAGTATGTAAAAAAAACGCAGGCTATCTGCCTAGCAATGAAGCATCAGTTCCCAGGTGGAATGGTTGCCTCCTCCCGCTCAAAAGAATTATACATTCCAACTGTCTTTAAATAGTTATCTTCTACACATGGCAGAGTACTTGTCCTGCACTTCGAAGTTCTTACCCAGGGCAACTCACGGTCATAAATCCACTCATCGTGATACCGCTGTACGCGTAGTCTCTGGTTTTGACGTTACTAAGACGTCTCGGAGGTGAGGCTTTCCTGAACGCCAGAAGCAGAAGTAATGAGAACACATTGACCTATATAGCTCCATCTACTTCTGCCAGATGGGCAAACAAAGACAGAAGATGGATCGCCTGACTGCACTTCGTGAAGCTTTTAACACATACCATATTTATGATTTATGATTTTCCATACATACATACATACATACATACATACATACATACATACATACATACATACATACATACATACATACATACATACATACATACATACATAACCACATACATACATACGGAACGCACATACACAAGCGAATCCCCTGTTTCGTTTGTAAATGTGCAATCCGTATAAATCGTGTTTCTTCGTAAGCATGGACATCGAAATCAATCACGTTTACAAACAGATTCGCTTTGAGGCTGTTTTTGTAATATTGTTCTTTGGTCAGCAAAGAGATAAGTGAGTCAGTAATTTTCCATGTACCCTTTTCCTAGCTGGCAGCATAATCTGTCCACCTTGGGCAAAGAAATGCACCCGTTTCACTTACTGTAATAACAGGATAACACCCACCCGGAGAGAAAATGCATTATTGAGAAGCTAACCTGAATCGCCAATCAGTTGCTTTCAGTAACAGTAGCGTCACTTATAAATCAGTCGAAAGTTGAGAGTGATCGCATGACAGTTTGGGAAATCAAGTTTTTCACTGCGGAACTTAGGTCCTTATCAAAATTTGATTCACATAAGTGACGCAGATAAAATCAACTCTTGAGCGGCAGACAGTGGACTAACTAGCTATATTGACGAAAGACGAGGAGGCACGCAAATCTGTTTTTTATAGTTGGATGGCTGGAGTCAAATACAGGGGTAACCTTCTCACAGATTTTGCAGGTTTAAGTGATCATCCGATGACAGCTGTTGATTGTTTTAACCCTGGCTCCAACTCTTCACTGTCGCGGTCACGTTGACTAAAAACAACTTTACTCACTTTTGTCTCACAGGGATTGCCTGTGACACTTAGAAATCCTTCCAGATTATGAATATTAAAATACGATGAATTCTTTAGAGGAACATTTCCTTGATTGAATCTCCTCGCCTGAGTAAAAGAAATGGCCACGGCCCATCGAGCACCATTATACTGATGAAAATTTCATAATTTGTTTAATCAAACTTCAAGATTTCGCTTTCTGCAGTGTACTTTTAATATTAGCATAAATGCAAATATACGTTATTTGCATTCCACTTTCGGAGAAAAATACGAGATGCGAAAAGAAACCGAATAGGGCTCTATTCGCTTACTCACTCCTGGGAATACAAAACTTTGTCAAATGAGGAAAACGGCTACGGTTTGCTGTTGCTGCTGGGTTGATTTCCGCTTCTAACATACATTCTGAAGTACTTGTACAATATATACTCTTATGAATTTTGCAAAACTTTGAACGCCTTTAATTTTTTCCTCGATTAAAACTACAGGGAAAGATAAGCAAACTAATCGATAACAGTCCGAGATTAAAGATGAAACACTCAAGAACACTATCTGAGATTTACTGCAAAATTTGACTGAGATAAAATGTATGTTTTAACCGTCGCTGGGCGCCAAGGTTTCGACGCCGTCTGATTCCAATATTAGTATGCGCGCAATCTCAGAATTTCTAAACAGAAAAACGAAGATTTATGGTGGCTGAGACGAAAACGTCAACTGTGACTAGCCCGCAGTGACTGCCTCCAATTTATATTCAGAACGAGTAGGGCAAATTTAATTTTGCGCGGTCAATTACTGTTGCTAACATACACACGGTCGTGAGTGTATGGTTTGGTTCATATAGGTTTACGCTCCCGTGCTATCGCATCGATATTTAATAATCGAAATCTTGTAGGCTATTTCTTTCCCATCTAGAATGGCGATTGAATTACAAATTACTCCATTCGACAGAGCACTTGGAAGTGTCCACTCTCACAGCAAATCCATGGTACACTGAAGTGCATTTTAACGATGTGTGTGGTTTAGTTCGCTTGGATGATACAAGTTCTCCTACTTGCCGGCCCAACTGGTTATAAAGTTTTGCTCGGTTCTACTTTCACCGCCAGAAATCATCTTGGGTGAACAAAAGTGCCTCCCACCGTACAACCGGCAGATTAGGACATGCAACCCTGCTGATTGGAACTATTAGGGGGAACCATTTGATTACGGGGGTGGTGGAGGGTTTTTACGAAAAAATGTCAGCGGTTGGAGGATAAAAAATAATTTGATCCTGTAATGGCTTGAGAAAAATAATTCCAACAGATTTGCGTTGCTTTTGAATAAGTGAAGAAAAGAATTTGATGAAGGATAGACAATAGAATGCAAAAAAATGCTGTCACATCGGCTGGAAAAACGGTTCTGCCCTTAGGTCTACTTTTGTCGCAGTGATTGTACAAACGATATTTTCTCTCGTATGCCGATTGGTCTCAACAATGACTTTTGGCAAATGCCATGTCACATCTTTATGGGTATTGGTTTAATTCATCTCAAGGTATTTCCTCCAAGTTGCCAAATGGCTGAACCTACGAAATATTGTTATACTTTAACGATTGTCGTCGGCTCCTGAAAATTTCAAATTCTTAAACTTTGCTGTTCAGTTGCTCTATTCATATCCCATCTTTGGAGTCATTACGGCCATCACCAAGAATATTTGCCCTCCCGTGCTAAATGCACACAAAGCGAAGGGTCCTTGGTTTTTTGAAATTCAATTTAAAAGGCATTCCATTTAAAAGTGCTGTACGCCAGCGCACAAATTTCAAACGACACCATTAGTGCATGAAAATTACACTGAATTTAGTACCTAGGAATATGTACATCAGAATAACTGTGTATGTATATCTGTCCCATTTCTTTCCATAGCTCTATATGCAGACCTATGACGTATTTTTCTCAGTATCAACGTACACTTATCACCCTACATACATAGATGCTCAAATAGAAAGATATATAGATACGTATACGCTAAGAGGATATGGGTACACGTGAATACATACATACATACATACATACATACATACATACATACATACATACATACATACATACATACATACATACATACACATTTACATACACACAAACTTACACACATATATTTAAATACACACTATTGCTTATTTGTGCATGCACAGCATAGAGACGAAAGCGCACGTAAAAATGGTCGTACATTTGAGCACAATCCCGATTTAATTAGAGGCGAGCAGTAGTTGCAGCCCGGAGTTGCAGTCAGTGAAACTTGCATGAAAGCAGACTCACGAGAATCGAAAGGCAGCTACATGTGATCAGATCCGTGAATTTCGAACTTCTCGGGGCGAAGGAAATATACTGAAATCAATTGCCTGTCTTTTTGAAATTACTAGGCGAGTACAGACTCAGTTGATGATAGGGAAAACGTGCACTGATACACGTGTGCAGGGTAGTATATGAGAGGGAATATATTATAGGACTATATGCCTTTACCATACTTTTCAAATGAAGAATTCAAATTATTTTGAACCAATAGAAGGTTAGTCTATAACAATTCTAACAAATACATTTTCCTTATGTTGCCCACCACCACAAATAAGGTCAATAATGTTCGATGTACATTTCAAATGTTGTTACCATTTTCATTAGGATGTCATAAGATGTCGGTATTGATGTAAACTTATTGTGTGTGTTTGAACAGACTTTTTGACCTCAGGTCACATTGGAGACATGCTCTGTCATTAGAACTTGTAATTTGATGTGGTTTTGCTTTAATAGGAAATCCGACGAAAAGCAGCATTGTCTCGACATTAACAATATGGTAACAGCACCGCTGAAATGAGATACGATTTGGCAAATGCTTAATGCAAAGCAGGACATGTATATACGATGCTATCTCCACATTTCATCAATCGATGGCGCATTCCTGGCGCTGAACATGCAGGTAGTGCCCACAGATAGATACATGCGTGTGTGTGTAGTGGAATTTATGTGTCAAAATATAGAAAAACGGCCTGTAGTACACTGTTAGCTTGTGATTAAAAACTAACTCGGACAAAAACTATGAACAATGATATTCTGGTGACGGTACGTCCAGTGTGTAATCTAATAGATGGTTTGATTTGATACTTTGTGAATCGCAAAAATATTTATTTTCAAGACATTTTCATTAGCCGATAAGAATATTTTTAAACATGTTCTACATGACAAAGTTGGTTAACTATACCGTTTATAGACCTTGATGGATGTTTGAATATATAGTATGCTCAGTTAACAAAGACATGTTTACCTGTAAGCGCCTTTTGCAGTAAGTTTAAATGCGTTTTCCGCTTATTGCTTTTAATATTTCTATAGTTGTCGGTAAAAAGAACATGAAAGCTTCGCTTAAATAGCACACGCATGGCACACTTTGAACACATACCCTTAGAAGCATCACTTCCTCAGACTCGTCGCAAGGCCATTCCAAGGAGCGGCGCTGGCGATTATCTCCATGGCAACCCGATGATTATATCGCCGGTGATAAAAATTGATCCTCTGACATTTCAGAAGTGTCATTCGTTTTTCTTCTTTAGATGTAAATATGGCAAAAAAAAGCCCAACAGTTTCTGATTCCATTACAGGAGGGGACACAAGACGGAGAAAATTTTGTGAATGTGATAACACCGACAAGGGTAGGTATGTCGTGTTTGACGGCAAGGGTATTAACCATCGCCTCAATTACACGCTTGGGCGCATGCTTACGAGAGGTAGACACACGTACTTTTACCCTATGGAACTAAAAAAGGCAATGATACAAGTAAGAGAGTCGTTTTTCATCAGCCATTAAAATTTGCCCAACGCCAAATATAGTGGATTTTATGTGTCTGAGTCATTTAGGGACCCGAGTGCGTAATAATGTGCACATGTCTATATAATATAGTTAATAGAAATATGCGCTGAAGGGAATAGAGTAAAGATGAAACAGCACAGGCTAGAATTCATTGCATGGATATCCCGCCTGGAATGTGACATCCGTCTGCCGCATGAGAATACAAATAAACGGGATTATGGCCAGTATATATGTCCTGCGCGTAAAGAAATGTTGAGCGATCAGATCATTTCGATCTTGTAATCATAGACGTAAGGCATTCTTCTATTGTGAGTCCCTGAGGTGGCAAACTGCTTCACAGGGGGAAAAAACGTCTGAACCCGTACAATATTGAGATGTTGCTCGGTCTCCAGGTTTGTATGATCCACCTATCAGCCACAGCACAGTTCGCTTGTGTGTCTTTCTGATGGCAAGCAGCTGCTTGTGGCGACGATGACCGAGGTGTTGCGACTCTGCATCGAGCTGCAATTCAACCGTCCCGTGTGAAAAATTGCAAACCACGCCACCCAGCGAGTTTTGAAGTTGACCTCGTACAAAATAAGAGCTTTGCATGACAATGCCTGTGCATTGTCAGAGTATCATTTCTATTTGTAACAAGGAAGGCAATCACTAGAATCCAAGTTGGCCAACGGCACTAACAAAAAAACGGCTTTACTATCAGAGTAAAACAGCTGTGCCTTTTGTACAGAAATACAACCATTCTGCTGAGCTTTACACAGACATCGTATTTTGAAAATGCTATATACGCATCCCTTAGCGGAAAAATTCAACATTTTCCTTACACAATTGAATATTACTGAATTCCAACCGTGATGACAAATACTTTTCTTTCTGAGTAGAGAGCCACGCCGAATCAAATTGAAAGTGATGACCGTTTTAAGCAAATTTGAATGAAGTCTCTCCTAAATAAATCATTTCAGCTACAAAGCAGGGTTTAGTATAAGATCAATGAATGTTTAGCTCGATACTTTATTTGTTTTACAACCTTACGACTCATGTAAATTCCTGTCTCTGTAGCTAGGCTGACAACTACGACTCCGTAGAGATATATACGGGCATTGCAGTTGAGCGTTCCACCTTTGCAGCGCCTAAATTATTCAAAACGGTTTGCTCGCTCGTAAGACCCTGTGGTGGTTCAGCTTCATTCAATAATGCGTAAAGTAATTTCAGAATCACTTGTATTCCGCGATGTGCGTATAGTGTAATATCCCTCCGCGAATCGGCTGTAAATCTTCCTGCCAGAGTGCGTGTTCACAAGCGTTGTTTCATTAAGGGATTACGCTAAGACAATATTACCTTTGCTCGCAGCCATAACAACTATTCGATCGAACGCATTCAAGTTGGCTTTTTTTTTGCTTCGTCCCCCAAGGCGAGCTTAGCAGGGGCACCAGTTCGCTCAGAAAGTATGACCTATGGGATCAACACAGACAAAGAAAGCGCGGCAGATTTCCCACTAAGACTCAATTCACCGTATTACTCCGCCTCCTCGGATCCTAAAGGGCAGCAAAAAATCATTTAGTTGCGAATAAATGTAGATCTTCTGGCAGCGATCGGTAATTGCATACCTTGATGTCTTCATGGTGAGCGATTTGGTGTATTATGCACAACAATTAGTCCATCTGTGTCGACCGCGGGAATCCCATCACCCAGGACTAGGCGTTAGGCACAGAGCAAATACCTTCAACGGTAGGAATCGTCTCAGAGAGAGGGAAAGTTTATCAGGCGAATCGCAAACGAGATGAGATATACGATAAAATCACTGATTACGATGATGTAATCTCGATTACACTGAAGGTCAGAAGTTAGTCAAATATTACCATTTCACAGTTTGCTGTGAAATATCACACGGCGCCCGAGTTCTTGTGTGGACCAAACAAACTTTTGCGATCACCCCAAGTATAAATGTATTTAAAAGCTACTGGCAGGAAGTCACCGCTAGGGCAAGGAAAGATATGGTTTGCAAATCGAAGTTTAATTAAAATGTTAGCTGCCTTAACATTAAGTGCATTCGGGAATGCAAACACTTTACCTCCTAATATATTCTATCAGATCGGATACGCTGCGGCAAATTCGAAAAGCCTCGTTGTTTGCATGTTTGTTTCCGAATATTGTCAAAATGAAGTAATTTGGAAACATATATGCTTCGTCTGATCATCTACACGTACTCATTATGAAGAATAATATATGAATAATAATTTGAAAATTCTTTCGAGGCTTAAGGTTTGTTTCCGAGTAATCCAAGAGATTACAAAATTGATAGGGCATAAATCACGGAGCGGAAATGCTTTCTTTACAGCTATATGTTGGCATTTGAAAGAAAGTTTACAGGTGGCTTTATGCCTCGAGCCTTATCAAATAACAAGGAAACTGTCAGAAACATGCGTGCAACATTTGCAAATGAGGCCTGTTTGCGCAGCATGGACGCAACGCGGCTAACAGGTAGAAAACCCGCACTAAAATTTATTCATAGTAATACGACCTGTAATTTTAACGCTTGAGTGCGCATGGCGTGACCGTCCTATTGCTGTTCCGACCACAAAGAGTTCAAGAGAACTTAACGGGGGTAGGGGGGCATTTTACAAGATTAATATACGATAGGAAAGGTCTTTGATAAGGTCAGTAAATTAATAGATAAGTTGAAAAAAGCTTTTAGCAAGCTAGCAGGCTGCCAGACTTATAACGTAAAAACTGATTTACATAGTTCTAGCTAACCATAAAGGACTAGAATCCTACTTGTTTGCAACAGTAAATGCTCTCGTTCATATTTCTCAAAAATTAAATGTCCTTTCATATGGTCATTTAATGTTTGCCAAGGGCAAGAGTTCACCACCGTTTTAAGTGTGCAGAAATACGCCCACAATGAGACTACCAAACTTTCTGACAACAGGAAAAATATCTTGTCATAATAATCGTTATCTGGTTTATTGCGCTATCATATTTCTGGTACCTTAATATACAATTTCTTTCAGTATCTATTTCTGCCTAACATATCTAATATATCTATCTTGTAAAATTAGAAAAACATTAGTAATATTCAAGTATAGATTTATAAATTGAAGACGTTAGCCTAAGTACAGCGTTTGCATTGTGATATCTGCTTTCAAAATACTTAGATTGGACTACCAAGTTACTTATAATAAGCTAAGAATATCATGAACAGGACAAATTTCAGGTTTCAATTTCTGTGTAAAAAGGTATTCCAGAATAACGTAGCGCCAGTTCTGTGGCGATTTTAGTATGTTTACAGCCACGATGTGCATTTTTTGCGTCAGAGCGAGTTTATCTGTGATAGTTGAATGACAGGTGGGAATAATATTAATTCAAATAAGTTAATCTCCACTCTATCAACTGTAATCTATAGCGTAGATTACAGTTGTTGTCCTTACAGTGCTGGCGGACCGTGAAAACTCGTGCTTTTGTCACACTCCATTCTCTGATCTAGCGAAAATACGTCACCAGTAAATTGAACCTTGATACAGCTTTTAAATTCGCTTTTCAAATTATTTTCGTCGACTTATCAAACCTGCCTACACAGGAATGGGTTACACTCGGCATCACCAAAGATAGTGATTAAAATAGACACTCTCAGTCCTAAAACTATAAATAACATCCCTTCTTTAGGAAGCTTCGCGTTTCCAGTGTCTATTGACTAAACAAGCAACTTGCACATGCATTACATGCATATGTGAATGTTTGCGGTCAGAGTAAATTTGCATAAATCCAAATATGGTAAAATGTGTGGCCATATATGGTAAAAGATTTGTACGACCATATAAGGTAAAAGAGATGTATATGTGTGACCATATATGGTAAAGAGGTGGAATAATGGTAGCACTGGTACTCTCAGTAGCGGCAAACCTTTTTTTGCCCAGCTTCACAATTGAAAAGTCATTGACCTGCCACATTCACGCCATGAACAGATGACCGAACTCAATACATCTTATTGGTGCTAATGGAACTTACCATCGTAGCCTCTCTGACCGAATCAAGACTGTTGATGAACATGCTGCAGGTGACCAAGACAGCTGAACCTGCAATGTCAGAGCAAAATAAAGAAAAAATGTCAGCTGGCGTTCACAAACGCGAAAATTAAATATACTTCGAATCATTGCCAATGGGAAACTAATAATTTTTACTGTTTCGCTGATAGCCGAAATGTACCTGCATGCCCATGAATGTATAAACATAGCACCAACATTTCTTGCTATCCACCAATGTTTGTGCATATAAATGCAATAGTTTACTTTTGTGCATGTTTTTTGATTTGTTAAGAAACTGACATGGGCAGCACACCCTATACCCTCTATCTATCTATATATATACTCATGATAAAAAGAGTTCAAGGTTACGGCACTGTACATCTCTTGTCAGTCGTGCCGGATTGCGTCACTCCTCGTTCTACGTGTCCTATACAAAGGTCACTCGACTGACGTATTTGGAAAGATCCATCGAATCAATTTAGCGCTGAGATTTGCGTTACGACATTAAGCGCTGCGTTCATCATCGGTGGCCGTTTCTACGTTATTTTTATCGGGGGACCGAATTGCTTTTCATCGATTTTGTAAAGCCACGCTGCCGAGTCGTTCGCCTAAACAGTGTAGCACGTATCAAGCAAGAACGCGTTCGAAGACAAAAATCAAGAGGAGACAGACGTCGACGAAAAATTATTAGTCCAGGCTGGTCAAAGGGAGAACATACGAGCCAACCAACCAACCAAGATGGTTGGCGGTGTCTCCCAGAAAATGCTAGAAATTGATTATTTAATTGAAATAAAAGTATCACATATTTGGCTGTAAGGCCTTTCTACTCCAGCACACATTCTAAAGCTAGTAAATTTAGCTTAAGGTAGTACGCACCTTGAAAGTGAAAGACTAAAACTTTTGTTCAAACTTTACTCCGTGACACTTGTAACCATACTCTTACCAAACCAAAAATAAAGTCAGGGGTTATTGTGCAAATATTTTGAACTAGACAATCAGATTACCTTAACTTTTACCGATATTTGAAATTGCCACACTCACTGTGTTAACTCTGTGAAAATAAAATTAAGATTTCAAAAACCAAGAAGCGAGATATTTTTTGTCTGACCCCAAGAGCTTTAAAGTGAGTCCCCACAAGTGGTAGATCAGAAAAGTGTTGGAAAATTTTGATAGTCTGAATATCTGTCCCCAAGGCGCATTCTACCTGAAGGGATAAACTGAAGTAAGCGGTCTCTGCAGTATGGAATTCAAATGTGCTCAACGATGGCTAGGCGTTACAATGGAAGACGAATAATGCATAGATTTAATTTCGTTTTCTATCAGAATATCGGAACAAAATGTTTAACAATATCTGGAATCGGATTCAGCCCCTGAATCAGACCTTCACGTTCCTTCGTGAGTAGTATCCATAGCAAGGTGTATTCCGTCGAGAGAGTGGCCCCTGTTTGTCTTCAAATCATTACGGCCGACAGGCACTATTCTTGAAGACTGTTGAAATAGTTCACGCAAACCTCTGACTCAGATAAGTAATGGTTTATTTCACTGAGACTTTGTTCTTATCCACTTTGATATTAATAAACGGATGGCTAGGTATTTCATCGATCTCTTGCCGGTGAATGTGTATTTTACTTAAACTATAAATACGCCCGCAGAGAAATGTTGACGGCCATTCATCATCATATTATTCCCAGTCATAACATGATGATTTTTCATTGCTGTCGAGCTCCCCGGTTGGATCATTATTAACCAAACTGAATAAGCGTTAAATAACAGGCTCTGACTAAAACGAAGAAACTGTAAATAGCTCAATATGCTAGATTTAGGCTTACGTATCGCGTAAAGCATGCTTTTCTCGGAGACATTTCATATTCTTAGCGTTCGGAAATATGCAAAACCCTGTCACTGTTTCTATTTATTTTTTTAAATTAATTTAACCGGTTACTTTTTGCAAGAACGATAGTACCAGGCCAGATTTGGGGAGAACACATATCGAACGGGTCGACAAGGTCAAACACGTTCGGGAATCTTACGTCACCTGTCTGCTTTTGCGGTGATACTCAAAATCCAACACTACAAGACCGATGAATATGTCTTGACATTTGCCTATAGAGTAGACACAGAAGTGTGGTAGTGACTCATAAATCAAGTAGTTAACACAGTCCAAGGCAACTATATATTTTTTTCAATCCAGAAAATGTAGGCTTGTCATTCGTGTACATTGAACTTACTACATGGCGAAGATTAATCGCAGATAAAAAATATAAGACTTAATTAACCTCTTCGCTTAATTATAAGAGCCTTCAAATAAATTGCCCCACCCATCCCCACTGACGGGACAGTATCAAATTTAAAGCTATGTTATTGATTTTTAATTGTCGGACGAAAGATACTCATATATACAAACAGCATAGCTGATTATTTACTATGAATCTCATGATAACATAATGAGATTGTGTTCGAGGCAGACAGAGTGACACTCCTGTCTAAAACTTTCCTCTCGTAACCTGTAACTTTCTGCGAATAAACATCGGGTGCAAGTGTTAAGTTCGAACTGAACACTGGAATGGTTACATGGATACAGGTACTGGGACCAAACGAGATTTTGTCAAGATCGTGACTTAAGAGTAATGTGTGAACCAGCATCACGGAAGCAGAACTAAACCGAGACGATGAATGACGCCTGATCGCCTTCGTCATAAACGAGTTGCATGTAATAGCAGTGAGCCGAACGGTCAGTGTTTAAGTTTTGTTTACGGCGAACAGTTACCCTGTGAACCGGAGACGGATTTAACGGCGTTAGTTTTTCAGATGAAGTTCTCATATACGTGAATCAATCGCTTCAAATTTACGTTGCGCCACTGACTTTGTAAATCCGTTTTATGGGATTTTGTACATAATTTACGGCACTGAAGAAAGCAGTGGCTTTATGTCTACCAGTCCCATTGAAGCCATTGTTAGCCGCACATTCTCAGTCGTGCCTTCGTCAATTTGTCTTCACATAGCAGACCGTTCACATTTGAGTATTGGGGCGAGGAATCAGATGATTCGGTGCTTGATAATAAATGTATGGTGATCAAAGATTACCAGAAAAGCGCCCTGGGCTCCAGAAATAACTAAATAGCCTTAATTATCATAGAGTGCCTTTTAAGTCACGAATCGGTGCCCAACTGTACAATTATACGACATGTTCACACCGTCCATGGCTTCTCGTCTTGATATATCGGAGTTGCTCTGACGGATCGCTCATTTTTGTCGTCTGTCAGTAGCTTGTATTTTTTTTCTCAGTCGTAGAATTTCACGGATCTTCATCAAGTAGAAGAGTTTTTAATATTTTTTCCCTACCGTGTTGGGTAATCACAGTCAAGGGAACGGAATAAACGGTACATCATGCAATCAACCCTAGTAGATTTTCCCCTTGATTGTGAAAACTCGCTCTCTTCCCCCCTTCCCCTGTTGCAGAATGTATGCTCTTGCTACAATCACGCAATTGTCTTTAATTGGGGCAATTTTGCGCATTCTATCGGTTCCTCGTCTTATTATCTGTAATGCGCCGAGTGGATTGAAGTTCGGTACTCAGGGTTTAGGCGAATAAACTGTATAGAACCAGGTTTAAACATCAAGCCCACAGAATGTGGTTTTGATCAGGTGTTTTATTGTAAATTTTGTGAATTTCCCAGAGTGAAAGAGGATTACTAGATATAGAACGGAGCTCTGAAAATGATTAACTGATCCGACATTTGGCGGAAATGGATTGAAATCGTTGACAGGCCAACTTCAATAGCCATGGGTCCGTAGTGGAAATCACAACTCGTCTCCCACAGGATACTAAATCCGGAAACTGTCTGGATTTGTTTTTCTTCGTAGATGGGCTTACTCCATATTTAATGAGCCATTGTGCACGAGTATTTCATTGGTTGAAGTAATATTTACAAATGTGAATACACTGCGTCAGCATGGATCTAAAAATCTCAGCACTCGAACTTTGAAACGTTTTAGGTGAGTGACTTGGTAATGCAAATGAGGTTTTGACAAGGAAAATTAAATTTGTGATGTTTGATGAATGAGTTCAGTAAAATCAACATAGCTAAGTATAAGCACACATTTACGTTGTTTGTTAATATATTTGGCACGCTATTTGATAGGCATTCATGTCCGCCGTTGGCCAGCAAACACAGTGTTCGCTATCTGACACTCGGACAAGACACACAAGTTGAACGGAGAGTTTCAAAATGGTCTATGGGAATTATATCGCGTTGTGTCAACGAACAAAAAGCAGCCAAAATATTGAAGGCGACAGCCACTAACCCTTGAAAACAAAGCACTTTTGCAGGTCTTTTTGCACTTACGCGTGACAAGTGGTGGAAAATGGCCATGCGTCAGTGACGAAGCATGCTCTCAACTGAAAAATCAAGCTTTCAAGTGATAGAAAGTCGGTGGTAAAATTACAAACCGAACCTGTAGAAGTATGAGTCTATCAGAATAATTTAGATTCCATACGTATCCAAATCGACGTGACGTATGTTGAAATGTTCCTCTCTGTGTAGCACTTTTTGAATATTAATTCACTTTCATCAGATATCCATCAGACATCCTGCGTAGATCAGGGGACTGCAAGCTTACCATTTGCGCATGCGCGTTCACAGCTCCTTAGCAATATTCCCCAGACACTTCAACTAGTGAAACAACTATGCTCTGTCACAACTTTTTACGTTATTGTTCAGCGATGTTGATTTATTCATGGATAAAATTTTCATATTGTTCAGTGCGGTACCTGATACTCAGGTGTAAGATGATATTCTATGTTTACGTTCCCATTTATTTAAAATGTGATACTCTGCTTTTTCCCGGCGGGTTTAATGTTTATCTCAACAACAATATCCAGGATATCGTTTGATCATATCACATCATAAAAAATCAATATTAATAGAGTGTATACACGTGAATAATCCAATAGAGAATATATGCATTATGTAGTTATGTTTATTTCAATAACAACGATAACATCATCATATTTTTCTAGAACGGGATTGCTTTCAATTAAAAAAAATAAGTTCTCATGAAAGCATGAATATGCACGAACAATCATGGTCCAAATCGCTGATAGGAATATTAAGGATTCTGGCAATAGAATACAATAGACGAAAATTACAACATCTGTCGTGTTAGCGGAGAAACATTGATGTTGGGTTCATTTCTTCAAGAATCAAAGACAAAGTCGGAATTTTCCATTAGCGCTCGGCTATGTATGGAAATCCATGACCCATGCAGATGTTTCCCGTCAAACGCCTCCCCGACAGCACCCATGGGTGTGTCATCGAACGGGAAATTCATAGCAGCCGTAAAGTATAATAGCTAGTCTGAAAAACAGCTACGGTTTTTAACGTTCTGCCGTGTGCTATACGGTCTTAAGTTAAAATGCACCTCGAGCGCAGATCTTCGAAGTCACAACTTTTTATAATACCATGCTGATTAAATGTTTGGATAGACTGACTTGGAGCCTGCACAGTAAATGAATTTTTCACCATTTTCTTTCTGTGAATATCAAAAATTCGATTTTTCCGTATGGCTTCAACATAGCGTATAGCAGCCATTTTAAATTTCAAATTAATATCGGTAAATTTTAGGCATTGTTTCTTTAATCCCAAACTTGCACGGTGACGCTTGCATTTACTCTTGATCATACGGAAGAGAACGATTTGAAGTTTCCTCGAAGCAAAATTTTGAAAGAAATTCCTTTTCTTGAGGCGCTTATTACCTTTACTGAGCAATATGACCAGGCATGAAGTGCCTTAGCCCACGTATCTTTGTTATCGATACAATGTAATGTTGGGAGAAAATACCCTTTCTCGACATCAACCAATCTGGTTTCAAAACAAAATTGATGAGTATGTCACCCGTATACACATATATCTTACAATTGCTCTTCCACTGTGTGTTTATATTTCACACTAAAACAGGCCAAATAGAGCTTAAAAGAAAAAAAACAAGTCCTATATAGAAACATGGATGGGTGACTTCACCCTTTTAATATTGCTCCATATCATTAATGAGAGACATGTAACGGACGAGGAAACAAATTAATCATATTTTTGTAAAGAGTGCCTCGGCGCATCTGCCTCAAACTAATCGAAGCTGAGTACACTTAATTGACAATGGATAGATTGAAGTAATTTTACACCTAAAATAATATTATTGTCATTTCTTCTCCAAACAAAAAAAATATATTTGAAGGTCAAATTCGAAAGAAGAATTATTAATTTTTCGACGATATCAGCCAACAAAGTGCATAAAAACATCCTAATCGCTTTGACAATACAACTGGCCAAATTGCGTGCTTCTTTTCAAATAAAGACACAAAGACATTTCGATTTAAAAATTTGGTGTGACAAAACGAAACATCGTAGCGTTGGCAACCGATTGTTTTTTCGCTTTTCGCGCGATCATGTCTCAACTGCGAGGTGAAATTACTATCAATTTTATATTACGTTGGGTGTCGGCATTGTCTGCAGGGATCTTGAACACGCAAAGGTCAATGTTCCCCGGTACTCAAGAATGCTTGCTCGGTGCCGTTGCGTCCATCGTATGTATAGATCCACACCTGGGACGTTTCGAGTTCACAGCTATATATCTATAGACAGAGCACACGGTGAAAAAATCATGCACTTGGGGTTATCGCTATAACGGAGCGAAGACACTGAGTGATGCGCTAAAGCAAGTCATTCGATCATTTTATCAAGGAATGTGAACTACTACGCTCACCTCCATCTTCTCTTGTTGCTGAAAGTTACAGTCTAAAGAAATATGACTATAGTTTGATAGGCAGCCTGAATAATATTTGCCTGTTCTCTTCATGCCGTCGAATCATAAGGTTAGCCTTCCCGCAGTCGCTAGGCTTGTCTCGTCAGAGAAGTTACATGTAAGGCGTTCACCAGTCCACCATTTAGCCTGGCTTAATTTCATTCATTCAGTTTATTCTGTTTTGATATTTATATGTCCATAGACTTGGAGTAAGTCTATGGTAAGGAGGACATTTAAATGCTGTTTAGATAATTATGAGGAGATATTAAACTTAGAAAATAATACGATTCTTTTCCATTCGACACTATCCCATCTAAAAGAAGCAATGGCGGTTAATCTTAATATATAGTCGGCACACATATTTCAATGTTTTTGGTCACACAGAACAATAAAACCAGCTCACATTGTCAAATTAGAAAAATTATCAATTGAATTCAGATCGTACAAAGGTTTGATGAGCTGACAATGAACAGCTTTAGGTGGGCACGTTCGGATTATTTGCTCATGTTCCTGTGTTTATCTCGCGCTAGACAGTCCGTTTTCTTTTCTTTAAAGATGGCATTCTATTATTTCGATAAATCCTGCGTCCATTATCAGGTCATGTTTGGTATTTGAGAAGTCAACATTCGGCTTCAGCGAAACGGCCAAGAGATCTCTTAGCCGTGGTAAGAAATAGCTGTTGCACAACCGCTTTCTGAAGTATTCAGGGTTTAGGAGAAGCCGCCATATAGATATGGCAACTTTATCTAAAACTGGACAAAGTTGAGTCTATTAAGAGCTACTTCCTTTGAAGTCAAACCGCCATACTGCCCATCTGGAAATTCCCTCAAGGAGAGGTGAGTCTGTACTCTGACAACAGACTTAGTTCTATGAAGACGTCACTCTTATGCTGCAATGGATCTAAAAATCTAACTAGACTCACAATGATAACAACCTTAAGTGTTGCTTCTCTGTTTGTCATCCGCCCCTCAGGTTCCCCCTCCCCCGACACATCACACCGAATGTGTGCATGATGGCGAAGCTCCGGTGGGAAGGCCAGTACTTGATGTATTAGCCGCAAAGGAGAGCGTGCTCCATATCATCAGGACCCGTTCACCGGATGAAAATTACCGGATGTTTCTTGATAAAATGCGAATAAATGGATAATTTCAACCGGGTCTGTGACCGCGGTTAGTGTTAGCTTTCGGGCCCCGGCAAACATTATTGCAACCTACATTTGAACGGGCTGGAGATAAAATGCAATCAGACGCCGAGGGCCAGGTTACAATATCTTTGCTTAGATTTCGCAGGCAAGAAAATTAATGAAATAATAAACAGACAAACGAACAAACATTAAGAAAGATAAATAAATAAAACAAAAATAAATAAATAAATAAATAAATAAATAAACAAACAAACAAAAAACAAACACATCTAATAATTATACATACATACATACATACATACATACATACATACATACATGCATGCATGCATGCATGCATGCCTGCCTGCCTGCCTGCCTGCCTGCCTGCCTGCCTGCCTGCCTACCTACCTACCTACCTACCTACCTACCTACCTACCTACCTACCTACCTACCTACCTACCTACCTACCTACCTACCTACCTACCTACCTACCTACCTACCTACCTACCTACCTACCTACATACATACATACATACATACATACATACATACATACATACATACATACATACATACATACATACATACATACATACATACATACATACATACATACATACATACATACATACATACATACATACATACTATAAGTATATCTTTGCGTTGAGTAATCGTCCTTTAGGAAGAGATTAATCGATCTGGCTTCCACGTCACATAGAACATGGTAAGTCAAAATGAATCCAATCAGAATACCCTGAGAAAATTCAGGAATAGATCCTTTTAAATGCAACTTGAAGGAAATGGATTCATTTTTGAATCGAGATTACTTTCACAACGTTAACTCGGAGAGCCCTTCAAATGCATGACGTTGTCTGGGTTGAAAGGTGTTATCGATGCTGTGTGTAGCCCTGTACTGATAATGATTTGACATTACATGTATGCACGGAGACGTTGCTACTGGTGATTAAATCAGTGCATGATCATTATGTTCAGCTCCATCGGAAGCGAGCTCGGCTATTATCGGAAACGACCGTAGCATTACATGCCTGTTAATTTGAGCCGTGCTTAATATCGCAGTTAATGCATCAAAATTCTTTCAACACAACAGTGAATGTTTAAAGGTTGAATTCGCTTCGAGGACTGATATTCAGACCCTCGTACTTTTATAATACCATTTCGGTTTACCACTTGAAGCTCATGGACTTAATTAAATTTTGATTTTCCCCAAGAAGTTAACACTGGGGTGGCAGCCATTTTGAATTTCGGGTGTCGGTAAAATCGGTTATTTGTTGCTCTCGTGTCAAAATTTTGAGCGGCAACCCCCGATTTTTATTCTTGATGCCGAAAGGGCACGATTTAATGTCGGAAAATTTGAGCGAAAGTGTAAGTCTTTCAATTTTTAGGCGCGTACTTCCTTAGCGACAAAGCAACCAATGTTTCACTGGTGGACATATTCCCAACCTTCAATTGTTCACAGTCCATGGTCTATACTGCTTGTCGGAATCATTTTGAGCCCGTGAAGTAAATAAAGTTTAAACTGTCTTCATTTTTGGGGGAGGGGGTGGGATGAAAACTGAAATGTAATAATGACAGTGGTTGTAATGTGTTCGTTTAGCTCTGCTGTGCTTATTAGCTGCACATGTGAGCTGTTGTTTGCTCCCAGGGAGTTGAGTGGTATCATATCAGGTCCAGTGACCAGGGGTAATAATAATTGTAAAGCGCCTTGAGCACATGTACTTGTGGATATGTGCGCTATATGAGAATCCATTATTATTATTATTAAATTTATTTTTCGACCAAAGGTCGAAGTACTGCGCAGCCATTTGAATTTCAACATTCAAAATTACAGGTAGTTTGTTTTTTCAGTCTAATAACCATGATACCCCTGATATTTATTCTTCGTTTTGAAAGAGAATGGTATTATATAGTTTCACTGCGGAAAGTGTTAGCAAAAATATTAAACAGAATACATTTAGCAAGGTTGTAGCCAAAGCTTCAAACTTGCTGTTCGGAGGTGCGTGTTATCGAAGCTTGTAAAGTCAGAATTGAAAGCGTTGTTTATGTCGTAAATTTTACCTCAGTTTGTTGATGTTTGCAACAGTTGATACTACACTGCTTAAAGGTATACTGTCACCTGTTCCAATTTTGCCACAGTTACCATGGAAAGAGAAAATCTAACCAATCACAGATTTTAAGCGGGTGGCCGCTTTTTAAAAACAGCGCCCTCACATGGGCATTTTGAATACCAAGGAACGCCCCTTTGACCATATATGGGCATATTTAGATTACAGGTGACGGTATACCTTTAAACCGAAAAGTTATCCAGCTCTATGAAAATTATGCTACAAGGAGGTACATTGAACAGTGTTAATGGATTCGCAATATTAAAACCTAAATGTCTACATTCGTAGAGCTTCTAAGTTTCTTCACGTCACTTCATAATTTCTTGAGTACACTTGAAACTTTCACTTCAGATAGCGTTTCACTTTGTGTAGATCCTATGCGTAGTCAACGGAAACGAGGTCACGAAAATGATTTTGTTTTTTGCACTCGGTACTTTGTGTATAATGTAAAAAATGTGCAAATCTGATGATGCAAAATTAAAATGATGTTAAATTGTTTCATGTTAGCTAAACGTGTATAATGTATGTATACTATCATTTCGACTCGGTCCATCGTGGTTCTAGATCTATCTGTGCGGCATAAACTCTTCTTTAGTGTTTGGTGAACGTAATGATATGCATATGTACCAAACGTGCACAAAGTTGACGACCTGACATCATGGCGCCCAGACGACAAAATACCAACAGAAACCCGAGCGGATGTGGGCGCTAATTGGGTTCTGAAACTGACATTTGCTTCAAGCTACGTCATTTTGCATCATGGAAAAAACTCATTGATGTACGCGTTATGGTGCATCTCCAAGCACGTCCCTTTA
This sequence comes from Ptychodera flava, assembly GCF_041260155.1. Classification (NCBI taxonomy): domain Eukaryota; kingdom Metazoa; phylum Hemichordata; class Enteropneusta; family Ptychoderidae; genus Ptychodera; species Ptychodera flava. The sequence goes on along the minus strand of NC_091940.1, from coordinate 15,037,408 downwards.
CCCAACCAATTATTTTTACAATAAGAATAATGCTTCTTTTTTTTCGATTCCCCTTTCCTCAGCATCTTATTATACTCCTTCGAATGAATAGTCGAAATCGAAGATCTAACATGTCCGCACTGATCGGCGAACGAGTTTATTGTAATGAGCTCGCAAGAAAGTACGTTTGATCCGCGTTCCGTATAGAAGAGAATGTGTGTGAATTATGTTATCGGTGAAAAGGGGGAACGGTCGTCTCAATCATTCGCTAATAACTCTGACAAGAAAAGATGAAGAACTTCTCTCAGAGTTCACTATCTTCCGAGATTGAACAGATTATGCGACTCAGAAAGGTATCCCTCATGTTCAGAACCGACTGATGTTTATTGCGCGCAATCAATCAATATATTTATGCTCGCCCTAAAACCAAGCCATCACGGAAAGGAGGCAGATAATACCAAATTTTGATAAGTGTTTGGATAGAGTTGCCGTTCTGGTCAGGAAGCTGAATGACATAGCGGCGAGGCGACGCCAACGTCCGTTGGACGCCCCTGTTTTTTGCCGTGGAGTCAAATGAATGGCTTGTTCAGTTGATATCCAAACGCGGCCATTCACCTCCCTAAAACTACTTATCACATCAGCACATTTTGGTCTTCCAGGGTGTGAAACCATACTACTTAAATGAGTGAATTTTCAATTCCCTTCTGAACAAGATCTTTTTGCTCAACAGAGATGCAGCCACAAAAAGTGCGGTCAAGTCCTCATATCCGCTGGCTTTATGAACCACAACAGACAGCAAAGAAGAACACGCATGCGCTACAGAGTAAAGGCAATGCTTGTCAAAGAATATTCTTTTTTTCACCCCTCCAGCCTGCCATTATCGAGAAAGGGCCAGAGGGTATTGATCTTAAAAGAATTCGAATAACAAACAGCTTCGAATAAATTTGGCATCAATTTAATCTGAGATTGTCCTTGCATTAACATGGCCACGTGTCTATGTATTCAGTGAGGTGGGTACACAGCTAAAAGTCTGCAGTGATGTAGCATAACTGGCCAGTAACTGCAGTGCAGCACTTCTGTTACATTGCAGTTATGTCAGTCGTGTTGCAGGCATGATCCTGCAGTACTGCTACAGGCATGCTGGAACATTTGTGCAGCACACATGTAACACTCCTAGTACATGCAGTGCACCATACCTGAAACATTGCTGTTACAGCAATGTTTCATGACAGCCCCAGCATGTGTGGTGCAGTCCAGAAAGGACATTGATGTTACACGAGTGTACCTTTTATGAAACATCCATGTTGCAGCATTGTACCATGACATTCCCAGCATGCATGTTGCAGCCCTGTCGGACATTGATGTTACACGAGTGTACCTTTTATGAAACATTGCTGTTGCAGCATTGTACCATGAGAATCCCAGCACGGATGTTCTAGCCCTACAAGGGCATTCATGTGACGTGATGAGTGTGAGTCCAACAAAGATGTTCTTTTGTTATTGATGTGTTGGAAAAATACATGTAGCACTATTTCCCAGTGGTTCCATTCAAGGCTTTTTGGAACAAGTTCTTTTTTTAAACTTGAATAATACACTGTATTTAAATTACTTCTGAATGTATTTTTGCTGCATTTGAATAAAATGACTGGCCACTAGACCTGAATGTATTGAGAATCATATTTTATTACCTCAATTCTTAAAAAATGTACAATTGAAATAGGACAGCATGAATAACAACAGCTTAACAATGAACAAAGAATAACAATGTAAAAATTTCGCAAAATCAAATACGGCTATAAAAGGTGATAATGACTATCATGACTATGACAATATGACTAAAGGTGATATGAGTAAAATCTTAGACTAATCTTCTTCTGGAGAATACTATTCTAAAAATAAGACTATTCTAAAGATTAAATTGGTATTATTGGTGGTAAAATTTCAGTTCAATCTATGTGTTGGTTCTTAGAGAAGATTGTTAATGATTAAATTGCGATTTTCACTAAATCCAATATGGCGGCCAAACCATGAGACTGATGAAATAGCCTTTTACAAACTTAACCATGAGACTGATGAAATAGCCTTTTACAAACTTGAAAATGCTAACACTAAGGATGACACAAGTAAAATTTCAGGCAAATCAGTGTTTTTGTTCAGTGGAGAAAAAGATTTTTAAAGATTAAGTTGCGATTTACACAAAATCCAATATGGCGGCCAAACCACGTGACCGATTGAAATGCATTTCCCAAAATTGAAAGAGCTAATACTAAAGGATGATACAAGTGAAATTTCACTTCAATTGACGGATTGGTTCCAGAGAAGACAATTTTAAAGATTGAAATGGTATTTTTTAAAAATCCGATGTGGCGGCCAAGGTCATGTGACAGCATGAGATTTTATTTTTACATTCTCAATACCTTCGCTAGTGCATGATGTATTAAAAAATTCGAATTGAATAGACCCGCTGGTCTTCAGGAAATCCAATATGGCAACCAGGTAACCTGACTAATTGAAATTTGAAGGGTTAGGTGTATGAGATCTACATTATGGACCTATTAGCCCTGCAATTTTGAGAAGTTAATGGTGAGCAGTTAACTAGAGTTCTAGGACGACAAAATAGTTATGGAAGAGGAAGAAGAAGAATATTGAATCCAGCTGGTAAGTTTGGGCCTCTAAAGAATTAATCAAACAAACACACTAGGGATCTAGCCCATAAGCTTGGGCCTCTAACAATGAAACTATTCGTAGGTTGAATACACCTCGTCGTCTTCATTTTTAACACATTCATATGACAGTTTCCTGCCTGATGCATTGAACCAGTCTTGATTAAGTCGTATATCATTATATTGCCATGCCTGTCCATTGCATTTGAATCGGTTGAGCCGAACCATGTGACCTACCTCAAATACACAATAAGAGATTGTTTATTTGCCCGTGAATATGAATAATATCATAGACATCATAACTTTTCAGCTAAAATGTACTTGTGGGCTAAGTTTAGACAACTTTTTTATAAAAAATATCAGGATTTGCAAAACTTTTAAACACACACACTACTCACTGACAAGTTCTAGGGGTCTGTGGGGAATTTTCATAAATTTTGATGTTTTTTGAGGTTGTTGATGATATATTGGAAATAACAGACTTCGTGCTGACCATTAATGTTTATTTATGGGCATGGGCAAGAGGAAAACCAACGTTAACGGGCTTGGCAAGCCACTCCTGATAATTTTTGGCTTTTCTCTCGCCCTTGCCCATAAATAAATATTAATTGTCAGCGTGTCGCCCATTATTTCTATAATATATGTTTGACTCTACAAAACTCATGTCACCTTTTATTATTAAATGCAAAATCATAGATGTTGTGGCGATGCTGTACAAAGACTGAACAACAGACCAGAGGTTCAAAGATTTTTGTATGGTAATAAAGACGACAGAAAACAAAGAAGAGGAGCGTTGAGAAAGGTCTCTTGAGTATACATAATTATACATCTATTTAAACGAATCTCATTCATCACAAGGCTAGAAAAAATCCTGTCTAACTGGTGTGACCAATTTTTAGGCAACCTAAATTTATGTGTGTATACGTATGTGCTTTTGGCAAAATTGACATTGTAACTAACACTTTGAGCACAAAAGTTAGTTTTTGTCACCTTTATATAATGTGCCCCAGTCAGATTTTATCACATTGTTGCAAAAAATTTGGTGAAAAACTGTAGCCAATGACATGTGATGTCCATTTGATCCAAAATTATAAAAAAAAAGAAAATTTCATAAAAATTGCTTAATGTTGTGCTGAAATTTTGGTTTGAAAAATTACAGCTTTCAAAGGGTTAATAGACAGTAATAGAAAACAACAATGCTATCAAAAAATTATAAATCATTATTAGACATGTCTTTTTGAACATAATTGTTTTGTGTTCAAGAAAAGTATGTGCAAATATTAAATTAAAAAGTTCATAGTTTAGATAGTCCTAATGTTAAACTTTAAGACAGGAAATATAAGCATATAAGCAGTTGATTTTCATATATGTTAAGTGTATATTGTTGATGATATTTGTGTTAAAGTGACATTGTCATAGGTAATTGTTAAAATGTTAAAATATGACTAATGTTGATCTTGAAAACATGATAAATTTGATATCACTCTAAAGTATTTTCCTTTTTAAAATTGTTTCACAAAAGTCATTATTATATAAAATGTATCAATACCTGTATTCATATTAACTCACCTAAAATCATGACAATTGTCAGCTCATAAAAACAATTCGATAAGATATGATGTATCAAATTTAAAATTGAGTGCTATTTATTTCGCAGCTCAAGGGTTACATCAAAATGGTGAATGAAGGAGATAATACAATCAAGGATAATTTGAGCAGGTAACTCCTCAATTTTGCTGTCATCATAAATTCTTAAGTACTGACAATAAAAGAGACTTGGAAACAGTACAATCTATAATACTTACAATACAATTTAGCTTGTAATATGTAATGATATTGAGAATACCACTTTAGAGTATAAATGATATTGTTACCTACATTAATATTGAATATGAAAAATTGTGGATACATGCAGCTCCAGACATTATACATAAGACATGAATGACTGTCCGTGCCAGATAAATTGACATCATAATAGTTTTGACATTGTAGTCTCTGTTTAGGCTGCATTCAAAAAAATGGCTAGGAGAGAGGGGCTTGGTAAATAAGGATGAATTTTTTTTTTCAGAATCCACCTTGTATGCCCTCAAAAGGTTTTCAAGTCACGCCCGTCTATATCGTCAATATTTTTCAAGTCTCCCATTATCACATAGCTATATATTTATTTTGGCAGTTCTGTTCGCATATGTTTCACTCTACTTATATTAGCAGTCTAAAGAGTCATATAATTTTCACTCTTCTGTGTGCATATTTAGTACTGACAGATTTGTTTTTGTCCTCGATTTTAGATTTCTCTCAGATAGTAATATTAAGAGATCAGCAAATGAAGACATCACTGAGTATAAAGCAGTTCAAGCAGAGAATGGCATAGTGAACTGTGGGTCCTTCATGAGTTACACAAGTTCATCTGGGAAAGTATGTTGTTATGCAATAAGTGGTAGAGAAAACTATCATGAACTCCAAGTTCAATTTTTGCCTCCCATTTGCCATACATAAATATGGCAACTGGAAGGTTATATGGTTGCAAAAAGTAAAAAATCCCCAACCTCTGCATGTGTGAAACTGATTTCGGTATTGTGATGACATAATGGTTTAGATATGCTGTCATTAAAAATGAACCTGTCAGTCTTATAATTAGGCAAATTAGGTTGTAAAAACCAAAATGGAGCATTTCATATTGCTGGGGTATAAGATTGATTTGCACTTGCAGTGGAATTTTATTCGTAATCATTCTGTAGGAATGTGATGTCATGTGTGTACAAATATTGTCAATTTCTTTTGTTAAATTTTAATCAATCCATCATCCAATGGGTGTCAGCCTAATTACAGAATGAGGTAACCAAACCAAATCAATGAGTTTGAGACCTGGTTGAAGACCTGACAGTTCCAGAGTAACAGATTCACTGTCAGAGGATGGTGAGTTTGAGACTCTAGCACAGTGTTGTGCCCGTTCTGCCCTTGAGCAAAGCAGTTTACTCCTAAGTACTCATTTGAGGTACCTTACCCTGCATTTTGGCTAAACCGTAGATGATGGACTGATTAAATTTAAGGAAAAAATTAATACTATTTCTGTAAAAGGGGAGCACAGCATCACTTGCACTATTTTTTGATACTTTTGTTTTTTTATAACAAGAGAGATACTCAAATAAGATTACTATTGACACAACCAATAATATTAATCATTCATATCATCCACCATACACTTTAAAATTTATTGAAACTGTTCAAAGCAAACGCCTGGGCAAGATTTTTAGAAATGCTACTCGGTCGAAAGACAAGGGAAATCTTCTCACACCTAAATATACCACTAATATAGGACAGCGTTCAGTGAAATACTGTTTATCTGACAGGTTTCTTCTCTCTCATGTATATTTTCTACCACAATGTTTTGTAAATTTATTTCAAATATCGAGGATAGGTCACAATGTTCAACATGGCGCCCTACATGTATGGCAAAATGATAGATTCAGCGATTGTGAATGGTTGGGGGCTGGACTCGATTAGTATGATACTTTTTTCTAGTCACTACCCAATTTACTAATCCTTAATGTGTCTGTATTTTTCTTTTTCTTTTCTGTTCTATTGAGAATAAAATATCCTTATCCTTAAATGCATCATTCTATAATCTTGTGCAATTTTCTTCTGAGTTTCTATGAAAGTTGTGTGAATAATTACTTTTGATATTTATAAAAAGTCAGATGTTTAATCAAATTATTCTTAATGGTTTCTTACAGTCGTATGGACAGCTAGTGACGTGTGCCAGTATCATCACTGCTTCTGGGGATAAACTGGATGTCTGCTGTGTCAATGTAGTCAAACCATGCCAACCAGCTAGATACGACCGCTTTAATTGTAAAATTTTCAGCCTCACAGAAACCATTGATATATTTCCTGCACACAACATTGACAGATTAGTTTCATTTATTCATTGTTGTGAATATACAACATGTCGTACAATTCAAAACGATAAATTTGTCCATGAAAAGCAATACAGGTATTTCAGATTGAATAGGTTTTACCTTGGCTAGTCCATGTGTTACAACAAAATATTCAAGGAAATTGTCGACTTGATATTGAATCAAATCATTTCGGAAATGGGAATCTAATCTGTATACATGTATGCAACACTTACCTGTAGCTAGTGTAATGAGAATGATTCGTGCAATAAAGGATGATAATTGTTGCAATGATAATGTGTTTGTAGATTTTGTTGTATTTCTTGTTCAGCATCACAATATTTACCAGGATTTATAAAAATAAGACCACTCTATTTTGAAAATCGCATCAAATTATTATGATGAAGAGTTTACGTTCAGAAATATTGCTATCACAATCACTTTTCAAAGGGCTTTTAGTATCGCATGGTATATGCCTAGTAAAGGTGTGTGTTACACAAATGCTGGCACAGGGATGTAGCATGAATGCACCAACAGTGCTGTTGCATCCATGTAACACCTTGGCTGTGACATGACTGCTGCTACTGGGCTGTTACATCTATGTGCCAGCATTGCTGTTACACAGCTGCTACATCACAGTTACATACCAGACACAGCTGTTGTGGTACATGAGCGCGGTTACTTTACAGTTACAGTGATATGCAGCATGTATGTACCTGTAATGCTGCAATAGTGTTACATGGCTGTCAAACTTTGGTTGTGTAGTCTCCAAGATATCTCATTCAGTGCATGGGTTCAAAGTTTCCCTTCACATTATAATTTGAAAGTGTCCGTGCAATCAAGAACAAAGACAATGCAGTCAGACATCCTCTGTGGCAGATATGAAAGAAAGTAGCGACAAACCTTGCAAGGATTTATGTGATCCCATGGACGGGCCTCGGGATTCAAAAACATCGAAGATCAATCCGAAGAGAACGTTAATCAAAAAATGTTTCTATTCAATGAATTGAAACTTTAAATCAAACTACTTCAAAATTGTCCCCCTAGCACTGGTTTCCTGGCTTGCCTGAATTTCAATTTCCTATAGTTTAAGTCTGTTTCCGTCAGGTTGATTGCATGTGTGCTTTGTCCGTCACTGTGTTTCGCCATCTGAAGCCTGTATAGGTGTGTGGTTCAGTATACGTTTTCAAATGCATGAGGATGTAGTCAGCAATTGGTAGAGCGTATACATGTATCCGTGGGTTATGTGAGGACGTGTCTGAGTAACTGGGCAGCGAAAGAAGAAAATAAAGAAACGCTGAGTGGAGACAAGTAAACGTAAAGACTAATAGCCATTAAATCATTTATGCTCTTTCAAGAAGGAAAATTAAAAGATAGTACACAATATTAACATCCATGGGCATTCTGTCTTTCTCGTGAATTTTTTTCAACAGTATTCTTTGTTTACTTTCTGGCAGCGGACATTTTAACAGTTTTCTTCCGGACATCACGTTCAGTGGATCGCTGCTGCAGGAAAGGACATAGATTGCCAATTTAGGATGCGTGACGTCTTCACGAATTTCTTGCACTCGTCTTCCAGAGTCATACAAAGCATTCGATGGTTATTACATTGTTCGAGAGCAGTTTGTCAATGGCCAAGACGAACGCAGGAGCTTTTGATATAGGTGCCCGATTAATCAAACCGCTGGCGCCGTGTCTATTTGCTGAGATCATGAGACGTCAGGAATGCCAGTGTTGACAAAGAATTAATCACATTTCTAGTATTCGTAATAAGAATAATGCTAATAATCAGCTACCTATAATAAAGTATAGTATAGGAAATTGCAACATTTAGAACAAAGAACACTGTGTGTATTTTACATAAAGCTGATACCAGTTACAAGAATGTCCCTTCCACCCCCTCCGCCCCCCTCTCTCTATACATAACAAGCACTACATCAACCAATCCATCAATCCATCCACCGATCCGCTCATCCATCCATCCATCCATCCATCCATCTATCCATCCATCCATCCACCCATCCATATACAAGCACATGTACATGAATCTTTCACTCAATAGATTTGACGCATTAAGTATCCACACAATACTTTATACTTTCATCACACAATAGATTTTGATCCAATGTCTGGTGAGATGAATGATCTATTTATCAAGCACTTGTTCAGCGCGTGAGGCTCGTTTTCCAGAGTGTTCATCTGTGCAGGGATACCTCAAGCGTTGCGTGTTTGCATAGAATATTAATCATACTAATTGAGCCGTGCCTCTTCAGTTTCGAAACACATGATATGTCAAGCAAAACCTTTGAGAAAACACAACTGAAAGTTTCATCGTGTCTTTGTATCGAGAGGTTGTTGCGAATAAGTTTGTGTTGCAATGGAGAGGACAAGAGTAAAACACACACTCAAGCGCGCATGCACGAGCACACTTGCTCAAACATTTGCGCACACAGAAAAACAACGCAAGCATAATTCTTGGTGTTGACTTAGCTATGACACATTAGATACTTGTCTATTTCGGTAGCAAAACCTTAATGACTTTTGTTCTTATGCTTAATACTAAAGATAATGATGCTGATAAGGACAACTCATCGTCGATGACATAGTCCCTCCAGTCGTACCGTATGTTTTGGAATCTTGAAGTCTGCCCAACTCATTGCACGTGGAATATCATGCATATAACACATGCATGTACATTACAGTGTATGTGCATTGCTTTAGAGAAATCATGGTATGCTCTTTAAACCTTGGACGTGAAAAGGGCCGACGGGCACTCGACTCTCATGTTGGCCTTTCTGCCTCATAACCTTGTTTGGTATCGCATAATTGGTGGAAACACTGATCATAACAGTACTATGATAGAATCGACGTTGATCAACACTATATGTACATTATTTCAAGCAAACGTTGTCATATATGGTGTGTTTCGTATCGCCATGGTGAACCTTGAAAGTGTAAGCGCACCTTGACTCAGCTTTGATGACACCGTGACAGTGTTTACTCCGTGGCTGTTCTTATAGTTATTTGGACGAAGAGGGCTGTAATGTAATCTTACCAAAGTACAGAACGTCTGTGCATATGAAATATGGAGAATCACTGTACGTTTGGCGGCCATATTTTATCGTATTACAAAACAATAACGTCTACATCCTCGATTGAAATTTCCGTGACTGTGACATTTATGCCTGACGTATATGTTTCTTGAAATGAAAAAGGTTCGCGAATAAGTGATCATGTGGCGACCGTATTGGATCATACCGCGAAACAACTCGTCATGCATATTACCTTTGTGATTAGTTCAGTGTTTTGAAGAAATCACTTCGTGAAATTTAATAAGGCCAAAGTAATTAAATTCTTAGTTTTGCGTCCACTCAAAATGAGAAAAGGTACGCGTCTAAGCGGCTGACAAACACACACAAATAAAATAACACAACGTAATTTGATTGCAGCAAACAAACGAAAAATTGTAACAAAATTTTTAGTTGAGAAAAGCTAAGCGGGTATGTCCTAAAATTTCCTATTCAAATACACTCTGTGTGTTTTTCATGAAAACCTTAAAAACCTAAGCGGGTGGGGACGCAAAACAAAGAATTTAATTATTTTGGCCTAATGGCAGGGCCTGCGACGAAAAGATAACAGTCTCAAACAAAATCGACTAACCTTACGACTAAGTCCGCAGTAAAAATATTATTTTCGTAATCGAACTAAACATTATTCCATGAAAGTTTGCCTTCCTTTTAACATTACTTTTGCATTTTCGAAGTTTATATACGTATGAGTCCATGGACTCAGATTTGATGAAATGAATTGCATTCTACGTTTCTGTATGAATTCGCAATCACTTATACTTGCCGTGAAATTTACTGTATTAGTTGCGGTCAAGATATGTTCCACACCCGTTCGAATTCTAAGACTTAAGTGACCCCCTGTTGTCCTATAAGTGTTAAAAAAGGAAAGAAAAAAAGAAAATAGTGACATTCATGACGGGTCATGACATAGCTGGCACTCACTTGACCCCCACTGATGTGAGATCGTCTATTGGAAAGCGGGACAGATCATGGGCAATATTTTGTGATCATCCAGGGACATTTAATTGATCATTTCACTTGCTCTGTGTATTAATCTGGGACATTCATTATTTACAAATGCAAAAAAAAATCCAATAAAATAAATAAATAAATAAAAATCCAATAATAACAATATGCAAAAGCTCGTCTAAATGCTTGTTGGTTGAAAAAATGACGATAACGGTATAACACACCCAAGCACGATAAGTTGTTGACCACAAGTGATAAGACATTTCGTAGGGCTAATAATGACAACGTTGTGGGAAAAAAAATTCGAATTCTAGAACTTGTACATTATTTACTCAAATGTGTATGAAGGTACGCTATTGCCGGAATAGAAATTAGTTTTGATAATCTTTCATTATATGAAACATTGTCAAACCCAAATATTCTGCACTTTTCATAGCTGTAGATTTCAAGTCTATAATCAATAACACTGAATGGCGTAAATACGATGCTAACAGTTCAAAACCAACAATTGTATGGAAATATATGTTCATGTTCAAGCATGCAAGTTACACCCATCAAACATCTATATGTATTTTTGGTTGTATAGCGGTTGAAACAGTGCAACAACACTGCATGCCAACGATGCAGTGCAGCCAGCGTAATATAACATTTTGGTGTGGATGAAAGTAAAGTGAATTATGCAGACGCTCTGTAATTGCAAAGGTTCCGCAGATCAAACTTTAGCTTCATCCTTTCCGGCGACGCGACCGTGAAAATCAATCTACATTTGATGAGATCTTGAGAAATAACCACGAAATGACAACGCCACTACACAGATATACACACGCGAAGATTTTTTTCTCCGAGGGACACACAGACAGACACGCGGACGGTACCCGACGGCTCTTGTCAAAAACGAATTCTATTATTGCAATGGATTGTTCGCTTGCAGCCGTACCTTTCAAAAACAGTCTTCTCTTACATTACACCTGTAATTCCCCCTGGGATCTAATCAGCATGGCCTGATCATGACAAAGCTGGCGTCCTAAATTTTTCAAGAGATGCAAACCTCCTGCCCCTCAGTTTCACCAGAACCTGGAATCACCAACGGACTAGGCCTATACATACAATGTACTTTCCATCTTAAAAATAATTGAACGACTATGGTTCTGACTTCAAGTACATTCAATGGGAATTCTAAGATGTATTGCCAAGGATATGGCACCGGCCACATCGGGAGAACACAAGCCTTGTGCGCGACACTATTCGCCCTCACGTACAGTCCCTTAACAAAAAGGACGGACTGTGCCGCGAGTAAGTGCAAAAAATCTCCCCGTCACGGTTTCCTGTTTTGTATTATTTGTATGCAGTTTCCAACTCTCCTACGATTGCCTCCAGCTATATATGTCCTTGTCACATAGAGTGTTTTGTGGCATGAGTTTTGCAATTACCTTCTCACGAGTTCACTTCAAATATATGTCGTGATAGTGCGCATCATTTTTTCCCCTCTTGTGAAACTCGTCTGTCTGGCGAAAACAGAAGCTGCCATTCTGTGTGCTGAGCGAGAATCTATAACTCGTGAATGAACCGGAAAAAGACTCAAAGTGATATTTCTCAATGCTTGTAAAGTACGATGCTATCACTGAGAGTCCAAAATGAAAGGAAAAAATGTGGCCGGCGACTTCTTCATATATTACCATAAGTTGTCCGTGTATACATATTTGTTGCTGTGTAAGTGCGTCCAGTCTTGAAACAGCCCGGACAATATTGAACCCACATCCGATCGCAAACGGAACGCTCCGTTGCGCAGGAGGTCAGCGCTAATGCAATCCGTCAAAGTGACATTCCGGGCTCCTTGATACAACAATGCACAACACATAATTTATGTCACTGATTGATGAGTTAATACACTCGTAAACTGAAGGCGGTGCGACATACATGTATGCGACGAGTGTTATCTGTTTGTTACCTCGATTATGCTGTTTTAGGCTCTTACAAAAAATGTGGAAACTGTCAATGCCTTTGTTCTGTGATCTGAAATTTTTGCTGTCGTAAAATCCGAAGTCTCTTAGGCGCCTTTCGAGTAAAACCTTATCCAATTAGCCTGTACAATGATATACATGTATTCTACGTGTAACACTTATTCATGTATTATAAACAAATTGCATGTTTTTAAGTGATTTTGAGAAAAGGGTAAAAGATATTTGCAAGCAACAATGGCGGGGAAACATTATGAAAATAAATAAAATGCGTACATATATTGAGTTTAAGAGCGCCTTTGAACCAGAGAAATACATTTCTTTAAATATTAATTTTAAAATCCGCCAAACAATAGCATGCTTCCGTTGTTCATGCCTTCCTTTAAATATAGAAAAAGGTAGACATGTAGGTTTAGTTTCAGCTGAAAGATTTTGTGAAATGTGTAATTCTAACAAAGTCGAAGATGAGTTTCATTTTTTGTTGGAATGTCCCACTTATCATAATATCAGATCATTGTATTTACCTGAAGATATCTGTATTCATCCAAATATATGTAAGTTTCAGCGTTTATTACGTTCTACCGATGAACGGGTATTGCGTAAGCTTGGTATTTTTCTGTTTAAAGCTTTTCAGTTGCGAAAAGACATACTTTGTAGCTTAAATGTAGACAATCCTTGATATAGAAATTGTTAATTACGGATTGGTTTATTTTTGTATTGTAAATTTGAAAGTTTTAATTTATTTGCATTTTTGACGTGTAACTCCTCTGCAGATGGGCCGGAGGCGTTGAAATGCAATAAACAAACCATTAAACAAATTGCATTTGCTGCAGACGACGACTATTTATCAAAGTCTCTTTCCTCATCTCAGTGTTTTTTATGCGTGTATATATATATATATATATATATATATATATATATATATATATATATATATGTATGTATATAAAACAATATCTGTTACCTTAAGCTTCATGCATTCTACAATCTTCTTATATATATCTATACATAATATATTATATATATATATATATATATATATATATATATATATATAATATATATATATATAAGAAGATTGTAGAATGCATGCCAGTGAAACTTAAGTAACAGATATTGTTACTGTGTCCTTGAAGTAATATATATATATATATATATATATATATATATATATATATATATATATATATATATATATATATTATACACATAAAGGTTTGAAATATATATATATATATTATACTGTACACAAAAAATTTTGAAAATAAATTTATTCTTATTTAGACTTAAAAACGTATAAACTTTTTGAGGCTCTGTAGGATCAACGATATCATTATACATTAAACACGCTCTTTGTTACACCTTTAAACAATCCATCGTTTGATTTCCATTTGAATACTGAAAAGAGGTAATTTTAAGCAAATCAGAGATAATATGAGGCGTAGCTCTTATTACGTAGCTCTGAAGTAGAAGGGTGTGGGAATTTTTTACTTCGATATGTGCTTATCGTACTCAAGGTTTGAATGGTACAATCGTAATCATGGGATCGGCATTTCACGAAAAGACATATTTTTCCCTGTGATGTCTAGCCCCTGCGATGGTTGCGACGTGTCGACCAATCGAGCGTTATCGTAGCCATTGTATCTTGATGCAATGAATTTCCGTGACCGTTACCGCGCAACCATGGGGCAAATAAAAACATAGCCGGGGCAGATGGACGTTGCGTCCATCGTTTGACATTAAAATTTGAGCTGTTTAATGCACACCGTTGGGCAAACACAAATTTCGGGAAAGCGGTAGCATTTTCTACTGTACTAAAAATCAAATGGAAGATTACAAATGTATCATAGACTTTTTCCAGTTTGATGTTCTTTTATTATGCTCAATATAATTATGATCGTCCTTCTGCACCAAATTATATATGATATGAAAGAGGAGCTATACCATGCATAGTAATAACAGTGTCTCACGCGACTTTCTTTGAACCACATTACTGGAGGAAATTACGAATGAAGTGCGAACCAACATTGACACGTGTTTCCCTTAGCGACCTTTTGAGATTGATAATTCGGGGAAAAAACACACTTTTGTACCATTTGCAAAAGACACTATCATCACATCTACAATAGTTACTTAGCGTATAAGCTTCACAACATAGTATTTCGGTGCATACAGGTTTCCCTGTCTCTCTCACTGCTTCTCTGTAGTTTCCCTCAGCTGCATCTGTGATGTTACAATTTATGTATCTGTAATGTACATTGACGGCCATATATTTGGTTGGCACCCCGATCCCCCGAAATAATTGACAGAATTATCATGTTACATTTTTTGTGCGTACACATTTAAAAAACGAGGACAATAACACCACTTGACCTAAGCCCCATCCTCAAATCGTCGAACTAATGCTGAAAATCGGAGCTATTGGGCCTTAAAACGTTTGCTTTTATTGCGGCATTTGAAATCCAATGAGGAACGTCCATTTAGCGGTTTCTAAGGGCCGAATGGACCATTATGCAAACATTACTGAGAGATGTACAATATTTGTGTAAGGGAAAGCTCCACAGAATCAGTGCTGTCGAACCTACACCGTACCTCTAAACCAACATTAGGAATTGGTCTCACAACACCGATACGAAAGCAAATATTCCCTGTCGAATTACTGAGATACCCAACGGAAAATTGTAAGAAAGGGAAAGTTGCATTAAAGTCTAACGATTTTGCCAGTTTATCTGCCTTCCTGTCTGTCTTTATGTCGGTCTGACTGTGAATGAATTCCCTGGCGCTTCTTAATGTTGCAGATAACGCTAAAACATCTCATATGACACTGACACGACCATTTAGGCGATTGTCTGCCTTAACACGGAGAACGTGCACTAATGAAGGCCAAGTCTATTACACCGCACACTATAACGATTGCATCAATGAAAATATTGCACTGGAATATACTATACGCAGAGCGCTCGCTGTCTCCAACCCACATGTGTGAAGCATTACTATTTCATGACATGAATCGTTACCGACTAGATTGTCACGCGTTGTCTTTTGCTGTTGTCATGGTAACAAGCCTGAAAACACCCCTGGTAACAATTTCTCGGACAAAGAAACAGCATCACTTATTAGTATTGCCTTTTTTAAACAGTTATCCGAACAATCATTATGCATAGCCACGCCAACAATTCCCTTTTAAGGTCATCCCTTCCCCCTCCCCCGGCTGCAAGATTTCTGCCTTTTAATCGCCATGGTCAGTTGTTCTGAGTTGATTTTGCCAAGCATTAGTGTAGAAGTCACTCACAGTGAATGTATATACTGCACATCATTCATAGCTTAGCCTTTAAAAACAGACACTGAAATGGCCGTGTTCCTGAGCAAGCGTAGACAGCAGGATTATCGATTATGGTGATTTAGGCATTCTGTAATGTGTACTCTTAAGGCTGTTATTGCCTCAACGTAAACCGCGCTTCTCACGATGTCTTTGTCTTCTTCAAACAAACTAGGACACCCACATGCATCACGCAGATTCATAACAGAGATATTTTTTTCAGTCGTTCGTCGAGTGACGGGTCAATGCCCAGTGATAAAAAGAGCGTATACACCGACTGTTTCCGCAACGATTCCGTAATTAAAACGCGTGTTTGATATAGGAAAGGAAGAGTGCTGCGACTGCATGATTAATTATGATGTAGCGTGCTTTGTTCTACATTAAGGTACTATGCGCCTCGAAAGTAACAAACTTAAACTTTTACTCTAACTTTCCTTAAGGAATCTTTCAACCTTTCTCTTTCAAAATAAAGAATAATCAGGGGTCACCGTTCAAATTTTCATACAAGAGAAACGAATTACCAAAGATTTACCGATTTCAAAAATTCAAAATGGCCGCCATCCCTGTATTAACTCTATTGAGGAGTAATGAAATTTTCGAATTTCGAAAACCTAAGCAAGTGAACAGTTTTCTTACACCAAGAACTTTAAAATGAACCCCCACAAGTGGTATATCAGAAAAGAACTTTAAATGTTTGAGAGTCAGACTATCCGTCCACGAGGCACGTTCTACCTTAATAGCTAGGACGAAACATTATCGTCCAGTGGCAGCTGCCTGGCAAGTTCTTTACCTATAGTTCTTTACCTTTCGGTCGCCTCCCTCGGCGAGTCGGAGTGAAAAAATCATTACCAATGGATTTAAGAAAATATACTCAAAATATACTCAGGGCAAACTTTGGTGTCTCATTGTAGACGCGACGGTCTCCAACGGACAGCGTAAATATGAAGAGACTTCTACGATTTTGACAAATCAGCTCTGAGCAATGTCGCATTATTTTCACTCTATCAAGCTATGATGTGCAACGCTGAAACACAGTAAATGTGTCACTATATCGTCACTCTAATGTTTTCTTCGGACGTCCTGCAATAGAAAGCAAGTATAGGTACACGATTTATGACGACTCTGACGGAATAGGCGATCAATATGAAAAACGGGGGAATGAGACGAGTGATACCGATTAACTTTCATAGCTTCTGGGCACAAAAGACGACAGGGAGATACAGTGGCGTTTTTAAACAGTCGACGACATTTTGACGATATAAATTACCAGCGTTGATGGGATGACCGAAGATAAATACTGGCGGATTTTCTTAGGAAGTAAATCTAAACTACGACAGAGGCAAAGAGCTGAGAAATAATCGCAGTGTCGTCTGGGCGATTAAGCTGCGTCTCTTGGGATATCCTTGTGGTTTTTGCTGTACCTGCTAGAAAAAATTCCGAACAATAATTTTGTTTGGCGTGCCGAACGTGAACCAAATTAGAAAGCGCCAAAGTAGCATTTCGCTAGCTGCATATACAGCTGCCAACAGAATGTGGGACGCTTACTGTTTGAATTACCTTGTTGTAACAACTCAGTAAACATCAGTTTAGACGAACCTGACGTTGCCAGTATATTTATCAGCTTCGAATCTTTTATGCAACTTTGTACATTACTGGCACTGCCGGACGTCGAGCAGCGAAAGAAGGCCTTGCTACTTTTCCAATAATCAAAGCTGTTAATGATAAAACGTTCTCATGAAAGTTACCATCAAATTGTCAAACGGGATAATACCTTCCATGTTCATTTTCGATAATCCGCCTTGAGCGACTTTAAAGGGAAACAGTCGTCGGAACTGCGCCTGTGCGAGTTTTTTGTCCAAAAAGTGCATTTCGTGCACGATCTCAAGACGCACCTCATCATCATAGCTTCAACATTTAAATTATACGATGTAGATTATGATAGACATATTGTAACTTTCATTAATCACCATCGTACCTTGGATACAGTGTTTACGTTGGTCGTATGGGTCCCATACGACCTTTGAGCGCATGCAGTTCCGACTACACTGTATCTCTTTAACGTAGACAAAAAGTTTGCCAGACATGATCATAACGACTTAAAAATCCCCATGCGGTGTATCTATAGCTTAGACTGAAACTGAATGCAGTCATGCTATCGTTAATGTTACGCTATAACGAACGCGAACCGATCTGACATCTTCATCCGGTGTTATAGTCAATATCTTGCCGAGTTTATTAGACTATGATGCAAGAAATGCATACTCCATTTAAGTAGCGGCCAGTATCTTCAATCAGAGCACAATAATTTGGTTCATTTTGAAAAAAGAAAAACATCATATTTTGAGTTTGGGGTTCATCAAGCATTTGAGTTCGCAAAGTAAATGTTCCAGAAACCCATTTTTTTCGAAGAGCAATTATCGTGGATTTATAAGATGAACGGTACTTAGGTATACGTAAGCTCCACTCACATCACAGCAAATATACGGATCGGGCAGGATTTGTCGTTTGTCTGTGGGACAACTGTGCGTTAGACATCCTCTCGTAAATTTACTTCCCAAGGTCGGTCACGAATGTAATTTTGAACGCTGAGAGTTCGTGCTTTGTCACGCAATTAAATGATTGCCATCGAAACCCGTGACGAGTCGTCCCGGTGTTCGATTCTTCTGCACCGGGCTATAAATCCAGAGAATAAATCTAGAATATCCATAGATCTAAAAAGAGCAAAGCGTTCATTTGCCAATACAGAGGAGGCATTCGTCAAATGCCATTAACTAGGGGGTCTAGGTGATATTTTAAGGTCAGTGTTCGGACTCCCTAGGTAAAACTCGCTTTATAGTCTGGGCTCTTCTTCACTCTGCTGAGTTAAAACAAAACAAAACAAAACAAAACACCCCCTATAAAACAACATTGACACTGTTTAGGGTCTATGCTTGAAGTTCCTGCCTGATATTTGACATGACCAGTGCGAGTGTCATGTTCATGATGTTTGTAAAACACACTCCATTTCTTGGAACTCAGATCTTCCACGACGTTCTTGCGTACATTATTAAACTATAACAATCCACAAGAAAGCTGGTTCGCTTGTCAGGTCTATGTGCATTTGATGCTTCTATTTTCTTACTTAGAAAGTTTCATTTTAACAGACAGAGAGCTTGCGAACATATCCAACTAAATATATTCCTCTCACTATATTTAAACACTGAACAATAAATGTTGAGCTGCAGATCTCTTTTTCTGCTCAAACCAGTGCTTCGCTTTTAATTGGACCTGTACAGTGTCATTTCATATATTTCGGAACCGACTATAAAAACAGGAGACCGAAGACCAGTTAAGTTTCCGGCGGGAGGGAAGGTTTGAAAGGATTAGCTCAACGCCATGAATAAAATAACAGCCTACCATCAGTGAGCATAAATCTGTCTCTTGTTCAATCTGCCGCGCTGAAATGCTCTAGATTGTCGTGAATGGGAATCCGCTGATGGGAACAACCTGTTAATTGTCCATTAGACCGCAAACACACGATTATCCACACTCTTCAGGTCAGTCGTATTGCCAGACATTCTCTCTCGTGCTTCGATTATTCAATTATTGTCACCAGCCATTGACAGCGTCGAAGTCAACGAAACAAGCTGTATCTTTCGCCGTTTGATAACGATACGTCTATCGCTTGTCTTTACATCATATCATATGTACGCATAACGCGCTATCATTCATTTCGAGATGGAGAGGGTGATGGCTAACCATACATGCATACACTGATAATAGATACCTGCAAAGATACACGTGTACATGCATATATGCATTGACGCATAAGTAAAAACGCCAGAGACATACTTATACTTACATACATACGTACGTACGGATATATACGTACACATAGATAGATAGATAGATAGATAGATAGATAGATAGATAGATAGATAGATAGATAGATAGATAGATAGATAGATACATACATACACACATACACACATACACACATACATACATACATACATACATACATACATACATACATACATACATACATACATACATACATACATACATACATACATAATGAAATGGTGGAAAACTCAGCTGATTTGTGTTATAGGCCTACTGTCAGACTTTTCAAACTCATGGTCGAGAAATTTCATGATGTGTCTACCTATGGATGTAAAAAATTACATCCATGGTCTACCGTAAGTACAAACGTTTTGCATATGCAATTAAGGACGAAATCAATTATATAATGCGTCTAGACAAGCAGAACCGCTTGGGGGAGAGAGAGGGGGGAGAGAGAGAGAAAGAGAGGGGGAGAGAGGGGGAGAGATCGTTGTAGGTTGTGTTTACAACGAGCTTCCCGATTTACCAAATAGAGCTATTATTCAACCAGCGTTGTAGCTCCTAGATTGAAGGATATAAACCGTCTCCCGATCACCAACGACCACCTGAGAAGGGTCGGCCTCTCTTTTAGAATGCCGAAGCCGTCGGTGAACTCTTTTATCGAGTGTAGCTTTGTGTTTATCAGCGCAACGGTATCCTACCGTGAATTTCAACCTCGTTGTCGGTATATCGGGTCCGTTATCCGGGATCCGTTATCGAAACGCTATAGAATAACCCATGATTTAGGGGAACATCCTTGCTCTCATTCTCTTCTGTGTCTCCTTGTCGTTAAAATTTCTTAGGCAAATATAACTAAGCTTTTTAGCTGACTTCATGTAGAAGATGAATCGAATGCAAAAAGTTTTAGAAATGAAATTGCAGCTCGTACTTAAAAAATGGCCTCAGTGCGCTTGCACGATTCTTTGCATATGCCGTTGTTTTGTTGTATAGTTTTGTGGCCTGCCTGCATGTCTATAATTGTTACACTATATTCGTATCTGAGTCATGCACAGGCGCTTCAAATAGATCAAGAAGAACAGAGCAATTTCCATGTAAACGGTATAGCCTTTGCCACAAACGAGCACAGTGAAGCCGTGTTCGCGTCACCGGACCATTCTCATTGCAAGAGCCGAATGTGCGACACAGGTGGGTTATAGATTTGGCGCGGATTAGTAAGGAAATTCCCATATATCCCTCCTCGTCATCACTTTCCTTGTGAAGAGGTCCGAACTGAAATTGGAAAGAAAGGGCTCTGTATATACTGAAATTAGACAGTTGCGAGAGTAAATCGAAGTTTGCTTTTAATAGAGGCGTCGCTCAGACAGCATGCTTAACAAACACGGTCTGCGAAAAAAATTACCGGCTGTATACATACAAATAAAATTACAAGATCATATTCTCAAATTATTCAACGGAAACACGAGACGGTATGGGCATACTACAAAATACATGATCAAATTACCTCATTAAGTCTACCCGACAAAAGCATGTGACAGTATGCCATGGCTGAAAATGGCAGGAAATGTTCATTCTCAATAGGTTGGCACCGGCTTGACTTGCGTGTATGGCAATGATACCGTACATTCTGGTCGTTTACGTACGGCGTATATACATACCATGTGTATTTACTCAAAAACTCATCGCCAACATCAGTGCTTGTATCGACAGACGCAGAGGGTCTTGACGCCTACTTGCCGATCAATAAAACTCCTTACTATATTACAGCAATTTGTGAGTGATGTTAAAACGGGCGCTCATAACATAATTCTATAGAGATACTTGGTTATAATCATTTTAGCTGCGAGCGCGAGACGCTCTTTTTTCATACGCGTTATCGATTAAATTGGATAATTAATTTTCATTTCGCGACAGCATTATTATGATCATACAAAGCCACTGGCCGTTTATAATAAAATAAATATTCGATGTTTTGAGAGAGCGTTTTAAATTTCAGAGAATGTAGGGAAAATATAACATATTCGTGTAGCAATCCTTGATTCACAGAGTAAAAATGAATACCCGACTAGCAGCCAGTAATTCACTTTGACTCTGTGCTGTCAAAGTGACTCGAAATATGCACCGGCACATTACCGCAGACTCTGAAGCACTTTCAATGGCGAGTGTCGACGATGCGTTCATTTAGTCCTTACCCCTAAATCTCCATCAACACACGGGCCATGATAGTACCCTCTCATTAAAAGCTGAGTGCCTGATGTATTGCGCGTTTCACTCAAAGACGTTCCGTACATTACTTGTTCACCTATGTCCGCGTCTGTTTTTTGCATCTGCACTCGATAATGCTATTCCTCAACCCTGTCCATTCCCTTTAAAGGAGACTTTTTCACACTGGCCGTTTATCGGGAGGTCGAAAGGTAGGCAATAAATTTTCCTCGTCCTACTTTGCCTAGATATTCGAGTGGCAAACGTGTTTTACCGTGTGTAATTGTTAAAATAATTTCATTTCATTGACATTATGAATATTAGTTTGAAAAAATTCAGCTTCTTCGTGCAAGGCGCTGAGTTATGGCATACAAACAGTCTCGCAGAACTCTGATGTTAGTCAGTCAGTCACCGCGGGTATTTGCCGGGACGAATTTTGCCTTTCTGCGCGCATATTTACTTCTTTCGACCAGTAATTTCACACTTTTAATCATCATATTCTTGTCACGAAACGCCATTTTCGACAGCCGTAAAAACGAAAATATCATCTAATATTATCGGACAAATATTCAATTTTGCGTATTCATCTCGGTTTTTACTCTGACGTCATTAAGGAGCAGGACCTATTGTACTCACCGTTGATATGCGGGCGAACACGCTTATCGTACCGTGCCAGCAGCTCGTTCAAAATGGATGTCTTCTTTTTCTCAAGATCTAACTCCGCGGATGTGAGCTCACCCCAAAAACTGAAAGCGAAAACAATATCAATGCAGTGTAAGCTTCAAATAATGACTGTATTTTGTATTTTACTCTACAGGGACAGGTTACAAGTGATCTAGAGTGTGCTTTACGTGCAAAATATCTCTTAAAGGTAAAATACGCCTCTTAGTTTGTCAAGAATCGAAATTTTTCCCCTTAGAGTTAGCATAGGGATGGGGGCCACTTTGAATTTCAAATATTAGTAAATGTCAAGTATTTCGTTAACACGATTGGAACTAATTTGGGATAATTGGATGGTGAAGTAATGCCGATTTAATCTACAAATATAATCTCGTCTGCTTTTCTTTTTACATTATTACACACTTGTTTTTATGAGTAATTTGCAATATTGAAACATTCAGCTATACGGCACCTAACATGTTTGAGAAATTTGAAAAATATGAAAATCCAATCATCCTAAATTAGTTCTAATCGTGTTCGTTTCTTTTGTTCCAAAGTTTGTACGTAGGTAAGAGAATGGTTGAAATTTTCATTTAGTAAAGTTGGAGCAAAAGTTTGTTTTTCATTTTCGAGGCGCTTCAACTTAAAGCTTGTGTACGCTTATCAACGCAGCGAAACATGTTCAGGGAATCAAAACTTCTTCATCAAACCAGTCCGGAAAAACACTAGCTGTTTCGGATTGCTTTCAACATTATGAATAGGCAGGGTATTTGGTATCACGTTTTTATTCGCCTTGAACAAAACATTTTTGAACACTTGGTTTTTTTCGATGGGTATTTGTTGGGGATAACGTTGAGATGTGTCGATGAATAGGTATTAATCACCAAAGGCTCGGCAACACGTGTAATGCCAGGATCGTGCATTCGCGTTTAGATTTAATCATCCTTGGACAGGATAAACTATAAATAGTTATTGTTCTCGCGGCTTTAAAGTGGACCTGCATATTTTTACATTCGTATAGCGACCAGCACCTGTCGTGGTTATGCATGTGTAAATTACGTTTTGGCGAAACACAGCTCATATTATGGCATGTATAACTCATTTGCTTTGAATAGGCACGGATAGGGCGACGATGTGACGTCATTTTGGCAGGGACACAAAACTAAACTTCCAATGTTTACGATTCAATAAATTGCCACTGAAACGTGCGAAGGTTTTTTTTCCGCTCATTGGTATTATTAGATGGGTTTCTATGAGTACGTGACTGAGAAACAATGCTCGGCCAAACACGCTTGAGATCATCAACCCTTAAGAAAAGTGAAAACAGAGATGGCAGTTAACGGAAGAAAAGAAGTAAAAGCAAAGAACCTAGACGTGACGATTAGGCAATTTGTCGAAACTGTACGAATCATCCGTGTGATTCGGAATATGTGTTATCCTTGGTTTCCTATGAGGACATTCTGGTGATCGTTGTCAAATCTCCAGTATTCTTTACTGAATGGATTCAAAATTAAACACGTCTAGATCTAGTTTAATATTTTTTTAAAACCAATAAAATAATTGTATTCATTTGGTGTAAGGAAATTTGTTTCAAAATATCTTAACAATGTCTTAAATAATTTCAAATCGAACCGAAAATGTAGAAACTTGTAAATGCAGACGAGTTCTCCGATCTGGTTCTTTTGCAAAAGAATGATATCAGTGACACAAGATGTTCGAAGTGCTGAAATATTTCTACTGTAAATTAAAAAAAAAAAGCAAAAACAATCAAAACAAAATAAAACCAAAAATCGACACAAAAAGATGTATTCGTACTCACCAAACCAGAAAAGATATCAACAGGAGCCACATTCCAGGGGAGGACCGCCGAATCCACATATTGTCACTGCTTGACTACTGTAAAGACACTGCCGTCCAGGTATGGTAAAACCACGACTTTTATATATACCCGTGTGCTGCGCTTGAACACCGAGAACAGAATGAGCGCAGCGCCCGCCGGTAACCGGTGTCTACGGATGGCAAAGCGTCAGTGTGTAGTGTGACGTCGATTGCGAGTTGGGGGTTACAGGCAAATTATGAGGGCGCTGTTACAAATTTCTCGAACAGGCCAACCTCCCAGTCAGTGGCAAATATTGACCACGACATGGTTTTGCATCGTTGGCTTTGTTATTGACAATTGGTCCGAGCACAATCTACTGACACTTCGCTTAGATGAAAACGTCAACAGATGCAACATCGTAGGTAAAATTTTTCCTTATGCTAAGATACTTATGTATGAATCTATGCATACATATATATATATATATATATATATATATATATATATATATATATATATGTGTGTGTGTGTGTGTGTGTGTGTGTGTGTGTGTGTATGTGACGATTCATAAGTTAATATGAAGTCACACGTACTTTTTCGCATTTGCTTTCAGATAAAAATAGATGAAAAAAGCCCACTTGTTGTCTACATCAGTTAACTCGCATTTGATCACTTGATTTTTATGTCATATTTGATATCAGATAAAACGTGAACCGATTCCCCTCGGGACATTGGTAAAATTTCACCCTGTGATCCCGCCACAGTTTTGACATTGATAGACACGTGGCTGTAGAATAGATCTCGTAACTCAGCACCATATTTCATTCCACACGTCGAGTTTGTTGGCGAGAGCCTTTTGTCCATAAAATGGCGAACTGGGAAAAATGCATGAATAAAGAAAAGATATGCCATACATACCATAACTAGTTTACTTACAAATATGACCATGAAATCGATATTTGCTGTCGATGATTAAATGATTCCAAACCTAAAGGACATGAATTAATGAATAAACTTGGGAATACCTGTCAATTTAGTTTTTACGTGTTTTTTTTTTTAATTTCGGTCGTACACACAGTAATCGCCGGGATGATCAGAAGCCATGGCAATCTGATCTAGCTGAGTCCGCGGTCTCAATGGCTAACGTTTGAAATCAAAAGAGACAGAATCTTTACACAGCTTTTTTGTGGACGTCAGCGTATGCTTTCTCGCAGGGCCTTCTGGTCCATTTTGTAGATATCACTTTAAAGTTAAAATTTCAGAAAACTTTGAATTATATCTGTGCCACATTATTTAATGTGAAAGTCACGTCCTTCCCTTCGGGATTTCATGACGATTACTTGGAGTTTGTTTGTTCAGACGCGCTATCTTTCCCTGCCCATAGCGAGGAACTTGCAGCATAGTTGACTGATTTCATGCGTTCTCTATACTGCTGCATTGTGTCTCAAGCTCCCAGGTTGCTGTTGCTTTCGCAGAGTCGGTGACCGCTGTAGTAGTCTGATAGCAAAGTTGTGGCCAAACTCATGATTGCCGACATTGTTAGATGAAAATGAGTGATGGATGCACTCTCTTCCAGACCGTATGACTGAGATACTGTGCCTGTAATATCGTTTTTTCGAACAATTTACCCGCAAATCTATTTGTAGTTTCACTCACCGAGCAAAACCCACAGTGCAGTCATACACTTTAAGTGAAGTGTCCAGTAACATGAATCACGTTTATCGCCCACGCTCCAAACATGCATCATTTCGTTTGAAAGTCTCTCTTTTCTGACTGTCCACCTTCCACAGGTCCCATGCACCCTTGCTTGATGTAAAGGACTGAATACAGTCTTGTTCGCACGCACAAATGTCGGGTAGGATCCGCCTCAGCCTAAAAGTATACTCTTTTGGTTGGTTTGGCATAAACATAACATAAATGACCGGCTGTGGTCGAGCATGTGTGTGTTTTGTGATTTTGCCAGTAGAGTGGACACTTTGAATTCATTTTGATATAAAGCGGTCTTAGCGACTGCAATATGTCTACCTGTATTTTGCTTGGTATTCAATAGAGCCCATGAAACCTACCCTGTACATGTGGATAAAGATTGGTCCCACTAATTATCCTTCTCGTCGTGTTCCCCGCCCAATTATACTCATTTTGTTCAAGATAAGATAACTTCTTTTCATACTTGACTGAATTTTATGCATCATTATCCTCCTTTCGTCATTGTTCGTCGGCGGAATCACGGATAAGTAGAGCAAAAACTCAACATTGACGGCTTCCGCGCCGAGCATAAAAATAGGAAACCGTAGCTTTGTCACCGATATTCAACCGAGTCGCCACCCATACTATATGCAAATTTAACGAACTTTACAATTAAAGACAAATCAGTGCCCCTGAACTGAGGGTTTAGTTTCGTGTGATAAATGCTGATATTAAAGCTCGTTGGGATAACCCCTTCTCTTGCAGCTGGGCACAAGGGATCTCACCTCCATCCCCGCCGAGCGAGGTTTTCAGTCGCGCAATCGAGCGTGCGCGCGACCTCAGGCTGTATGTGCGCGACGATTTTGCGCAGCGCAGATTACACGCACCTGTTTGAGTGCACGCACCATATACGTGGAAACAGAACCAGCAAGCAATTACCACACGTGGGCTTGTCTAAAGACATCTCTGCAATTAAAAAGTGGCAGCCCAGTAAACTCGAAAAAGACCGATGGAAAACAAATATTCTGCTGCTGGATAGAAATGCTGTGTCGATAGTCCAAACTTCTACCGGCGCAGGCGTCGCGTTTGATGAAAGTTTGCGAGCGAGAATTGCGCGGTAAATAATTCCAGTGTGCAGCTCTATACAAAACCTTTATTGTATGTCACGCTCTGTAGCCTCAAGAAGGGCGCGTTTATATGTGGAAGAACGAATCAAACCCTTCGAAAATGCGAGTGCCATCTCAAGACGATGATAACTCACTCTTCCAGCTTTCTCGTTTGAGGTCGAAGTCATAATTCAGATTGCTTTGGTAGATTAATAATTAAGATAACGAGTCTGTCTAATTGACTGGCCTCGCCCCGCGCTCCGCTGAGGGAAATCTATATGAATCAAGACCGAACCTCGTTTTGGAGATAGCGTTGCGCTTCGACGCCTGGCATACAGCGTTATACACTGCAAATCTTGATCTCAGACGCAGATATTGCTTCTATGGTAATCACTCCAGATTGCACAAGCGATGCGTTGCTCAATATTAGACGTAAATCTGCCAACAGAAAAGCAGTTGCTTTGGAAACATCGGTACAATTCCAAAGCGCCCCCGATGACTAATTCATATTGCGAGTATTGCATACAATCGACAAAAATCGAGGATGCAGTCCCTATACCATCAAATCATCTTCGTCTTGTGTAACCTGTCAGGATTGAAGACGCAATCAATCAAAGTCACGTCTTTGTGATGCATGGCATTGTAATTGTCATGCGGACATAAATATTACATCACAACATTCTCTCTGATAGAAATACGACATGAATACTCATTCAATTGCTTAAGGCTTCTGTGTCTATATCATCCCCAATATACGTGGTATGCATTATTTACATGCAGGACTTTCAGATTTGAAAATTGAAAAATTTCGCCGTGAGTAATGATGGCTATATGTATTTTTGCCATTGTCTTTACTGTATATATATGATATAACAACAAGTGATCGATGCGCGATACATTTAGGTGCATCAAAACTGACAACCATTTTTGACGAACACTCAAGGCAGAGGTCATTATAATTCCCTACTTCTCGCAGTTCACAATAACACATCGAATACTGTTTTTTTCTTCAGCAGGCTGAACGTGACCAATTCTGACAAGATCTCACTCTCTCTCTTTGGTGCTTCTTAACGAGTGTTTTGACCGGCGCCAACGAAATTGCGGTGTTTTCCACCTGGCGACTTTTTCTTACGTGCGGACGCAAGCTCAGTTGACGGTGACACGTGCACACCCTACCGCATACACTGATCTTGAAAGACGTTGCGATACCGAGCACGGAGTTCAGGCACACTTCCCGTCCATTTTGCCGAGCAGTATATCTGTTTTTAATATAGGCCTATTATCTGAGTATTAACTTAATCCAAAACGAAATCTTTTCCGTCAAATTATTTCGCCATTGAATTCAATGCCACGGTCACTAATACTACCCATACAGGAAAAATAAGGCAAAAAAGTTTCAGGAAAATCGCATCAGTATAGTAAGCAGGCTTAGTCTATTACGGCTTTCGCGTTTGAAACGGGAACGTCTCGGCAAGAATGAAAGAAACCCATCAAATCAATCCTGTTGCTATTGGATACTGATGTAAACACGTCCAAAGGCCAAAGCTTGCTTGCCTATCAGCGATAAATCTACAATTGTTGGTTTCATGAGCATTGATATGACTCATACCTTGATAATAGCAAAGCCTGAGATAGATTATGCCGAGGAAATGTTTTTCACTGACTGTGAATCCGAGTAGGAATGAATACAGCTAGGCTGAAAAGTACATTGCATGCCAAAATAAATTAGACTCAAATTAAAAGTGTGACATGGGATTATTACGTGAGATCATACGCTTATAGACCAAGTACAATTTCGTGAAGGCGCAATGAACTTGTGAACGCATTTATTCAAACTTAGGAATTCATTACTTCCCATAAAAACCACAAAAAACAAAAAAGAAAAAAAACCCAACCAAACAAATCAAAGCAAACCAAGCGGCTCAATCCAGTCAGATCTGTAAGACGAACACAAGAATTTGTTTACTGTTTTATCTACTTAACCTCTTTACATCTTTGAAAGGGTAGGGGTCATCGGAACTGCGTCTATGCGACTTTATTGTTTACAGCAACGTATTTCATGCACGACATCTAGAATAATGCATGACGTAAACATGTAATATTTCACACTAAGCCTATTGCGTGTGTAAGTGTATATATATATATATATATATATATATATATATATATATATATATATATATATATATATATATCAGAATCAGACACACATACACAAGTATACAGATGTCCTCGTGGGAAATTGCAGTACTCGATGTCAAAAGCAGTGTCTCAAGTACAAAGTGACATTACCATATATGTTATTGAGGTTTCATGCACCTTACACGTTAGACAGATCCGTCTGAAAATTGCAAGATGCATAAAAATGAAGTAACAGAATTATTACCTTTTAATTGAAATAACTACTGTTTATGATATAATATATATATATATATATATATATATATATATATATATATATATATATATATATATATATATATATATATATATGTATATGAAATATAGTGGTGAATGAAAAGTGACCCATGCGGGACTCGAACCCACACCCCCGTAGACATTACGGATGCTCTACAACTGAGCTAATGGATCAGTCGGTCCAATGTGGCGGTCCTGACTCTTAGATGGGCTTTTCATTCGTTGTGCGTTGATGGTGAGTAAGGCGGCTAAACTCATCACCTAACCTTTCAACCTAAGGATCCCGCGGGATTCTACAGGGCCTCGCACACAAGTCACCAACTTAGGAATCAGTTATTGGTAATGAGGATCAATCTTATGAATGATGCAAAGCCAGAGAAGGGTATATATGTATATATATATATATATATATATATATATATATATATATATATATATATATATATATATATATATATATATATATATATATATATATATATATATATATATATATATATATATACAACATACACATATGAGATGGTGCTACTGATCTTGCATACCATTTGTACAAACCTTACTTATATTCTACCTGCAGTGGTTATCTTTCAATGAGAGTTTAGTTACATTCCCGTGTTCGTCCAAGAGGTCAGTTTAAATGTTAAAATTGCTGTGCTTGGGCGAAAAATTGTCAGCCGAAATCGTTCATAATCGTCAATTTAGAGCACACAGAGCGAAGTTTGAACTCGATCAAGGAAGCCTTATGAAATTCATCCCGTGTTCCGTTCGTCTCACTATACTCGTTATTACAGACAATTGTCTCCAACTCGTAGTATATCGAACGCACCCAACTGTAATTCCGGCGCTTAATCAAATCAATTCCCCGCGCGGATTAGCGTCATCTCAGACATTATACGTGTGACTACGTTTGTGGCCTGCTTGGAAAGTATATTCCTTAAGCTTGGTCATTGCCTTTATGTTTATTCCTAAAGTAGAGGCCATGTTTAGTATGCTCGGGAAAGGCGGTTTAACCGTGAAGCGAGCTATTCCTCATGGTAATCACTTTGGCAGTTCCACGATGGAAGTTTTGGCCTAGGGTTACAAGCTTTTCAACTGCCACGGTAAGTGTGCACTGGTAATGATGGCATAATGCATCGCTCTAACCTTCATGGGAGAAGACATTTACATTCTGGCACCAAATTTAACATGTAGCGACCATTTCACTTTTTCGCCGAATATTTTCGGGATGTATAAAATTTTATGGATGAATGGATTAAGTTGCTATTACAACTGACATAACATTGAAGACAGTGGAATCGCAATATATTTTTATTGGTTTCAAAGAGTCTGCAAAAACTGGAGACTTTTAGCACCTGGTAAAAACATTCAAGCGATAGAAATGGTAGTAATGCTGGACCGAAGGTATCACTTTATACTTTTACAGCTATTTATTCCAAGTGCGCTTTGTTTAACATGCACATGTCAAATACTAAACTTCAGGCCCCCGGGTTTTCCATCCCCGTTTAAATGTCTAAAGTGCACAATTTCTTGAATTATACCTGACGACTCAGCGCACTTTCCTAATACAGCATTGCACTCGAAAACCACCGCCATGAAGTGTGTCGCTTGGAGGCGCTGTGCGACCTCCCTATATAAGTATAGTATGTAGTAATAACGTCTTTGAAGAGTAGGTGTGGATATTCGAGTTGAAAGAATATGAGCAATGATGTTTTAGCGCCTGAATCCTGGTCCGAAGCAAGATTTTTTAATAGTAAATTTCAGTTACTTGACCAGACCCCATGGTTTCCGAGCAAAATTAACACAATATTGTTCTGTTTTATCTCAAATTAATGTCGACCAATTCACTCTCAAGGAAACGACATACCCTGAGACTCTCAGAAGTATGTGCTACAAGTTAAAAGAGGTGAACACATTGACCCATCCGGACAATCAGGAACGAGACTTAGGGTGGTTATAGGCTTGTTTCTGAATATACACCATACTGCTAGAAATACCGACAAATTTTGTCAGTGCCGATGATTGACTTTTGTTTAGCTCGTAGGCTAAGCTAAAAGGTCTTTCCTTGTGTTCACCGTAACATTTGCAGTAGGCTATTAAGTTATGCTCGTCGTTGATGCATGAGTAATATTCAAAAAATATTTTGCAGACAAATATTTATCTGTATATTGATGAGAAAACAATGGCTTAATTTGCGGACAGACCTATTGAGTTCATTGTATCTGTACAACTCATTACGCATAAATGCAACTGGACTTAAGGTAAGTTTGACGGGCATACGGTATCAACATTGTTAGGGAGCCTTCAGTAAGTGACAGATGGGGTGGGCTGGGGCATTGGGAGAAGGGTCACTTTTTATAAACCTATGTTGTGGGGAGGGTCACTTTTAACAGAAGCTGATTTTACGGCCACACCTTCCATTGTCCATGTGATATTTCCTCAATAGGAAATCACAAACTAAATACATTGATTCATTATCGACAAGCTTCACAAGCAAAGAAGATGCAGCCTACATTAAACACCTGGAACAGTTAAACTGATGAAAAACAAGGGATAAAATCATATGTGACAGGTGGCAAAGTGTGAGCTTATACCAATTATCAAACGTCTATATATGCATAGATATTGTTAGTTGGAAAAATTGTTCATAGTTTTCTCAAGGACCACCATGTATAGTGAATCAACATTTCGGCGAAATTCCACACACACTGGCACATTTTACTTCCCACTTCAAGCAAAGTACATTTACACATATTATCAAACATATATTAATTTGCAGACATACCTTGTAGTGTGGGGGAAAATTGCCAATAGTTTGCCTAATAAACTCCCATGTATTGTGATTTGATATTTTTGGGTGAAGCCCTATATCAGCCATATCTTGTCTTCTTTTAGTTGCGCATAATTTGGTGACCCTCCCGAAAATGTAGGATCCTTCAAAAATGCTTGCTTGATAAATTACGATCCTCCCTCCCAAAACGCCAGTCCTCCCCCTGTAATTTCTGTCCCGAACTTTAACAGTTAAACAAATTGTTATGTAAATTAGCTGATGCTGGTTCAGTTATTCCTGGGGAGAATATTGCAGTGATTGAGGGAGGTGTCGCCAACTGGTAAATTTCATCAATTTCGCAAAATCATCACAAAACATGTTTTGAAGGCTGATATACCAATTTTGCTTAGTTTTGACCCTAACATAAAATTTGGAGGGGAAAGTAAAACTGTTCCTAACTGCCCTGCCACTGACATATACGGAAATTATCCCTGACACTAATGTCTACTGCCCTCCAGTGTCTATGGTCTGCCCGCTCCCCACTCCCCACAACAATTCATATTCCCCACTACTGATATTCCCCATTGCCAACTAGATATATATACATGTTCCCTTGGAACATTGCTCCCCTCTATCAACCACAGCATTCCCCTCCCTCTACGTATTTTTCGGTACCCACTGAAAATGAAATTTCTTCTCCTCCCACAAGAAAATTTCGATTTTTTCTCCCTGCCCGCTGAAAAACTGCACACGAACACCTTTTTGCACAAACAGCTTCGTTGCGCGGCACCTGTTGGGGAGGGGGGAGGGTCAAGTTGAAGAATGTCGAAAAGGTGGGGGCGGTCACACTTTAGAGAAGGGGTTAAGGTCAATTTTACAGTACACGTGCGCACGAAATTCCCCGGCCCATCCCCTGTGTAATTACTGAAGGCTCCCATGTGTGACTCAGCCTACGAGCACTTTTCAAGTCAACAAAAAAAGTTTGTCCACTTGTGAATGGATAGAAGTGTAGTGCTATTGCGCATGCGCCAACTCTTACGCAATAGAATGATGGTCCTGCATCAGCTGTTCGGCGCTTCCGATTCAAGGCATGCATATGACAAGCGGGCGCGGGCCTGTCATAATCGCCGCTTCTGAAGTCAGTGTATGATTCTCCAGCTTGAAGACGAACCGGACGCTTGAAGGAAATCATGAGAGTGCTAATAGGTATAACCATAATTACGTGTGATTTATTATAATCAGGTCATGAAAGGAATTAGAAAACTATCATGTATATGAGTGATTGTGATCACGACCATGAGCACCGCACCGGGCAGCACACAGTTTCCATGCTTTGCTGCAGTTCCGTAGCCCCAAACTTTCCCCTGCGATTTACTGTCGCGAGCAAAGGTGGGCCAGTACATTTGTGCCACAAGAGGAATCGTCGGGGAAAGTTGTAGGTTAGGGAACTGCAGCAACATCCTATGCGAAACGTGTAACCAACCAGGTAAAGTCCCGCAATCACTGTGAACCAGGCTATCGTATTGGTTTCGAGGTGTTGCCTGGTGTTTTCTTGTTTTGCCGTCCGACCCACAACCCCGGGCAAGATCGCAGACCATTTTACTGCCGCTGTCGTAATACTACAGTCTATCGTATCATGGAGGTCACAACCAAGAGACGTACCTCCATTCTTGTATTTACCACCGTCCCTCCACAAAAGGACCGTTTATTTACACATCTCTGTGGATACTGCCCTTTGTGCCGACTCACATAATCAATCGTACCACGGTGGAGGGAACGTAATACGTAGAGTCGTCTCCACATATACATGTATTACAATCGACTCGGATAGTTACGCCAATATGCCATGAGATGAATGCGTGTTCACTTTCTCACAAGATTTTGCAAAGGAATGTATTTATTTAGGGTACCGTCTCGAAAGGAGTACTGTTCTTAATAATAACAGCCAAAGGTCAGCTGAAAGGTGTATCAAGGGCCGAAAGTGTGTTTACTGTTCACCGTTAATTTTAAATCTCATCAATTTGTGTTTTGTAATTTACGGTTTCGTTGGGAAAATGGTGAAAATGTAAATATTGTTAATTGAACAGGGAATACTTGCCCTTTAACCCACGCAGAATAGGTTCTGCATGTTCAGTCAGTAAAAATCATCATTTTTCTTTCCAGAGGCCTTCTGATGTTTTCTCTTTGTGAAAATGCAACATATCGGGACATGTTTAATGCCTCATTGGTTTTACATGTAACCTACTTGGCCTGATTGTGACCTATGAACTTGGCAGGTTAAGGTGCCTTAAAAACTTTTGAGTAGAAATGTGACCAAAAGAACTTGAAATCATCATATGGTAATACAAAAATAATTAGCCAAAGTTTGTGAATGATGGAAATTTTCTTCCACTGCATATTTATATGATTTTTATCTAGTATTGATTTTCAGTTTACAAGGTAGCAGAGCTGAACTGATTGACTTGTGTACACTGTAAATGATGATACACTTCTGTTGGCCACAGTGCTGGCAAGTATGGATTAGATTAGCACTGAATGACAAAGTTTAAGTTTAAAAGATAACTTAATTCTTTTTAAGAGTAAGAAGACAGGATCCATAGCATGCATCATTTTATCATCATAGTACATGCACGTTTGACAGTGGAAGCTAGGTTGGGAGAATGAAACTGCAGATATTGCAAAGGGACATTAAATGTTACATCACAGACAGTAGAGGAGGAAGCCCCCTCTACCGTTTGTAGTTTACATGGTGCAATTTTGCACAGATATAATTTGTATGTTCACCAATCATCATATAATACTGGTGTTTTGACACTCCATACAAATTTATGGGTAAACATTGTGTGATTTGACTGTCTTTGCAGAATCCAATGAAGTGTTTGATGATTGTATATGGTTGGTTTGATATTCCCACATAATCTTCTATCATTTCATTCCTGTTACTATACAGGTGGTGGTAGCGGATTTATTGGATCAGCTGTAAGTAGGCTACTACGCAGCAAAGGCCATGATGTCCTGGTTGTTTCAAGAACGACTGGTCAGGGCAAAATAACCTGGGTGAGTCATTACACATGTATAAATTATTTTGTCACATTCATGCTGTTAGAACTATACATTCTGTATCTGTAGGTATGGTACTTGCATTAATCTTGATCTCTGCACATTAATGTCAGTCCATCCCTGTCAATTATAATATACAATGCATCTGACATCTTGTTATTCTTGAGCATAAGGACATGACAAGATATCTGTGTTTTGAGAAGGAGTTGAACTTCAACAGATCAAAGGAACAGGCCACTAACATCGTATCTGTTTTCGATTATGACAAATAGTGGAACGGAAGAACATCGTTGATAACATCATCATTTTCTAGTGCTGAGTTTTGCCGCTTTGTCAGGTTCGAAAGTGTCACTGTGCACGGTATAAACTACCAGAACTTGTCATGTTCATACACTACTCTATTCACCCTCAGCAAGTGAACTTTTATCATGCAATGCACTGTCATGGTTACCTCATCATTTCTGTTGATTAAACTTTCTGGTCACATAAATCCACAGTGGCAGGAATTGATGCAATGTTCTTTGTGACAACTACACAAACCATTGGATATACAGGTTATCAACTATAAAGGAATCAAATCCACAGTCTATTATTGCATCAGACACTGACTCCGTGATACACCACAGAGGTTTTCTCTTTGTGTTCTTGATAATTGAGATTATCATATTTGGAAATTGAAAAGCTCTTTCCGCGGGGTCTATCGGAAGCTTAGGCTTAGCAATGTATTGATGCCATTTGGAAACCACTGATGCATTATTGAATACAAATAGCCTTGACATATCTCATCTCACAGATACATGTATGTATAAACCCAAAGTTCAACAAGAGTGAAAATTTTCGGGTGTCATGTGGCCAAATGAAATTGTCACTAAGTCTCCATTTCTACCAGAGGACTCCGGATCACTTCTTCTTCTAAGGTTACAGAATAAGCTTTCATTTTAGCCACAAATTATCATCATGCAGACATTGTTTGAATACTGGGGTACATCATTTCTCAAAAAACCTACTAAGTAGGGTGCTTATTGTTTGTGGTTAGCAAAGCATGTAGATTTCCTTTGAAACATCCAATCATAGTTACTGTACTTTGTATTGGCATGAATATGTGCAGTTTGTTTCCTTTGAATTATCCAATCATAGTTACTGTACTTTGTATCGGCATGAATATGTGCAGTTGGTTTCTATTTTTCTTAAAGCTGTTCTTAGTCTACAGATCCACTTGAAACTTAAAACATTCACAAATTTGCCATCTCCACCACAAAGCAATTATCACTTTGCAGTACATTCACAATGTCTGAAAAGAATGAGTAGCATCATAAAACTATGTTCTCAGAATAACTGAAAATGCTCTCCAATTTTCTGTAAATCGATCATTTGCTGTATGTCATGCAGGAATATCCATGTACTGAAAATGTGCTGCATTTTGGAAGGCTATATCTGATTGGTAAACTACTAATATTTACAGCAACTTAAGGAGTCTGAAACCAGGACTATTCTGTACCTCATTGGCTGTTTGGAAATAATTCGATGAGAACAATGAATTTCAGCCAGCCATTTGACTAAAAGCATCCGAGATGCTGCACACATTAGCCCTCCATATATGTCCAAATCATGATGAATTATGGGAAATCTCCTGAACTATAATCTCTTTCTTGTCAAATACTCAAACCAACAAGATCTCTTTTACCTAACAAATCTCATGAGAGCATTTGATACACTGTGATACAGTACAGAAAATCTGTGGGCCGTCATACCTAAACTGCCTTTAACAGTATGGAACTGATGAAATTCACCGCTGTTTGCATGTCTCCCAACATTAAAACAGTGATGAATGCATTCAAACGGGGACACTTGATGAGCCATGTATAATTGACGGCTTGTCCCCCTTACAACAAAACTTACATGTAGTGCATGCCCCTCATTTTCAGTAGAGTATTTGAGACCCACTAGCACACGCAAGGAAGAGGGAATGAAGAGACTAAGACATTTTGGTCCAGATATTTTAAAGAATGTTTGATATCTTTACAGTTACTTTTAAATACGGTTTAAAGACAAATTGAATGAGTGTTTGATTGATTTTTCTGATGCTAGGATAAACTCTTACTCTGTCACATTTTCCATAGTAACATTACATTGTAAGATTTCTGCATTTTCCATCAATTTTGACATTACTGTAACTTCAATTGATTTTGCCCTGTGCTTGGAATATGTAAGATTTCCTCGGTTCAAGTTTTCTTTTTCTGTTAATTATATGTTCAATTTCAATTGTCCAGTTTGTTGTGATTTTTATATTGTTTCACCATCGTGCAGAAGTCGGTCAGTGTTACTAGGCACCAAAGAAACAAGCAGACAAATAACAAACTAATCGAAGGATATGTTTGATGCAATCTCTGTACCAACTAATAGGTTTCTGTTACTTCAAGTAACCAAGCATGCTGCCTTGACCTTCAAATTTGTGAAATTTTGTTCAAGACTTTCTTTATGACAATTTATCTAATGATTGGCTACTATGGTGTCTTCATTTCATTTTGAGATTGACGAGGCGGATTAACTGGCTATGAGTCTGACTGTAGCTACTTCTCATACATTACAAGCTGTCCCCTTCATTTTCTTAACAGGCTGAATTGAAGGACAGGGGTCTCCCAGAATGCTCTGCTGTCGTCAGTCTATCGGGAGAAAATGTGTTGAACCCACTGAAGAGGTGAGATTGGAAATTTGCAAGTTATTTGTGCGTGAGTTTTTTAATATTTTGGAGTGTACTTTTGACAGGTTTTCTGTGTAGCTTTTAAGTGAATTTGCAAATGTTCCATATTGGAGTGTGCATTATGAAATTGCAGGATTAGGCTGTATTTATGGTGAGATGATATGAAATTGTCAAGTCTGTCATTTTTGAATGGCTGTTTTATCAATAGAAATCATTTGCTTGGTTCTTTTAATGTACAATTTACATCGGTTTAGCCGAACGGAGTCCATTCAGTGCTGAGGGATTTGCGACCTGCTCGTGAAGTGGAGCTGTTTGGCTATTAGACCATTTTTTACACACATTGTGCAGTGCATGTGCGTCTCAGCTGCGTCAATCTGACAAGTCGCTGTCAGCTGCTGGAGACATTGGCCATGTATGCCGGGGATGTTTCCTGGTGTACGATCTAAAATCTAAAATCTACCCATACATGTATGTACTCCTACATGTTTGGGTAAGTCTGATCAAATTGTTTGAAGTTCACATACTTCAAATCCCTCAAGTTCAGCAAGGTCAGTCGAGCACATTCACCCATCAGCGCGAAACCATAAGCTATCAATGATGTTACATCTCCAGTAATGCTTGCCTTTTAAGTTGTTGCATTATTCTGAAATGCAAGTTTGTCAGTGTAGAGGTAATCTGGGATTTTAAAGGACAAAGTCCTCTGTGTGCATTTTTCATTACCGCAGATCCTTTCAGGATTTTTCTTCTGATAAATAAGTTAATTAATTCATGTCACCTTCTGCAAACTGTGACAAACAAGTACGGTAGAATGTCGTCGCCTTTGTAGAACCTGTAAATTCTGTGATTTTGTAATTTCTCTCAGGCACTGGTAATCAGGTAATTTTGTATGTGACCACGTCAATCAGACCCACAATAACAATCAACATATCTATCTATCAAAGGCTTCATCTCTTCCTCTTAAAATCTTTATCTTGGCAATCACCTTTACTATTCCATATTATTGTTTGTTTGTTTCTGTGTTATGAAACGACCTGATACTGTCATTAACTTTCTATTTAAGCAAAATGAGTCATGATGCATTGTTTGTTTGCACTGTTTATTGCTGAGAGGAAAATAAATAAATAACTCATGCATACATTATGCATATACATACATCCATACATGTACATACACTATACATCAGGAATTTAATCACGCCTCATTCTTCATCACGCATTCTCCGTTCATCTGATCAATTTCTTCTGCACACACCTAGATGGAAGATGACTTCTTATGGTCGCCGCTCCTTTTCTTCAGCAGCTCCAGTTCTTGGAATTCTCTACCCATTGACATTAAAACCTCCGCTAACATTAACATTTTCAAAAGACGCTTAAAAAGTTACATGTTTCAGAGAGCCTTTTATGAACTCTTAGCGCCACTGAGCATTGGTATTTACCTTTGGATATTTGGCGCTTTATAAATTTGTTAGATAGATAGATAGATAGATACATACATACATGTATATACATAGATACATACATAGGTACATTATACATATGTATATACAAACATACATAGATACATACATACATAGGTACGTAGATACATACATACGTACTTACATACATACATAATACATACATACATACATACATACATACATACATACATACACACATACATACATACATACATACATACATACATACATACATACATACATACATACATACATACACATTATGTTTCCTTCAGTGTTGCTCAGAATAATGGCATTTTTTTATTTTCGCCTACTTGCTTTGGCCTAATCTAACAGGAAAAAATAAGTAATTAAAAATCAACCATTTCCTGAGATAGTTTTTAAAATATGAAAATGTTGGGTTCGGGGAGTTAAATAATGTAAAACTGCATTTTCCTTGCCTTATAAATGTAGGCACTAGGTCATTGATTGTAGCAGCTGCATGCACTAATTACTTAGCCAGAAGTTCAAGTACATGAATGTTACATTCACCCTGTCAATTGCCCTGACATAAAAAGATTGATTTGACTTACAAGTCTTTCAAACCAGTGCATATCGATCATACACAGATAGTGTTGACAATTTGAATACTTGGTATTTCAACACAGTGTAGTCCAGTGCACCAGCAGATGCCACCATATAACTGGTAACTACAAAAGAAGTAGTTAAAAAACATTGTTTTAATGTTATCAACTGGCCCTTTACTTACATGTACAAGTAATATCAGTGTTAAAATACATTGAGATGTAGCTGTATTGTCTTATCAATACAAATCAGACATGAACTGAAATGTTAAATTTTGCTTTTGAACTTTAACCCTTGTCCTACCAGGCTTGAATGTCTGCCAAGTTGGTAAAAAGTTCAGCCAAAATCTACATTTATTTTCACCTGGTTGGTATTTAAATCAGGAAAAAAATCTGTTTTCAAGGGCCTTCCAATTGTCAAGCCTTTGTTAAAATGCAACATATGGGCGATGTTATAGCAACATGACCTTGTGAAATGTGACCCTGACAGGATAAGGGTTTACATTGTTGTATCAAGACTGTCTCAGCCAGTAAGTCAGTGAATGCTGTAAATGAGCAAGGTGGTGAGAGAGAGTGAATGAATAAATGAATAGATGAAAGAGGTACAATATTGCTGTGGGACGTAGTCTCAGCAAGGTTCAAGTGCGCTATCAAGATAGCACCTAATGTTGGTGTTTGTTTCTTTGCAAAAGATGGACAGACAGCTTCAAGACAGAAGTACAGAACAGCAGGATTGAAACAACCAGAGCACTGGCAGATGCCATCAACAAAACTCAAGAGAAACCAAAAGTCTTTGTCACCATGTCTGGAGTAGGTGAGTATAGACCAGGGAGTACGTACGAACTTTGCGAGTCAATAGTTTTTCCAAACTGTTAAGCAGTTAATAGTTTCAGAAACTGTTGACTGGTAACTTACTCCTATTGCATGTGCATTTGTATCAGCGTCAAAATGGTGCATACCATGTGACTGTAAGTCGGCGAATCACAAGAGAGAGTTTGGACAAGGTGTGCTACAATTCAAAATACATCCCGACTGGGTGACTGGCTTTGTTGATTGCTGTTTAGAGCAAGTCTGAACCTATGATCCCTCGCTGTACCGGTACAAACATGGTTTCCCTGTGAATGCGTCTCTGCAGTAGTGAGTACTAGCGTCGAAGCACAATTGATAAGCATTCACGCATCCACAACTGGAGATAAAAAGCGAAGCCTTTGACAGAGTCTCATGTGTCAAAACTAGTTTATCTTCTGCTTTTACATTGCACCAGTGAGTGTGAAATCGTTGAATCTAACCAAGTAACAAAGTTTGACTTGATACACGTAAATCATCAGTTTGGTTTTCAGGGCAATTCCATCGCACATACACGTGATCATCAGATACAGTACCTGTACTGCAGCAATAAATATTAATTTGTCTGATCCTATAAATGAATGAAATCGTCGGACATAATACACCGGATAGTTAGACTATTTATTTCTGTTGCACTCAATTATTTTGTGGCCATGCCCCATGTGTGTTATAAGTGCCAAATAACATTGTACCTGTACTTTGACTCAACATATAAGATCAGTCTCAGTGCATGGGATCATTATATTTTCTGTTAAACGGTGAGAAAAACATCAAACTGTGGTATATTAAGCAAATTGTCCTACCGACTATTCTAAAAATTGGATGTTTTAATCCCCTTTTGATGAAACAACAGCATTGGCAAGCACAAGTTGTGAAACCATTGAGATATTTCGATCCTGCTTCTTACGCATCAACTTTGCCCGGCTTTCCAACTCTCTGTGTGCAGGTATATTATCAGGTTTTCATGTTGCATTTTCAAATCTCCTTAAAGAACAGGGCTCCATATGTCCTTGATAGTGAATGTATGCTTGATCTTCATCCACAATGTACGTCTTGTTAAGCTAAGCCCCGAAGTTTTTTAAGCAGCATCAATCCCGATGTAATTCTGTACACTGCAGGGTTCTACAAGCCCAGCCTAGAGGCAGAGTACACAGAAGACAGCCCCGGAGGGGATGCGGATTTCTTTGCTAAACTGTGCCAGCAATGGGAAGACGCCGGTCGACAGGCCAAGGATGTCAGACATGTCATTGTCAGAACAGGTTAGATACATGTACAGTGTTCTTATAATCTTACTTTCGTTACTTTGTCATGGAAAATATCTTTCTCTGAATAGTGCCGGTGTATTTGTCAGCATTTGCACTCTCATTTTCATTCATATAAAACCCCCTTCTGTCAATGGTTTGATCCGTCTCTGTTGTGTTCAATGGTGTATGTGGACCTGTACACAAGGAAATGGGGAGAAAAGATTATTATTATATAATACATTGTCATTTAACACATTCACGTAAGTCTTTTGCGAAAAGTAACATTCAGTGAATCTTTACTTAAGTTTTGAATGTCAAGGGATGAGAGTTAGGATCATTGTTTAAGATTTGTTTCAGCGTTTTCAACAAACTTTTGACATTTGAAATTCTGATTTATTGTCACTTTCTAGTTAGTCCTCAAGAGAAAAAGATGAATTTTTCATTGTAGTGAAAAATGAGTCAGTGAACACTAATCATCGGGTTAAATTGAAAAATATTTTGAAAAATGTCATTTTTATGAAAAATTTGTCCACTGTGGCACACACGTGAACAATATAATATATTGTGTTACTATTTAAAAAACCTAGGCAATTAATCACCAATTAGCAAGATATTACGAGAATGTTTGCAGATCTATGCATTTTAGAACTTGTACAAAAAATTGTTTGTGGTTTATACATGTACAGGTTGTTCACAAGGAAATATGTCTACTTCATGAACATGTACCATGTATACAGCTACAAATAGGATGTGTCTCAAGTCAGACGACTTCAATCCAGAAATCAGATATGCCAACTTGATCCATTCACTAAATATCTTTAACCTTGGCCAATGAACCAGTGTAGCTGTTGTAAGTGTTCCTTGAGTGATCAATTTGGAGACTGCCAGTTTCCGGAATTATTGGATGGAAACCTTCAATAATTGTTCTACTTCGATGTGGTATTAAAAAGAAAACACGATACCATGCAGGGATATCACCTAGCAGTAGAATTGATTTAGTCAAAATTGGATTACTGAAAGCTCATGCAGGTGTCAAAAATGAGTTATCACTCGGGTTACTGTAAGAAATTTTTTTTTTGTGAATGGATTCACTGATGACAAATGGTTTCTATTTCGTAGCTGTAACATTATGCCATTCTGTGTTAGCAGGAATCAAAGCAACTTCGCTCAAACACAGATAAATCTATTTCACATCAGTATTATGCTGGTAGAGTTTGAAACTCAAAAAAGGTGTCTAAAGGTGACTTGATTCACACACAGACACATACACATACATACACACACACATACACACACACATACATATACATATATATATATATTT
The DNA here is from genome assembly GCF_041260155.1 of Ptychodera flava. Classification (NCBI taxonomy): domain Eukaryota; kingdom Metazoa; phylum Hemichordata; class Enteropneusta; family Ptychoderidae; genus Ptychodera; species Ptychodera flava. The sequence goes on along the minus strand of NC_091940.1, from coordinate 14,993,876 downwards.
ATATCCCTGCATTTAAACTAAACCTCTTCTGGTCATTTTGCTCTGTTTGTGGGAGATAAATAATCACCAAAACAATGATGAGATGGAGTGAAAGGCCAAGTATCCTTGACGTTTTAATGAAATGTGAAAAATGGGAAAGTTTGAAAAATTCCTTGCCAGTTTCCTGGAATTTAGAGAAAACTACAGAACAACCCCAAACAAAGGAGGTCACAGGTCAAATGTCAACTAATGAGGAAAAAATTTACACAACAGTAAAACACTGGAGAAAAGGCACATATTAATCTACCACAAAGGTGTGGGCCTCAAAAACGCCAACACCAACCTATGACTAGCAATGGAGGTTGGTGGCGTGGAGGCCGGAGGATAAAATTGTTGGAAAAACCAAACTGCCAGCTGCTTGTTTGGCGGTGTGATCGAAAAGAGGCAGGGCAATGTTGTGACCCCCTCTAAAGCACTAATGATGGAACTCTATTTGCTGTAGAGGGCAGTCTACCCTTGAAGATATGAAAACTCCAACTGCATGTCTATAAATCTGATTATCTGTCTATAATCGTGGTTTTATATATATATATATATATATATATATATATATATATATATATATATATATATATATATATATATATATATATATATATATATATATATATATATATATATACACACACACATATATGGAAGTATACAGATGTCCTCATGGGAAATTACAGTGCTCGATGCTAAAGCAGAGTGTTATAAATAACAATACATAATTACTTCAAGTACAAAGTAATGATATCTGTTACTTAAGTTTCATGCATCCTGCAATCATCTGTCTGATGATCGCAGGATGCATAATTAACAGATATCATTCCTTTGTATTTGAAGTAATTTTGTGTTGTTATTTATATATATACATATATATATATATATATATATATATATATATATATATATATATATATATATATATATATGTGTACATGTATGTATTTGTATAAACACATACATTTTTGTATACATGTACGTGTATGTTTATAGAGCAGAGATATTTAGAATAACTTCAAGCATAAGGTAACTACGTCCTTAACTTAAGCTTCATGCATTTCAGCATACTTGTTCTTCTGTACACACAGGAGGGACTCACATTGAATGTCTGATGATTGTAGGAATGCATTGAACTTGAGCTACAGTCACTCATTACTTTATACGGGCTGAGTGTGTGAAAAAGAATTTCATCTGGACATAGAAACTAGAAACTAGAAACTATAAGTCCACATTCTGGTGAATTACCAGGATTATTAAGGAACACAGAAAAACCATACAGAGTTTCTCGCCCGAAGATATCATTCGGCAAGAAAATGCCAGGAAATGTCATTATTTGAGTATCTTTGTGTACTATCCTAGGCTGCCGCATGTTCCGACATTTCAGTGTTTCGATGACTGCTGGTATATTTATGAGGAAAATGAGATTGGTGAACCGATTTCAAATCAGATCTTCTCATCAAACCAAATCAAATAATTTGTTATTTTTTCCTAGCTATTGATTAATTAACAATCTGTGTGCTGCATTGAAATCGTTTTCCCTCCCTGCACTTATCATGTTAATTCAGATTTCCAGTAAGTCCCGGTAGATGGAAAGACAAGTGAAATATTTGAAGGATTGCTCCCAGGTGACCCACAAAATATAATTGTCAACAAGCATTCATCTCAGCCACTGGGAGACCCAGGTTCCTGAAAAATTAATTCTTTGTGCCGTAAAATATCTGTTAGAGATAAAAATTGTACGATGGAGACTTTGATTGGCAGAGCGGCTTCTCTTGAAGTTTGCTGTGTTTGATTGATGAATCTGCAGAATTATCAAATTGGACCGATGAAAAGCAATCCCAGCATTCTATCTTGCTGTACATTTCTCCTGAAATACACATTTTTTATGGAAGCTTACCTGTATCTTACCATTATCAAACAAGTTTGGCCTTAGGATTGGATCTTTTTTTTATCAAAACTAAATTTTGCCAGAATTTCGTCAGAGAAAGTAATTAAACCTTAACCAATCAGTGTCACGGCTTTGCTTTCTCGGGGACCTGACATTTTCCGTAACCTTCCTTCCATATTTCTTTTGACATCCGCAAAATGTCATGTTCGCCAACATGGATCTTTCGCCAAAAGTTATTTGTGTTTTGTAATTATGCGTTATATGAAAGTCATCTTTTGGGGACAATCAATTATGCTCTTTACGCAAAACCAAAATTAGTTTTAGAAGAATATTTGACATAAATATGCCATGAGTTATGTAGTTAGGTTAAAACTATATTCATTTTGTGTTTCTTAAACAGCGCAGGCTGTAATTGAAGGAATCCAACATGGTTTTCAAACTTTCCAACCAGAGACCTTTTGTAAATCCAGCAATACAAGTCATATAAATACTGAAATTAGGATTTTACTGTAAGAAAATCATTGTGCTTAGTATTATGCATTAACCCTTTGGGTGTTTGAGATTTCCCTCCAAAATATCAGAGTGACATTTTACCAATTTTTGTGAATTTTTCTGTAATTTTTTTGAATAGTTTTAGACCAAATGGACATGACTTTTCATTTACTACAATTTTTAGTCCCCATGGACGGTGTCCGTGGGGACTTTTAGGTTTGGTTATGTCCGTGCGTGCGTGCGTGTGTTCACGCAGATATCTCAGAGATGCCTTGAGCAATTTCATTCAAACTTCATACAAGGATTACTTCATACGTCACACATATGCACTTCGATTTGTTTTTTGATATGATCCAATATGGCTGCATGGCGGCCATTTTGTTACGATTCTTTCATGTACTGAGCCATAACTCAGGCACATCACAAATGATTTTATTCAAAGTTGGTACAAGGACATTGACCTACCGGTATATCATACATATGCACGTCAATTTGTTTCACGATGTGATCCAATATGGCCGCACGGCAGCCATTTTGTTACGATTTTTTCATGTACTGAGCCATGACTCGGGCACTTCTCAACCGATTTTATTCAAAGTTTGTACAAGGACATTGACCTATGTCATGCATATCCAAATTGATTCGTTTCATGATACGATCCAATATGGCCGCACGGCAGCCATTTTGTTATGATTTTTAGCTCCCATAGCCATATGTATATATGGCAATGGAAGCTATTCTTATAGGCTAGGGAAATGTCTGTATGTATGTATGTCTGTATGTCTGTATGTCTGTACGTCTGTATGTCTGTATGTCTGTATGTCTGTATGTCTGTCCGTCAACATCAAAAACTCCAAAACCGCTGTACATTTCATCTTGATATTTGGTGTGTACATGGATGATGGGCTGTAGATGAGATTTTGTTCAAATGAAGTTGTCATTGCCAAAAATATGCAAATTAAGTGAAAAAATGTAAAAACAGTCAAAATTGAAAAAACTCAATAACCACTGAGCAGATTACATGAAAAATTAGCATGTAAGTACTTTGGGCTGACATGAAATGATTGTGCACATCTTGGGTCAGTATCTTGGACTTGCTATTTTTCATGAATTTTTTTGTAATTTTCTCCCATTTTTGGTCAAAAAATCTCCTGCTCTGAAACCACAAGTCCGATTGATTTGAAACTTGGTATGGAAGTGCATAGGAGTGACCTTTCCCAAATTTGGGCAAATCGTGGTGAAATTTGCATATTTTTAGTTTACACGTCCATAGACTCCCATGTATAAGGCCACGAAAAATCAAAATTAGTTTCTCATCGTATTCATATTGCAAAAGGATGCAGTGACACAATTTTTAGTCCCCACGGATGAAGTCCAGTGAGCTTATAGATTGGGTCATGTCCGTCTGTTCGTCCATCCGTGAGTCCATCCGTTCACGCAGATATCTCGGATATTTTGACAAAATGTCATGTGACCTTGATGACCTTTGATCTCAAATATACATATTTGTCCATAACTCAGTAACCACAAGTGCTACCACCCTTCATATATGGTATGATGGGACAGCTTATGACGCCTCATACTGTACCTCATTAATTATGCACATATCTAATTTTGAGCGAGCCAATAGAGCAGAGGTCTGATTTTTGGTATATAGGGATAACTTAGCAAAACAATTTTTTTGACAAAATGTCACGTGACCTCGGTGACCTTTGACCTCAAATATACATATTTGTCCATAACTCAGTAACCACAAGTGCTACAGCCTTCATGTATGGTATGATGGACACCTTATGACGCCACATATTGTATCTCATTAATTATGCGCATAGCTAATTTTGAGCGAGCCAATAGAGCTAGAGGTCTGATTTTTGGTATATAGGGATAATTTAGCAGTACAATTTTTTTGACAAAATGTCACGTGACCTCGGTGACCTTTGCCCTCAAATATACATATTTGTCCATAACTCAGTAACCACAAGTGCTACAGCCTTCATGTATGGTATGATGGGACACCTTATGACGCCACATATTGTACCTCATTAATTATGCACATATCTAATTTTGAGCGAGCCAATAGAGCTAGAGGTCTGATTTTGGTATATAGGGATAACTTAGCAGTACAAGTTTTTTGACAAAATGTCACGTGACCTCGGTGACCTTTGACCTCAAATATACATATTTGTCCATAACTCAGTAACCACAAGTGCTACAGCCTTCATGTATGGTATGATGGGACACCTTATGACGCCACATATTGTACCTCATTAATTATGCGCATATCTAATTTTGAGCGAGCCAATAGAGCTAGAGGTCTGATTTTTGGTATATAGGGATAACTTAGCAATACAATTTTTTTGACAAAATGTCAGGTGACCTCAGTGACCTTTGACCTCAAATATACATATTTGTCCATAACTCAGTAACCACAAGTGCTACAGCCTTCATGTATGGTATGATGGGACACCTTATGACGCCACATATTGTACCTCATTAATTATGCACATATCTAATTTTGAGCGAGCCAATAGAGCTAGAGGTCTGATTTTTGGTATATAGGATAACTTAGCAATACAATTTTTTTTGACAAAATGTCACGTGACCTCGGTGACCTTTGACCTCAAATATACATATTTGTCCATAACTCAGTAACCACAAGTGCTACACCCTTCATGTATGGTATGATGGGACAGCTTATGACGCCACATATTGTACCTCATTAATTATGCACATATCTAATTTTGAGCGAGCCAATAGAGCTAGAGGTCTGATTTTTGGTATATAGGGATAACTTAGCAAAATGTCACGTGACCTCGGTGACCTTTGACCTCAAATATACATATTTGTCCATAACTCAGTAACCACAAGTGCTACACCCTTCATGTTTGGTATGATTGGACACCTTATGACGCCACATATTGTACCTTAATAATTATGCGCATATCTCATTCTGAGCGAGCCAATAGAGCTGGATGTCTGATTTTTGGTATATAGGGATAACTATAGGAGAGAAATTTTTTGACCAAATGTCATGTGACCTCGATGACCTTTTACCTAAAATATATGTTTATGTCAATAAATAAGTAACCACAAGTGCTATGTCCTTTGTATTTAGTAGGATGGGAGACCTTATGACAACACACGCTTTACCTCATTAATTATGTACACATCTAATTCTGGGCAAGCGAATAGAGCTAGAGATCTGATTTTTTGGCATATAGGGATTAATTAGCAATATAATTTTTTTTTCAAAATGTCATGTGACCTCGATGACCTTTGACCTTGATTATACATATATATGCATATTTCAGTAACCAAAGTTCTATACCCTCCAATTTTGATAGGATATTAGACCTTAAGATGTCACATCTTGTACCTCATTTATAATGCGCATATGTATTTCTTGGCTGGCCAATACTGCTAGAGGTCTGATCTTTTTTCCCGATTTAGAACCATAACTTAGACATGCCTCATGTGTTTCAAATTGGGAACAACGACATAGACCTATGTGCCCATAGATCTCAACATATACACTCCAGTGATACTTCTTAATGACCACATTTTCCTGCCCCATCAAGACTAATACTCCTATTACAAGTGGGGACTATGTCATTGTAAATGACTTGTTGAGTTAATGGTTGTATCACAGTATTCGATATATCTAATTCTGTATTTTTTCCATTTTATATTCTGAATAATTACATTAAACATATTTCACTGTCTCCAGTACATTTCATTTAAGTATTTTCACTTCATGCACTTTATCCCTTTCACACATGTTCAAATATCTGACCAGAGAACAAACACTAAATAGTCCAGGATGGGAGCTACAGTGTCATTGACGCTATTTTTTATGTACAGAGCCATAACTCAGGCACATCTCAACCGATTTTATTCAAAGTTGGTACAAAAACATTGACCTGTATCATACATATGCACGTCATAGTGTTGTAAATAATGCATCAAACTTTATGAAATATGGTACCAATGATAATCTGTCAAGTGATAGAATTGTATAATGATTAATTTACTACTAATTGATTCATTTTAATGACTTTTTGTAATTAGTATGGTGGCTTATATTGGTTTTATTTTTTCACCACCATGGAACTCATTTTTGGCCATTAAGCCCCATCTGTATCGCAGTACTCTTTCCTCTTAGAGGACTTGTAATTAAAGTACAAGTGGGGACTGTGTCATTGTCAATGACTTGTTGAAAATAAATTTTTGGGAAAAATCTGAAAAAATTGTCTAGATCTGGAAAAACTTGCTTGCATTATATTCTATGAAGGCAACAAAAATTGATTTTTGCACGCAAAGGATTATATTAAAAATATAAGAACATATGCAGTGGAGCGTCCACTGACATAAGAATTACTTACTATATCTATTCTGTTCGACAATTTGTCTGTTTGACAAATCTTTGATTATACAGATATTCTATTTTTTTAAAACCTTTATTTTTGAGTCATTAATCAAGATGACACTACTGAGTCCCAAGCGGACTCAGTAGTGCTATCAATAATCGAGGTAGCCATGCATTTTTGCATGAAGGCAAGTGATTATTTTGTTTTTAGACATATTGATACGTCTTCCATTGTTTAATTCTTGTGTTACTTGCTCCCTAATACAATGCAAGATGAAACGACAAAGAAACAAAAATTATAAAGAAAGTGAAAAAGACAGTAACTTTTGAACTAGGAAATATACAGTTTACTAGTCACCAGCCTGATTAATTCAGTAATTTACAATAGTACTGAGGTTATCTCAAAGTGAATTTTTTTAAATTTTCGATTTAATTTTTCATATTTTGGCTCACTTTGGAAATGAACACTGTAATTGGTGTGTGATATTTGTATATTTCCTGTTTGGCAGATGAATTAAACTTCCTCAGTCTGACATTGTCATCAGAAATATTGCAGAGGAAATCCTCATTCTGTTTTTTTGAAGTTGGATTAATCGTTAGATCCTGTGGAAAGTGCCATAGGGGCTTGCCCTATGTCAGGGCGCCAGCTGCAAAATGATTAAAACAAAGACATTTGATTCTGAACCATTTCCCGTTTCCATCCTGATGCAAAGCATTATGAGTTCTCGGAGTGCATGAACAGCCTCATTTTGATGTTTGAAACGGTAGCTTTAGTGTAGCCCCCAGTTATGCCAGCTGCACAGGAGTGTCAATATCACATTGAATGGACAATTACTGTATTTTGTTTCGTCGAATCCTTTGATCCTACAGCTAGAAATCTGTATTTTTCAAAAATTGATATGCCGGCGCATGTGATATGAATGTTTAAGTGCATGTGATAGGAATGATAATTAGGAATTAGGTGCATGTAATAGGAGTGTTGATGCTGAACCGAAAAACAAAGTGTCCGAGTGTTTTCTTTCAAAATATCATGCTGGTGTTGATGACGTTTACTGCTTTTAAGTGTACGGCCAGTTCCCAAGCAAACTGGCCAACCTCCAGTCAGCATTCATGATCTTAAAGCTACCGTATATCTAATAGTTTCATCGCAGAACACGTCACTTAAAAACCAGCTGTGCATACCCTTATATCTGTACAGACTGAAAACATGTTGGTACATTATATGTGCTGCTCTATAGGGTTTGGAATTCCCTGCCATATGGCATTTGACAAGCATTCATTGTGAAGAGTTTTAAGCATAAATTAAAAACAAAGGTTAACCAAGGCACGTAGTGTACATGTACACTGACTTTTCTGTACCTCTAAAAAGAAGATTGCACATTAATAGTAATCTCAGTTCATTGATAATTGATAATTTTTTTGACTGATTTGTTGATATTTTAAATAGCAAATCCTGACGTGTTTGTGACAAATCTGTTAATAACATCGCCTCTTTGCAAAGACTGAGTGCATATTTTTTCTCTTTTAAACCCTCATCTTGTCAAGTTCATATTTCACCATCTGGTCAAGTTGGTTAAAAAAAAGTCAAGTACAACACGTTCCATACGGTGCACTTTAACAAAAAATTTGCAAATTTCAAGGCACCTGAAAACATAGCTACTGTAAACATGATTTTGACATGTACAGTCTAAAAGCTGCTATAATAAAGCAAGCCAAGTGGGTGAAAATACACATGATTTTGGCTCAATACCACGCTTTATTGACTTTATAGATTGGGAAGTGATATTGTCTGGCAGGAGAAGCTTAAAAAAAGTAAAATGAAAAAAAAAACATGAAAAATTAATGTTTACCGTATCTCTTTGCTAACAACTCTGGAAGTCAAATCAGAGAAAAATCAGCTTTAAAATCCAGTCAGTTTACTGTCATGAGACACCTGAGGTAAGGCCATTATATTTGGATATGTAACTGCCATCTTCAAAGTTCACACTGCTGTGAAAGGAAAATCCCTTGGTAATTACAGTCACTGTGCTGTACCTTGTGGGGTGTATGGATTTGCTCACATCTGCCTGCCCATTGCTGGTACTAGGACTTGTAATGAAATATCATAACCTTCATGAAATGCCAGCTATTAGTTGGAACAAACTCAGAGCTGCTACCGTATTCAGTAATGATCTGACTAAATCCGTGAGATTGTACGAGATGATATTCCCATTCACCATCACAGCTGGATAACGGATAAAGTTGGGTGTTCCATGGCAATTTTTAAACAACTCTGAACTTTCAGATCCAGCTGTACTAGCTTTTTCTTCCTAGAGGAAGTGCAGTTTGATTTATACAGGTACACTCAAACTTGATTTCAGGTGCCTAAGTACAAAACAACCCTGAGATATTACAAAGATACCTACGTTTGATTTTGCCATAAGATTTATTGTAATTGGTATGCTCATGTCTTCAGGAATGACTGATTGTAAAATGGCACGCCTCTGATACTGACGGCACAGAAATTGCTTGACACTTTACTCGCTTTAATGAAGTATTTGTACATCACTGTAGGACATTGCTAATACATAACTCATCCGCCTTTCATTTTGCAGAGAAGGTGTAAACAGGGCCGATAATTGACAGAGAAGGTCTTTTAATATCTGATGGTCATCCTGTTCCATTACTTGTACGACATTCTTAATAGTGATGAAATGCTAAACATTGTCTGCCTATCAGCATATCTTAACACCAGTGAAATACAAGTGAAGGACAATTAATTTTTACAGTCTTTTCTCATGTTTATAAAATTCCTACCGGCTTGTTGAAAAGGATGTTGTTAATTGGCTCTCACGACAGCTGTTTTTGAGAAACTCAAAATTGAAATTCAATGTGAAGTTCCTAATTTGAAAAACACAGTGTCCTTCAGACTTCAATTAAGATAAGGAAACTTTTCCTCATTACTGGGTAATTTATGACCCGTCTGTCCGACAACAGCCTCTAAAGGTGAAAAAACTTGCGCATTCGTGAAGCTTTTAGTCGTACGTTATGGATTTCTGGATTGAAAGCCTTTTCAAGGATGGCAATCAAGCAGATTGCACAATTAAGTTGGATGCTAAATGCGATAAACATGACCATGAAGATAATACCTGTAATGTGTTGTTTATTTCACTTTCCAGCTGCAACATTTCGATTGATATTCTGCGGTGTAATTGCTCCTCCGTATAGGTGTCACAGGCACTGTCGACGGGGCCTTATATTTACCAATGTGACTCCTTCGCGACCTTGATGTCAATCTTGGTGTCTCAGTTTTTTGCAAATTAAGTGTTGCATGTCTGTCAAGGTAAATGTGTATCAAAAGTAATTGTAATGTGCCACTTGGCAATCTGACTGACAGACATAAAGATGATTACACCCTTATTGCCATGTGAGGGCTCTCTGCTGAACATGTTGGACAAGCTGTCAGCAATTTCTCTACGCAATGGGTTAAAGCCCAAATCCATGTGTGCCTGTACAGACATGCATTTTGCGTGTAAACCCCATTGTTCCATGCTTTACATCATTGAATAAATCATCCAAGATAATGCTAGGACAATTTTAACTGAGACTTTTTTCCAAATTTTTTTGCTCTAGACGTTTTTTTTCAAATTCCAAAGGTGGTAATTGATTGGATGTTCAATTCCCCCAATTTAATTTATTCATTTATGCAAAGTTACCACCAATGAGCATTGTTTGAGTTTGCAAATCAACTGATAATGACATCTCATTGACCTAGGTTGTTTGTGTCAAAAAGTTGTTGTTTTCTAGTTTATTGATAATTTTATCTAGTCTGGGCGTTCTCCTTTCTTGTGTACATGTACAAGCTCTTTATGATTACCTACGATTGCAATACTGATTGCCTCGTTTATTGTATCGCATATGTGACAATTCCAAGTGTACAAGATTGAATTACATGATCTCATTTTGGTGTTGACAGGTGTCGTTCTCGGTAAGGACGGCGGGGCAATGCAGCAGATGATATGGCCATTCTGGTTTGGAGTCGGCGGAAAAATAGGTTCGGGACGACAGTATTTCCCGTGGATCCATATCAGCGACATTGCGGGAATCTTCGTTCATGCCCTTGAATCTGAGGATGTAGTTGGAGTTCTCAACGGAGTCGCTCCAGGAACGGTCACCAATAGTGGCTTCACCAAGGCACTAGGCTCTGCCTTATGGAGACCGACTGTATTCCCCTTGCCAGGGTTTGTTGTCAATACCATGTTTGGCTCTGAAAGAGGGGTGATGCTCCTCGATGGACAGAAGGTCATTCCAAAAAGAACCCTTGAGAGTGGATACCAGTTTGAGTATCCAGACATTGATGCAGCAATGAAAAACATTGTTGGTTGAAAGCAGGTAGCTCATACAGGTAGACACACATACATTTGGGAAGTACCAAAATGATTTGGCAAACTTGACCAAAGTTAAGGTAGTATGCGCCTCAAAAGTAAAATACTTAAACTTTCGCTCAAATATTCCTCGAGGAATCTTTCTACCATTTACTTCCAAAATCAAGAATAAAAATCATCAGGGGTCACCATGCAAATTTTGGTACTAGAGAAACAAATTACCCAAGATTTACCGATATTAGAAATTCAAAATGGCCGTCATCCCTGTGTTAACTCTATGGTGAAATATAAAATTTTGGATTTTCAAAAAAACTAAGACAGTGAAAGTTTTTCATATCAAGAGCTTCAAAATGAACTCCCACAAGTGGTAGTCGGAAAAGGATTGTAAAAGTTTTGGATTTCAAATACCTCTCACTGAGGCGCATTCTACAGTTGATATCAGATTCAAATGTTCGTGAAAGTGAACAACTGAGAAAATCTGTTGGGTGTTATATAAGGAGGGAAAGCAAACTTGATGCAGTGAGCATAAAAAAAGATTATTATTTTTTTCAGTCAAGATTCTTTCATGCTATGACAAGACATTAAAATTAAACGCAACACTTTTCAATGCAATAGACACAGCCAAATAGTCAAACTTGAGAGAATATTTCCGAACCAAAGTGATATTGCCCTGTGAAATGAGTCTTGAAATCATCTGCAGTAATTTCTGTACAATGTCCGTAAATATTGCATTTGCATACTTGTGCTATTTGCCAATAGGAGCTACACATTTCTGTCACCTGACTTCTATCACCTGTCACAAGTTATGACAGATATGCTAATAATCTTATTAATACTGCACCCTCATTGAATATTTGATTAGCATGTGCG